>NC_141395.1:10227500-10669372 GCF_034619465.1 Leptosomus discolor | reverse complement strand
TTTCTTTCTTCTTTCTTTCTCCTTACAGGACAGTCAGTATTCACAAAGACCTCTGATCCTGTTGCCTCAGTACTCATGGTACGTTATTCAATCCCTGCTGTAAGTAGAAAGCAGGAAACACACTCACTAATGTTTTCCAGGCATAGAACTGGCATGTTTTTTAATTACAGGTACTTCATATGCGCTATGTCTGCATTGGGCTACAGGTACATTACTAAATTTTTTCAATAGCAAGAATTTCAAAAATTGGTACAACCAGACATTTTAAGGACCAGACAATTCAACTCCTTTTCTAAAAAGATCATCAAACCCCCTGGTGTCTGGTGGGGTAAGAGTTTGTATATCTTCCCCGTGACACTTCCACTGTTATTCTTCAAAGTTCTGAAAATCTGGCATTTAATTAAGACATTTTTAAAAGATAGATGTCATTGAAATGTGCTGAAGGAGACAATTAAAAAATCTGAAAATTAATTCAAAATAAAAGGATCTCTTCAGATGTGTGATTTTTGGCACAGGGGTCCTCCGGGCCACAACTAATTACTGCAGAGACCAGAGGCAAGACCGAGGTGAGTTCACTTGCTCCTAAATGAGCTCCACCACATCCCTGCTGAGGGCGGGGAGTCCACCAGCACGTGATGTGTATCACCGGTGCTGCCTGGGACTGGGGAAGGAAGATGAGAAAGCATGTTGCCTCAGCTTTGCAGCACACCTGCAAGAGGTTTGGAGCTGCTACCAGCAGGAACCAGGTAGACAGCTGAGATCCGTGTCACCTCTATGAGGCTGCCTGCAGCCCCCAAGCAGGGTCTGGGACCAGCAGGAAAACGTGGCTGCCCACCTTGCCTGGCTTTGGTTGGGCACAGCAAGCACATGGTGGCTTCTCCAAATCTCAGGGTCTCAAGGGGGATCCTTGAAGGGAATGAAGGTTCTTCTGGCTTGACCATGTCAAAGCTCATCCTCCAGAGACTCAGATCATTGAGCTGTAAATGGTGAAGTAATGTATACGTGTGATAGAGTGAATTCCTCCTGTGGATATCCTTTAACTGGCCAGGTGAGCTGTGCTGGGTGCTCTGAGCTGTCCCTTCCCGCTTCAGGGCTGTTGACTTAATCTTGTCCATCATGGCACAGTGGCACAGAACTCATCCAGGAGCAAACAACCTGACAAATAATATAAGCAATTGGTGGTTTCATGAAACTCCAGCACAGCTCAATTTGTGCCATTTAAGAAAGACATTTATTGTTTCCTTGCATAAGCAGCAGCAGCAAAGATAATGCATTCTCCCTTGCTGTGTTTTGAAGGAGGTTGTAACCCTTTTTAATGTGTGACCTTCAAGCTCTACAGTAAACTTACAAATGAAAAGCTCCTGTGAGTAATCCCATTTGTAGTCTATATAGTTGCATTCTGCAGAGGTTTGGTGTAAGTCTCTCACCTCAGAATAGCAGGTGATAAACTAAGGGTGGGTTTTTTTATTTTTAATAAATGGATTATTTGGCATTCAGAAATCCTCCCTTAAGCCCCAGGCTCTGAATTACACTATTGCAAGAAATGTTTTTAATTTAAGTGAAGAGTGGTTCTTAAAGACTTGCAGCTCTGGCCATGGTGGGCGCCTTTTGTCACAAAGCCGGTCCTTGGTGATGCTGCCTACCTGTGGGGTTATGTGGGAGCGGGAAACCTGGTGTGCAGCGTGGGCTGGATGACCTGTGTCCTTTGCAAATGCTTCTCATTAATTTAGTGATGAATGAGAAAGTGGAGAGAGAAGGGGCATTTTTCTTGTGTTCCTGCTGCCTTAGTCAATTCTCTGTGTAAGAAAATCTCTTTCTTGGCAGCTTGTAGAAGTTCATAAAAAATAAGTGACAGAAAAGTAAGTTTTTTGGCAGGGGCTAAAGCTGTTCAGTCATGGCAGGTGACCTCCAAGGGCACCTGGGACTGGGGTTCAACAGGGCGTTTGGCCTCCCCAGCCCTGGTTGAGTACTCAGACAGGATGAGGCTGCTGGGGGGTTCAGCCTGGATAATTAGAGTTGTCCAGGTCTCTTGGTGATTAAAGCTGACTTCTGCATTTGCTTTCCAGAGCATTGATTTCAAACCTTGGCCTCTCTCTGGACAAAAGGGTTAGGTGATCTCTCGCTTTTTCTTTTTTTTTTTTTTCTAATGGGTAGGGGTGAGCTAGCTGGGGAAGAACGTGTGAGGAGTTGAGGAGTTGCAAGCTGACCTGGCCTGCTCAGTCTGCAATATGAGAGCACAAAAATTATGCTTTTCCTATAGCAAACAGCCATTGCAACTTTTTTTTTTTTAACATCTGCACAGACAAAGCAGTTGGGGGTAGGCAAATGAATCCTGGCAGGGGAATGGGTCTTCTTGATGAGTGCAGCCAGGCGCTCCCGTGAAAACTGGGACTGATTTGGCTGAGTTATGAGCCTTGGAGAGCTACAATTTATTCATGCGATGAGTATGACTGTACATCCATCCGAATGAGAGGCCGGCTGCCCCATGCCCACGCTGGTGCTGAGGGAGGCTCCTACAGGGACGTGACTCATCACTCACAGAGTTTCCTAAATCTCTGTGTCAGTCAAGTAGTGGCTGCAGCATGATGCACAGAGCTGCTTGTAAAGGGATGCAGCAAATTCAGCCTTCCCTCCCTTTCGGGAAGACCAGGCTTCAATTGCAAGGAAATAACTTCTTCCTGTTAAACCACAGATCTAAACATTTTTCATCTTTCTCTTTACTTGTATCTATTAGGAATACCCCTCTTCTTTTATATGAGCAGCAGAAGACCTGCACTCCCTGGTGCATGGTCATAAAATGCGAGCAAATCCCAAGCCCTTGTTAGATAACAGGATTGCTGGGACAGCTCGAGCCATGAAGCAGCTCCTAAAGGCTGAGGCTGCCTCATTTGTGTTCAGCATTTAAGGTTAAGCTGCTGAATACTTGGAGGAATGATTTTAAAGATGCTTTCTGAGGCCTCTGGAGCACATACAGAAAAGTGCACTACTGCAAAGTGGCCCAGAACGAGACCTCTGTCTACGGCATATTTCTTGGGCCAGGCTGATTTCAGACTCCTGAACGCTTGATCAAGTTTAGTGGTTAGGAGGCAGGAGGACAGGACCTTGGCCAAGACTGTGTTGGGTTGCTGTTCTGTGACAGGCAAGATGTGTTATTTTGATCAATTCTTTAAAATGACCCAACAACCCAAGGAATAGAACAAAAAGAAACTTTCAAAATGGGGCCTGTCAGCAGTGTCTAAGCCAGCAGGCTCGCTGGCAGGAGTCGGAGCATGCTGTAGTGGTCTTTCATCGATAAGCTCCTCTATGCATCACCTCTTCGTAGTTAGATTTAGGCAATTTTTTTTTTTCTTTTCTGTTGAGGAAACTGAGGGGAAAATTGGCTTCAATCAAATTGGAATGGGCATTTTTTCTTTTACAAAAGGGAAAAAAAAAAGATTTGTGTGTTTGAAATGTTTTCAGAATGTTTGGTTTGATTAAAATCACATTGCAGTTGGGATTGTTTCACCTGTCCTGTAAAAGTCAGGTCAACTTTGAAATGAAAAGCAACGCTCTGGAGTACAAAGTCATCCCATTTTGAAATGGGAGGTGAGAACAGAAAATGAACAGACTGATGCTTCAGTACATTGAAATCTTTTCAAGGCTTAAATATAAACAAACACATGCTTTAATATTTCTGTAGTTGAAGGTATAGACCCCTATGTAGAAATGTTTAGAATTGCCAGGCCAAAACCCAACTTATTACCCAAAAATTATTTTTTCCTGAAGCTGCCATCACTGTCAGCATTTTTCATCCTGCCAACAAACAAACAAGCATTCTTCCCTCTAGGCAAGGACAATTAGACGCCTCAAATGCTTTTTATTAAAACTTAGAATCAAAGTAGTTTTCAAAGTTACAGAGGGTCTTTTATTTATGGAAAATTCAACTCAAGAGAAAATGCAGATTTTTGGAGGATGACAAAAAGTACGGCGATTAGGAAAGAGATCTTTCAAGTTTCAAAAGTGGTCACTTTAATAAACACCAGTAAAAGAGCCACTGAAAAAAATAATCCAAGGAAAGGGCTATGTTTCAAGGCCTGCCAAGGCAGATATAGCTTCAAGGCTTTGCCTTTGCTTCCTGAAGGCTTTTACCACCTGCTCTGGTTTTTGCAGAAGTCGCTTCCATGGGCTTTGGCCAGCCTGGATGAAAATTTCTGGAGGAAGATAAGGCTTAGGTGCTTGCACCCCTGCTGCGGCCACTGAATCACCTCCCTGCTTGAAATAGGCTCACCAGGTCCCAGCTGTGGATGGGGTTTGAGCCTCATGGTGCCTTTTTTTTGCAAAGATTCGTGTGAAAGCCACATGCTTTCCCTGCTTACGGCATCTGTTAACAGCAGGAACCTAGGCTTTCTCCTGTCTCAGATAGGTGAATAGTTGTCTTTAATTTTTCTTGTATCTAACAGTGTTTCCAAACTAAATGTGCCAAGATGGGGAAGAAGTGATAAAAGCAGCACTTTCAGAGGATGAATTGAGACGTGTTCCTGTTCCATGATGAGCAACCTGGCAATAAGGAGGACATTTTCACCCATGTTATGCGTCTGCAGAGACAGTAGCAAAGCATGGGACAGATCTTTGCTCTTACTTGGGGTGAAACAGCCCAGCTTCTGTCTGTGGGATTGACAGGGTGCTTGGGGTGCTGAGTCCATGCAAATACCCCGTGTTGCATCTGCAATGGCACCAGGAGGATGCTACTGTTAAATAAATACAATGCCTTTCAAAGAAACGAAGGATTTTGGCCTGTATGCGGGGTTTCTCTAACATGCCTGCAGTGAAATCAGACACATGGCTCCCAAGGCAAGGAGAGCATGTCAGAAAGTCCCTGCCTTGCAGGCAGCAGGACTTGGCCGTGCGGGTTTGGACACAGGCTCTTTGGAGGCAGTGACGGGGCTCATTAATGTCAGTGGTGCTGGATCAGGGTGTCCTGGGGCACCATCCCACCGAGGGCAGGAAGACCTTTTGGAGCAGCAGCATTTGCAGTCCTCAGTGGAGGTTCAGGTCTTCTCTGCATCAGGCAGTCAGGCCAGAAGCAGGCTTACATTTGGCCAAAATTTTGTCAAAACATTCTTGTTACGGGGAAAATTTAAGTAAAAATAAATTTAAAAATCACCTGCTTAAAACTTGCAGAACGCAAAAAAAGCTTGTCAATATTAATCAATAGGTAAGTGTTAATTAATGTGTTGTTCCTCAAGCCAAACACCATCAGCTAGTAAACCACTTTTAACCTCACTTCCAGGTAAATTATGTTTAGTTGCCCTTTTATCTGCTGCACTTTGTATACAAATGAGCAGCAGATCCCGGTGGACTCCACCGAAAGGTTAGCAGCCACGCACAGCATCCAGGATGAACGTTCAAGATCTTCTCAATATAGACAAGCGTTGCAGCAAAGAACGCTTGGGTTTGATTAATTGGAACAAATTTTACTTTGATGGGAGTCCAGAAGGTACAGTGGCAAAAGTGGTTCTTAATCACTGTGTCTGCAGCTTAGTGTTGTGTACTCCAGCATCAGAATTATTGTTATGACATCAAAATGCACCTCGGGGGTGGATGATGCGTAATCCGTGTGATGTTTAAAGATGCGCAGGAGAAAGTGGGAGATTAATGAGGGGCCAGACCCTCATTTACAATCTTTTCAGGCTGTGGATTGTCAAAATATCTCGGAAAGATTTTGGCAGCTTTGTCACTTCCCCTCCCCTGGTGCTCAGCTCTTATTTAATTATTAATGTGCGTGGCTCAGGGTTGTCTTGGCAGGTGGAAGAAAAGTCTCTGTTGAAAGTGATGGGAGTAAACTTGAAAATCTCAGTCGCCTGGTCATCGTGTAGGGCCTTTTGGAGTAGTATCAGAGGATAAAATGTCATGAAAAGCCAGATCCAAAGTCTGTTGAAGTTGGTGAAGTATTTCCATCCTTTCAGTTAGCTTCAGGCTAATCCCCAGGAACTGATGAAAAGAGGAGAGTGGAGAGGGATGGGAGTCATCCCAGCCAGCCATTGCTTCTGTGGATCACGATCCTCGCCTAACATTACCCTACTAATTGCAGATTTGTCTGGTTAATGAGGCTTCATGCTTTGGGGGATTCACTGGTCCCTACAGCTGCCTCAGCAGTGACACAGACCCCCTCCTGAGTGGCAGCCCCCAGTGAAAGCCTACCCCACGCTGGAGGCTTCTCCTGCCACAGTAATGCCTCTCGGGCTGCAATTTTTAATGACATCTTGATGTTAGGAGGAACAGCAATACATGGATTTACACCAGCCAAAGAACGTATCTTCCTTCAGTGAGGGAATGGGAAAGGCTTTTGCCAGCAGAAGATACATCTGCCGTCAAAAGTGCCAGCAAACTCTTATTAGTGCAGACAAGATCTGGGGAGAGGTTCCCTCCCTGTATGACATTTTTGGCAGTTTTCTGAATATTTTCCTCTTCTGCGATGAACATGGCCTTGGAGATGTTTCGACCACCGATGTTTTAAACAGAAATTTCTCTCATTGGGATTAAGACACTTTGAAAACCTTCTCATCTGTGAAACATTTTTCCCTTTAATTTAGGAAGCAAAATTACTGAAGTAATTAAGTTCCCCACTTAGATTTTCTAAGCGGTTTCTGCGTGCTTTCCTTTTTATCTTAGTCCCAGCAGAAATGGTACTGGATTCCAACAAATAAGGCAGAATGAGCTTGTTAGATTTGTTTCTGAATTGGGCAATTAATGGTTAGAAAAAGGAGTTTATACTTCCAAGGATAATAGAGATGCATCTGTGGCATTTAGCAGCAGCGGATACATGCATGTCACATGCAGTAATAGTGGCAATTGAGCAGTAATGGAAAAGGAGCAGGCCCCAGGGGAGATTCCCCAAAATGGTAGATTTATGCCCTATAATTAGTTTTCTTACTTGCCAGCTTTTTTTTACACTGGTGTGGCAAGGAAAAAAAACCAACAAAAACCTCAGGAGAACACTGTGAAATTTCCTGCTCTTCCCTTAATTTCAAAACAATATCCTCATTGTGTTTACATCTGTCCTCAGTAAAATATATCGCCAGTTTTCCAGTATTCCCTGACAGTCTGTTACTAATCCCCCTTCTCGTGTTTTCCCAATGACAGATGGTCACCATCGACAAAGTTTCTAGAAAGTAGCTGGGATGCTCAGAGGTCCTTACTAGCAGTGTGGGTATAGGGACATTAGGGTTAAATTGGTGTTAATATGGCACAGACAAATACCGGCCCTGGTGGGCTGAACTCCTCTTTTTAGCCACTCTTGCCTGGGGTGCATAAAGCTGCTTTCCTCCCTGTTGGGCCCGCCTTTAAATTTCTGTGGATTGACTTAAATGATACACAAACTTGGTGAAATCTTTAACACCCACTTTCCCTAAAAACTGAAACATTTTTGCACTTGGTTTTGGCAAGGAAACAGAGAAATTGACATTTTGGCTCAATCTCAAGCTTTGGTTTTGATTCTTTTTAGCTTTCCATAGAACAAAAAGAGCCTCTTACTGCTTCAGTTCTCATACCTGCAGTGCTGAGACTTCTTAGACTAGGTGTGAGGTTTGGGGTTTTTTTCCTCAAATTTGATACAATTGAGGTGCAAATACTTTTGAAACCCAGAGTCTAATTTCTATCCCCAGACTCCCTGAAAATGTCCCTTTGGTTTCATAACAATGGACGATTTTAGTGGTCTGTTGGAGGTTCTCTACATTTCTACTCTTTCCTATGGAGTCAGTTTGGATGTTCTTTTCCTCTGTCCATTTTAAAAGTTGGATGTTCCCCATACCTTTGAAATTCTCCGCTTTTCTGTCCAAGTACTGGTCATATCACCTGTCAGGTAACTCTCTCAGCTACCCTCTAAGTGACAGATGGGATGCTTCAGCCTGAGTATTTACATACTTGATTTGTCCCAGTCTGTCTGAAATGCTGTTGCCAGGACAAACACTCTCCTACTGCATCAAATGTCCTGCACACAAAGAAAGAAAAGGTTTTGAGCTCCTTTCAGCCATACGTTTAATCTGTGCTTTTGATGCGAAGAACTTACATTCTTGGATTTACAGATGTTTTTCCCTAGAAAGCTACTGATAGCCTGCAATAACTTGGGTGGTTCTCTCTCAGACTGCTAATTCCTCTTCATTTTAGTGAGAACTGTAGTGCTCAAGCTTGCTGAAAATGACTTGATGAGGGATTTTACATGTTCACCTCATTCAGGAAAAATAACTAGGGATGTAAACCATTTTGACCTCAACAGAGCTGAGTTTATTTACACCAGATGAGGATCTGCCCGAGCCTATGCAAAGCTGACATTGATCTCTTCCTTTCTCAGCTGTGATTGAAATATTTTCTGTCTTGTTAACCAACCCTAAAGGCCTTCTCTGTACTCCAAACCTTCATGTGTTGGCTGGGGCTAACTTAGCATTAGTCTTTTGTCATGCAAGACAGACAAAATGGTTTGTTTTTTTTTTTTAAATTCAGCAAGACTTTTGCTGATTAGCAGTATCAGTGTTTTCAAATACTGCCAGCTACCACGATCTCATTTGAAAGAGATCGAATATTCGGAAACTAAAGGTCAGAAATATCAATAGAGCAGTACATACGGCTCTGAAAAAAAAGATTAATAGTTAAAGCCTAAGAAAGAGTACGTGAGTTTGCCTCCTGAAAGTGAAAATGATGGCTATCATCTGGCTTATAAAATTCATATCATATGAACATCTTGGAACAGTTTACAGCTAAAGAGCAGAAGATGCACAAATTAATAGGAAGAAAAAAACCCCTAAAGATAGGGGAAAGGATCCGCAAATACTTTATTAGATAGGCTTAGCTGTGGTACTTGATGTTAGCTGGGGAATAAGCCCTTCTACACTGGAGTAGGAGTTTCTCCTGTCCAAATGTGTCTTTTTTAAGAAAATCAGATAGAAGCTCTAAGCAACTCTCTTCTACACTTATGCTTTGACAAAACTTAAGCAGTTTTCTAACTTTGCGTCCCTGTTGCCATGTTCTGGATCAGAACCCATTTCATCACTAGTGTTGATACTAAGTGAAGGAGCGGGATCCTTGAATGCTGGATGGCACAGAGCCGAAGGATGGTTTGGGAACTCATCCACTGTAATGGTGTGTACACGTAAACGGCAATAAACAGGGTTAAACTGCAGAAGTACCAAAGTGGGAGAAAGCTGGAACTAGAGGCATTGATGAAGTGCTATTCGTGGCAGTTTTATAATGCCTTTGTGCCATGAGACTGAAAATTACTGTACTTTCTAATAATCAGTGCAGCTCAATTTAAAATGCGTTGTTTAAATAACCATTTTGGGAGAGTCCCTACTGTTTTCTGCATTAGAAAGCTGGTGTGTGAGTCTACTTTTGGACTTGTGGATGGGTCATGTGTGCTGCCCCGCAGCCTGAGAGGAAGGCTAGAGACCCGACTCCCAGGTTTGTGCACAGCAGGAACAGCAAGTCCCTCCTCAAATGCCTGGGCAACCAGCCAAAACATGTCTGAGGTTGTGAATTCTGACTCCTGAAGCATCCTACATCCCATTCAGTTAATCCATCTGCCTTGAAGATTTCTCAGTGCCAAGTTAACTACTTTCCACTCTTGGTAGTGCCACCCAATTTACAGATGATGACGTTACTCTTGCACTTTTTACTCACTCCTATCTCACCCTGAATCTTCTCCCTCTGGGTTTAGGGAGCAGCTGGTTGGGGAGTTCAGATCTGCTTTCACATGGGGCCGTGTGGGGAGTGGGTGGGGAAACGGGGACTGGGTGGTCTTCTCTGTGAGCCCTGCACTGGGAAACCGTGCCTGTCGAAGGGTTATGACTGGCTGGGAAAAGGAAGTAACAACTGATTTATAG
This sequence comes from Leptosomus discolor, assembly GCF_034619465.1. Lineage (NCBI taxonomy): Eukaryota > Metazoa > Chordata > Aves > Leptosomiformes > Leptosomidae > Leptosomus > Leptosomus discolor. The sequence continues at coordinate 10,659,518 of NC_141395.1, read as the reverse complement.
ATGTCACTTAGACTCCAGAAAGTCCCTTGGCCATGTCCAGCCCTGGCTGCAGCTTCTGGGCTATAAGTGGCTGATAAAGCTGATGGGGGCTGTGCTGAGTGACGGACGGGAGGCACATGGCCCTGAGCGGTCTCTGTGTTTGCGAGGGGAGGTAAAGAACTGGAATAGGATTTCTTTTACGGGTGAAATAACTGCTGAGAGGGACTCAAAGGAGCAGAAAAGTCTGGCTCTGGGAGGCACTTAGCCTCTGACTCATTGCTGGGCTAAACTCCAGGAAGACCCTCTAAGGGAAGCTCCAAATTTTTTGAAGTAAATGTCAGGGAAGGAATTAGCTAGTTCAATGTTGGGGATAGCCTGACTGAGGAAGATGAAATTGGCCTCGACAGCATCTCAGTATACCCGTGAGAAGATGAAAGAAGTGGATGAACAATGTTGTAAACAGGTTTGAGGAGGTGATAAGAGACTGAGCAAGGAGAAACTAAACAAGTGAATACCACAGAGCAGAAATTTGGCAAGAGAACAGTAGATGAAGTGGGAAGTACAGTAGGAGCTCCAGCCAATCAGTATGTGAATACAGGTGAATGGACAGAGCTGTTGAGCGAATCATTATAACAGCCTTAGTGCATGAACCGGTGGACAGATAAGAAAGGTTATAAAAGGGTACGCTTTTTCTGCTGCGCCATCTCGGCCATCTTGGCTTTTTGTAACTTAATAAAGACTGCCTTCTTACATATATTTTTGTCAGCGTTGGTCCCTACTGCGACAGTTCAATATAACTCCAGTTCTTGAAGAAGACAAACGATGCCAGCATCACCTCCCTTCTGCAGGTGCATGGAGGAAACGTGCATCTCTTTTTGGCTGAGACAGAGCTCAATCTCTCTGTCACTCAATGTGCTCATGTTGTCAGCTTCAGAGCTTATCCCACGTGTCTTACGGAGAGACTGTGTAAGACGATGTTTCTTTAAAGGTTTCTTTCAATTTTTCCCCCTTTCTCCAGTGTTGAAGGAGGTGAGGGGCAGCTCATACCCCAGCTCCAGTTTAGGAGCAAAGGAAAGTTGCTCCAGGCTTTCAGACCATGCTGGAGCTTCCACCTGGGATCCTGGAAGGAGAAGCAGAATTTGCAGAAGGTGCTCTGAAGTCTATGTCTGTAAGAACTGCAATCCTTCATCTGGCAAAGATCCAATCTGGATTAATAAGACTTCAATCCTCATTTTATGATCTAGCTCGCATGAAACACCTGCAGACCAGCACAGATATGGTGTTCACAAGTCTTTCCTATGGTCATTTCTCTTTTTTCCACTTGTCTCAGGTTTCTAGGACTGGGTGAAATTCAACATAGAAACTGTTCGTATCTTTTTATCCCGGCCAGAATATGCCTCCTTTAGCAGAGCAACCACAAAAGTATCTCCATGAGGAACATGGATACAAATCTGATGAACTTTTTTCTAAAAAACCCCCACCCTTTATGCTGTTTTCTCATTGAATGCATAGAGCCAGTTGGAAAGGCACATCCTGGTGGGGAATTTTCATCTAGATTTTCTGGGACAAAGAAAACACAGCCTAAAGACATGCTCACCTAGTCTAGTAAGCATAGGAGGATGCTAAAATCCACCTTACACCTTACTTGTCTGGTGTCATCCATCTCTAGATGAGGCAACTTTGTGAATATCTCAAGGGATGTTTGTTCTAGAGCCTTTTCATTTGCACAACAGCTTGTCTGATTTGTCGTGGGTCTCACTGAGACTGAGTGTGAGTTTCTGTCTTCTGATGTACCATGCAAAGGCTGTCTATTTGTCTGTATGCCAAGCTTTGCTGTAAAAGGAAAGTGCTCATCCTTCCCACTACTCATATTTACGGGCTTTTCTTGCTGTTTGCCTGGCCAGAAGCAACAGCATGCTGCGAGGCAAAAGGGAGATCATGAAAGCACACATGACGGGCATGTACTCTGAAGTGTTTGAGATACTGGAAACCTGCAGCACCCGGATGTGTTCCTCTCATTGCTGCTGCAGCAGCTCGCTGCCTGAACCTTTTGGTCACTGTCAGTGTGTGTGGCCATTGCTAATGTGAACCTACACCCAAATCCATACATAGGAAACACATCACCATTGGAGAAGTTCCCCCCTGGCCCTGCCCTGAAACGGTTTTTGTAAGTGTGTTATAGAATATACTGGAGAAAAAGAGTGGACTGGCATTTGTACAATGTCTTAACCACTGAAATGCATATAACATTATTATAACAGCTTTTATGGGAGATAAGCAGTGTTCAAAAGAGCTGAGCAAAACCAAAAATGAACAAAAAGGACCTGAATGCGTAGCAGGTGCAAATTTGCCTAGCTCCCCAGATATCAACAGAGCAATGTTGATTTATACCAGCTGCAGATGTGACCCAGGTCACAACTCTCTGCTTCATCTCCCACGCTGGGTGATGCTTGGAGGCCTTTTACTGAAGTCTCATCACCCAGGACCCCTTCACCAAGTGTGGCCCCACATGTTTCCTGAAGACTGTACATTTTATCCTCACATCCTTAGTGCGCTGTGTCTGCCCCACAAGGTCACAGCGCATCACACCAGAGCAGGTCACAACTGACATGCTGGCCTGTAATTGGAAGTGGCGCTGTGTATCCGGGAGCAACAAAAGGAAAATGTTGAAAAAATGACTTTTTGTTCCACATTTCCTAGTCCAAGAGGTGGAAAGTCAGAATACCCCAGAGCACTGTGGTCACAGCAGCCCTTGGAAAAGAGGGATGCTTCTCTCCCATCTTCTGCCCTCTCCATGCCAGATTGTACTGGGGGACTCAAAAAGGCCTCCAGAGCAAATAAAACGGGAGTAGGGGACTTCCCCGCTCTTAATCTTGCAGTTTTGAAGTATAAACACAGGAGAAGTGAAGGGTGTTCTTCCTCTGCCCATCTATTCTTAACCATAGAGATTCATTTATAGTGCTATGCAGCTCTTCCAGGCTGACTGAAATAACTAGATCCTCAGAGACAGGGTATTTCCCTTCCCTCCAGCATTGCTGTAAGAGTCTGTCCCTGCTTGTTACTAGAAAAATTTTATAGCCCTGCAAGTTGAGTCAACAGTCTTTATCCACATCTGGAAAAAAACACCCTTGTTCTTTTAGCCCTGGGATCCTCATCTCACAGCCCTGGGTAATTGGGATGAGCTGTTACTCATGCAGACTGCCACTTAAGTTTAGTTTGATCTCATTTCCACCAAGAAAAGAGTTTGAGGGGCCTCAGAAGTGTGTTGAGAGCCTTCCACCCCAGCTACTCTGTAAAGTCAAAGCATCTCCGTTAAAATCAGAGCGACTGCACAATCAGGGCAATGGTAGAGTCCTAGTGCTTGTGTGAGCCGCAGCTACCATGGCAAAAAACTTTCCAGAAATTCCCTTTCAGATGCCAAACAGGAGTAAAACCATCAAGGTCACCCCCAGTTTAATCTTGGCCTGTGCTGCACATTCCTCTTTTCTCTTAACTCCAGCAAGGGCATTAGCACCCCTTTATGGGTGTGCTGCTTGCCTGGTACAGTAGCACTTCCAAAACCTGGTTGTGGGCGTGTCCCTGCCAGGTGGAGTTAACTGTGTTAAGGAAAACTTTTCTTCGTTGAATCTTGTCTGAATGGATTTAAGGCAACAACACCTGGTACCTCAAGGACCTCACCTGGCTCCCAGTGCCCCAGCACAGGTTAAGAGTGGAGTTACTGAGAGAGAGCTAGCAGGTTAACTAATGTGAGAATGTGGTGGCTTTTCAGGAATATGGTGCTCTCTCTGCTTTCAGAAAACTTCAAACCAAGACAAGGCACCTTCCTAGAAAACAAGCTGTGATTTCAGAATGATGCAAAAATTCCTGGGTGAGTTCTTCTGCCCTGCACCATGCAGAAGGTCAGACGAGATTATTATAATGGTCCCACTGGCCTTAACATCTGTGAAAGTTTGCTGCAGTTCCTTTGAAGAGCTAGTCAGCTTAGTAGGAGATGACTTCTTTTTTTTCTGTTGGCATGTTATCAGAAGAGATCAGACTAATTGTGCATTTATCTGGAATTACAGTTATGAAGCTGCTCTAATAAGGCAGTAATTCATATCTTGAATGATTTACGGCCCAAGTCTGAAAGCCCTCTGAATCCATTGACTCCAGTGGGATTTCCTAAGGCAGTGAGATACAAGGTCATTGCAGAGCCGTGCTCCATCATGCTGCTGATACCCTGATGGCGTGGAACTAGCACCTTCACAATGCCACTTGTTTGTTAGGATTTGCACAAAACATCACAAAGTGGACCCAGAATAAAGGCAATTTGTGTACTGCTTTCTTATACACACGTTATAATTATTTGACAGCTCCCAAAGTCCTCTCCTGCCTTCCCCGACTGTGGCACCTAGATGACTTGGGAGGAGTTTTAGGTGGCAATTCTTCTTCACTCTGGAACTTGTACTGTTAAAATTCATTTAGCTTCAACAAAGGAGAGTAAGGAGCTTTTATAGTCCCTGTGAAGTAGTTTTAACCTAGGACTCAAAAGACAAAGACCGCTGTTGAATAGCAATGTTTATTTAGCACTTTAACATTTAAATCTTTCTCTATTTGGATGTGTCTTTCCTTTTGAACTGAAGGCACAAGTTCCTCTATTTGCCTGCAAAACTCTTTTTTTCCTCTTGCACTGAATCCCCAGAAAATCCTCAAACATTCTTGCAAATCTCAAAGATATTAAGGCGTTAGAGCCCCTTCCTCCCCATTAGACCTTTGAAGGCTGCTGTGACTAGAATGATTTTGGAGTTATAGCTCAGAGTCTGAATAGAAAATGAAGGGAAGCATTTTGCAGTACCGTAGCCAGTACAATAACTAATTACTTATAGATTTTAGGTCACATTTGAGAAAGACAAACACTGAAATAAATGGATAATCATTTGGAGTTACCACTAACAATTTTTTAAATACTTTGGGTTAAATTCAGCCCTGCGTCACGGTAGAGCAGCTGCCTGCATCTATGCATGCTCCAGCTTCGTACCGGTGCCAGGGAGAGACAAACTGACCTCTTTGCTTGGATCAGAAACATTTGTAGCTCAGGCTTGTGTGCTGCACTGGATGGTTGGTTGGGTCTTTACTGAACCATGCCAGTGGAAAGAGAGTTACCCAGGCAAAGCATGACCAATTCTGACACCAAGTGAAATAGAAAAAACTATCTGAGGGTTTTGAGGCCAGACGCTGCCTTCCACCATGATGTTTGGCAGAAAAAGCTAAGAAATGTGTCAGCGGATTTGTGGTGACATGACCTCACTCTGCAAACAGCAGAAGAATTCAGAAGAGAGGGGTGAAAATACAATTAGTGATCCATATCTTACATGATCAATTTAATCTTTAGATACAGCCAGCATGTATATCAAAATTCTTACCTGTCTGTACTATGAGCAGAGAAGTCATTCCTTTATTACAGTTGACATTTAATGTGATGGCTTTAATGTACTTTTGAAAACAACAACCTTCAGACAGAACAACTTTTTAGCTGTGAGCCAAATGAAGTTGCCTTTTCTACCTTTGCAACTGGAATCATCAACAATTTTGCTAAGGCAAAATGTGTTACAGCCGCATTCAGCATAAACTTCAGGCTTTGGAAAACTGGAGAACTGGCTTTTAGTTGGTAAACGTTTTGCTCTTCAGCATCTCTATGTGCCTGGCCAGTGCTTTGAATTGTGGGTGCCTTCTGTTGCGGCCATGAAAACTGCATTCATCCTGTCATCGAACTCCACTGGCAACCTGCAGCCTTGTCCTCTGTGCCACTTTTCTGTGATTTGAGAGTAATGCTGATATTGAGACATGGCAATGATTAGATAAATACTCTTTATTTATTAACACACTTTCTCAGCAGGATCCTCCATGATCTAAAGCTCCGATGCTGGAAAATCTGCACCTTGCAACAGAGCTGAGCTTTCTGGTTCCAACTGTCCATGGAAAAGGTGTTGGCTGGGACCAAGTGTCTCTGCACCATGGGCTGGGAAACCAGCAGCCTGGGTGCCTGCCTGTGCACCGGGCTGGGAGGGGTGGCACACATCTCCTCCCTTCCCAAGGGACACCAGATTGGAAACAGCACTTTAGCTGCTTCCCTTCTGGACACAGCACATATCCCACCATCTCTGGCTGCTCCCCATTCCTTCATAGTTGACAGAAAAGCCACTTTTTTTCCAAAAAGAGAGAAATGCCAGCTTGGTGCCAGACAGCCTCTGTGAAATGTTCATCTCCTTGGAAAAGCAGGGAGAACACTGTCAGTCATGTCAGAAATGATGTTTAGGGCTCTGGAGAACATCTGCGTCCTCGAGGGTCTTGCTAACTTACCTCAGAAATACATGTGAGTCAGCGAGATGGGGAGACAAACTACTCAAACTCCCAATTCTCCTTCCTCAAAATCTCCTCAGATTATGAGGAGTGGTCAGGGACAGAGATGGGAGCATCTGGAAATAACAGCATTCCTAAGGGAAAGTATTCCTTTTTAATTAATTGTATCCCTTTTATCCATGACAGTGTAATTGCATTTTGCTTAACTAAATCTTTTTAATTGGTGCTGGGAGTGAATGATAAGCAAAGCTGTTCAATTCCTTGTTAGCTATTATAGATAGCTATTGTAGGGCAGTGTAGGACGGTGAGCTGGGACTCTTAAAAGCTGGGGCCAAATAGCACCGAGCTGGGTATTCAGCGAGGGAGGTGGTGTGGGCATGCGAGCCAGCCTCTACACCTCAGGGCTGACCGTTTTTGTAGAGGCAAAAGGTTTTTTCATCCCTCAACCACTATCCCGCGGTGACTTGTGTCACTCTTCCTGCCCCAATGGACCTTCCTTTGGGCTGAAGTGGGTGCATGGGGCATGAATGCCCTCAAACCTGCTGCTCAGGGGGTCCCAGTGCTGGATTTTGGGCTCCAGGTGCCATTGCTGTGACTTGTGTCCTGCCCTCACAGCTGTGCAGCTGCCCCTCCTCTGTCCCTCCGAGCGGACACCTCTGGCATGCTGGCGAAATCTGGGGTTTTGCCTTAAAAAGAGTGTTTCTAGCCTTGAAGAGTGGAGAGAAAAACGTGTGAAACTGTCCCGAATGCCTGGCAGTCTCCCAGACAGCAGCAGGCACAAGAGACTGAATCGTGAAGGTGTTTTTCACTCTTATTTTTCAAAACCCCTTTCTGGGAAGACTAGTTGACCACAGCTGGAGTCACCAAAGACTGGGAAACCACCACAACCTGCCTCACCCCCCTTAGAGCGAGCGCCCTGCTCTCGGGTTTCGGGTCTCGCTGCCGGTGTGCCCTCAGTCCATCGAACAGAATAAACCACGTCTTTTGTCTTCCCCGTGACGCGGGTGGCCGTCACCGGGACCCTCCGGCCACGTCACCGGGACCCTCCGGCCACGTCACCGGGACCCTCCGGCCGCCGCTGCCCTCCCGCTCCCGGGACGCGCCGGGAGCCGCGGCTCTCCGCGGGAGAGAGGGGTGTGCGGGCTGAGCCTCAGCCTCCCGGCACGGCGGGGCAGGGACGGGGGCAGGGGCAGGGGCAGCCCCCGATCCGATCCGATCCGATCCGATCCGATCCGATCCGATCCGATCCGATCCGATCCGATCCGATCCGGGCCGATCCGGGCCGGGCGGTGCCGCGGGGCTCCCGGCGCGGCGGTGCCGCGGAGCGGGTGGCGGCCCTTGAGCTCCCCTTAGTGTCGGGAAGAAGCATTTTTGATAATCACACGTCGTCCGTGGAGATCGCTGGGGTGTGTCCCGGTAGCCCGGCACCATCAGGTTACCGGGGAGGCACCCGGGGCTCACCCCGCAGGTCCCATCGCGTCGGTGGCACCCCTGTTAGGATAAGGCCAGCCGTTGCCCTTGCTGGGAAACCTTTATTTGACACAAGAAGTGACAATGCGGTCCCAGCTGTACCCATGCTAGTTTTATTCTGTGGTTCTGAAAAAAAAAAAATCTGGTTGTTTTTTTTTCTCTTGCTTTTCGGACTTAAATAAGGGCTTTTCTTACCTCTGCCAAAACACAACATAGCAGCGAGTATGGCATTTTGTATCAAGTGAGGAGCTGCCACAGATGTCTGTGATTTGAATTAGAAGTGTGGAATTTAGTGTGAACTTTTGAATCTGCTAAAGCTGGACTTCAAATTTTTGTTTGAAGCGAGCCCACAGCCTCATTCTCACAGCCCTCACAACTCTTTCAGCTCACTTACCTCTCATGGGAACCGGGAAGAATTTCTTCCTGCTTTGATGACATTAGTGGCTTCTTTCTGGTTTCACCTTGGTTTGGACAGAAGAGGATCAGACATAAGTTGTCCTAGCATCCTCTGCTGTTTATTCACAGCTAGGCAGCGCTTCTCCAAGAGGATCCATCAGGACTGACGTAGGGAGTGTGAAATCATGGGCATTACAACTTGGCCACAGTGGTCCCCTCCAATGGATGCTATTTCTTGCACATGGCACACCCTGCTCTGGGTTCAGGTCTCCTCTTGCTGCTCAGACACGCTCTGCTTTAACAGGCAGAAATGGTTGTGTTTCTAATTCTTGCGTGAGCTTTGTGCCTGCAGCTCTTCTCTGAGCTGGCTGGGCTTCCCTCTCTGGACTGGGCACGCAGAGTGGTTTTATGAAGCCAGTATTCGTTTTCCTGCCAAGCTCTGGTTTTGTCACCGTAGTAATATTAACATAGCTCCTGGTTCTGAGTCTTGTTTCCCTTCCCAGACCAGAATGAACTGTACTGGTATGGGCACTTCTGCACTGGTTCCTGCATCCCCACTTAATTGAAGGGGCTATGCTAATGCTTACAGGCAGCTTCATGTTTTGACCTGTTCCCCTCTAGCAGTGGCATTCCCAGACCCTGCAGCCATGGCCCCGGCTGTGTGTCTGCCTTGAGCCCTTCCCCAGGGCTGTGCTGCAGCACAGCCGTGGTGCTGCCAAGCTTAAACACAGGTACTCCTTCTGTCGCCCGCATCCTGCTTCCTCCTTTAGTTCCTGCATTTCGTGTACTTGGCACTGAACTCTTCAGTGTCAGTATCGGCTCTCCTGGACTGCCAGGCAATCCCTCCTGCTCCAGATTTGGCAGATTTACATCTGCACTGCAAGGTGAAGGAGTGGCAGGCCAGTAGGTTAAGCATGTCGTGCTCTGGTGTCTGGCCGCACTGCTGGACGGTAGCTTGGGTCCAACCTGTTCCTGGTGCACTCAGGAGTAGACGGCCTGGACTATGGTGTCCTTTGCCCTGGGCATGCAGATCTAACCCCTGGTGTCTTTGCGTTAATCCTGGCACAGCTGTTATTTTCTGGATGCCCACTCTTCAAAAAGGACATTTATGGGAATTTAAGTTCAGCCAAAAGGTCATCACTGGTGACATGGTGACTTTCCCTTCAGCAGCAGTTTTGCCTGATGAAAAAATCAAATGTCTCAGCATTTAGCTTGAAAAATGGTGAGGAATGTACCCCGTTAGCAAGGAAAGTGAGAAAATAGGAATGTAAGCACCACATGCTGATGTATCAAGACGAGAATACAGCTTGTAAATCCTTTATTTCCTGACAGTGGAAATATTTTCTTGACGTGCTGCCATACAAAGAAAAAGTGAAGGAAACCCGTGCAGGCTCAGCACTGTCTGTGGGAGCCCTGCAGAAAGCTGTGTTAGCCCAAGTGCTGGTACTCAGCATGCTGTTAGTGCTGGTGGGCCTCCCTACCAGAACAGAAAGCTTTTGTCTCTTCTTATGCAGATAAGCCACTGCCTGCTTCCACCCGCCCTGAAATAGTTGTCATTCATCAGGTTTCACCCATGTTTTGTGGCAGGTGTTCCTTGCCTGCTCTAAAGCTTAGCCAGGAATTATAAACATCACTCTTCATTTTCCTACTGTCAAAGGGATCAGAGTAGGTAGTGGAAAACTCTTGGGATTTTCCATACTTCTTTCCTGAGGCCTGAGACCACGTAACAAACATTTCCTTTAGTTCAACATGGTGATGAGCTTTGTTGCAGACTGCGCTGTTGCACCCTGGGCAGTGCTGGGTCTTCTCACTCACATCAGATCTGGATGCCCCGTGTCCTGCTGCTTTGACCAGCACTGCTCAGTTTTTCCACTAATATCTGGATTTCTAAGCACTAAAAACAAGTTTCAAAGCTGTGTAGACAGATGCAGTTATGACTAACATTAAGGCAGAAATGTGGGGGCTTGCACCTATTTCTGATATTTTAAATCAAAGGTCTGCAAGCAGGTTGTTGCAATGTGCCCAGCTACACATACATAGGCTGCTTGTCCCCTGCTGAATGTCCCATGCTGGTGGAAAAGGGGAAGACTTAGGCCTTAAGAATGAGAAGCCTTTCAGTTACTCTCTCAGACACACATAAGACTTTCAGTTAAGATAGAAGACTTTGGTTTAGGGGCTGGATTTTCGCTCTGGAAGTTTAACTAGCTGATACTTTCCTATTATTGCTTTTATTTGACATCCCTTTGCTTTACTGGAGCATCTAATTTCTAAAGGTATGAAATGCTTAGCTTTACACACCAGATAAAGTAAGGGGTATTGCTCCTGGGGACAGGTTAGGAAACACTGACAGAGAAGGAAGGAGATTTGGCCAAGGTCAAAACCAAGTTCTATGCTAAACCACGATAGTACGGCACTTAGATCCCAGGAACTTATATTTGCACTTTAACCCGTGATCAGCCGAGTTTCTGGAGAACATTTATATTTGCACTCTAGGGAGATCATCTGATGATTTCTGAGCATCTGCTGTCTTGAGTGTATGCACTTCACCAGGGGTTTTAGGCTTAGACTCACAACTGTACTGTGGTGAAGATGGACTAGCAAGCTCAGCTGCAGTAACTGCCCATTTCTGCATGCTGATCCTGTTCTTTCTTACTGCACTAAGCTAAAGTGGACCATCTCTTCTCCCTGTGGACTTAGAGGAGACACACCTGTGAGCTACTGCATATGACCTGATGTCAGGTAACTGGAAAAGCTGTGAACTGGCTCATGTTCCTGAGCTCCAGTTGTTTCATGACAGCTGGGATGTTTCAGGTTACCGTTGGGTCTTGCAACCATTATCAATTTATGGAAAATTCAACTTTCTCTGCCAATGTTTTTATGACCTGGTAAAGAGACTATAAGCACAGCGTGACAAAATTTGGTTTGTATAATGAAGAAGAGCCCCGTAGAGTGCAGAGGCAGGCGGCGGCTCCCAGAGCAGCCTCTGTGTCCCATCAAATGCACTCCACCCCAGCATCCTCCCCATGGGAGCAATTGTGCACACCCCAGTTGGACTTCCGACAGTCGAAAATTGAACGTTCGTTCCCGCTGCAATTCACGTCATCAAGCCAAATTTGTCCAGTGCCTTTGGAAGATGAATTAAACAAACAAACAAGCAAACAGATGTTGGACAAAAGAAAGAGGAAGACTAATATTTTTTTTCAAAGGGACCCTAGTGAATAGCAAGTGTGCGTTAGGCTGCACGGTTGGCTTGTTGGAAATCAAGCCTTTGGGTACTTAACAGGCAGCTCCCTCATCCCAAGGGGAAAGAGCTGCCCCTTTGAGGAGATCCTCTTTGCTCTCCTGCTGCTCATGTAGAGGACCTTGCTGTGGTGCTTTCTGGGTGTGTGTAACCTCCCATGCCAGGCCTGGGGAGGTGGAAGGCTAAGGCTGTTATGGACTCACCTGCTGTGGCTGTGAAAGCAGAGATTGCACGGCTGTATCCCAGCATTTGGCAGACCACAGTGGCATCTTCAATGCCCCAGTTATCGTCACATATTGTTCCCCAGGACCCTTGGTGAAAGATTTCCACACGGCCCTTCCTGCCCCCTTCCGCAATTCGTATAAATTCATTGAAGTTGCCTGACAGTTCAGAAGAGAGGAAAATAACTCTACTGGTCATGCAGGCATGAGGAAAAAAGCACATTGAAAGACAGAAGCAGTGACCACCCAAACTGGACGAATGTTCCCATCTCCACAGCTGTAGCCAGGGTGGGACCAGAAGTTACTAGTAGCTCAAATCAGAACAATTCAAGGCCCTCTCCTGTGTCTGGAGACACCAGGCTGCAGCTCAGTGCACGGACCCCTCGGTTCTAGTAGCTGTGCTGTGGATTAACCAATGTGAGCAGCTGCGGGGACACGTTGGTCCTGATGTCAGGTAGCTTCGATGCCAGAAGGCAAGTGAGAGAAGAAATAGAAGTCCAGTACCTGCTCCTTTTTCACCTTTACTCCCTTTGGCGCCTGGGGAACCTGTTCCAAATTAAAAAAGCAAATATTTGACAGCTGTTTCAGGGAAAATCCAGTTATTAACTTTTTCTGAATAATTGGGTGAGTCAGAGATAGGAGGGCTCTATCCCCTTGTGGCATTGCAAGAAAAGTAGGGTAACATACAGCAAAGTCTTACTAATGTGTGACCCAAGAAAAAGGCCACATGCAATATCCCATCCACTCACTTGTGGGAAATGTATCTTATTCCCACTGCTACCTGTAAAATGACATCTCTCTTAGCCTTTGGGCTCTACAGAAGCAGGTATCTCCCAAAGTACTTGCAGGAAAATCTGCATCATGGGGTTTGCTCTCCAGGTGCTGCCACAGGACAGCATAAAGCCACTCCCAACAGCCCTCCACATTTCTGTGTAGCATCCCAGTCTTGAGAGCAGGGATGTTTGAAAAAAACTGATGAGTTCTTCACCCAAAAGCTACCTCCACAAAGCACACATTTCAGTCTCCTCCTGGGGACCAGGAGATGAGATCCACATAGAGGGCAGTCCCTAACCTGAGGTCAACCCAATTACACTTTTCCCCTCCTCCAGAGGCAAAGCTCCAGAAAAGGAGTGCATGGAGGAGCTCCACCTAGGCTTTAGTTTATTTTATTTCTGAGGACTCTCATACTGTTCTGTGTGAACAATTAAAAGAAGCAGCATCGGGAGCACTGGTTACTTCCCATGGCATCTTGCAACTACTGTGGTTTTTGGTTTTTTTCTTACTATAGGTCTTATGGCTTTTGGAAGCATTGTGTGATTGGAAGGGAGGGGGTAAGGATGGAGAGTAGCTGTAGTGTTGGCCCTTTTGAACTACTTTTTTGTCCTAGTGAAGCATAAATGCCCCTGGTGTTTCCAAGTCTGTGTTCCTGACTGCCTTATTTACATGAGATTTATCTCAGCAGCATGATATGCTGCAAGATGTGTCTGTACAAAGCAAAGAGGAACATGGCTTGTTCCAGTTTTCTGTGAGATCAGGGATTTGGGAAAATCTAATGCATCTGTTTACCCACATGTCTTTTAGCACACCTCCCAAGGTGTAAATGTGACATTGCACATTCATTTTCTGGGAAGACTGATCTGCCTGTTGAGTTCCTCCAAATGAGCTCTGTAAACATGACCCAGAGCAGCTTGTCTGTGATGTGCAGTCCCAAACCCGAAGGCAGCATCACCTCCACAGACCCTGTGGCAAACAGCCTTACCAGATGATCCACGGTCTCCCTTGGCTCCTTTTATTCCTCGTTCTCCTTTTGGACCCTGACTGCCATAATCACCCTTGCTTCCTTTTTGACCAGTTAGGCCTGGGCTGCCTAGGTGGAAAGCAAGAAAGTCATTGGCTTTGTCCCTTCCCAAGGAAAGAATGTGACAAGCATTTCACTTTGAAGAAGAGAAGGAGAACATGGTATTTAAAGTGCTTTGCATCATCAGAATGAGTCATGCTCTCAAACAATGGTTTACCTGTCGGGCCCTGGTCTCCCTTTGTTCCTTTTTGCCCTGGAAGACCTAAGAACATCAGAACAAACAAACAAACAAAAATTTGTAAGACAGATATTTATACATTTATAAAAGCTTATGCAAACTAGTATTTAGGATGGATTTCAACATGTCTAGTTTAACTCTCTACACTATAAGCATCTATTTCTGAAGTGAGTGTCTTATTTCCCATTATACTCAGTGCAGGCCTCATCAATCAAGAAAACACAGGCAGCGGAAAATCGTCCTTCCTGAAGAACATCAACTTCTGGTCATGTATTTCATACCCTAAACTCCACTGATGGGATAGAGACCCTCCCTCCAGGTGGGTCTTCACTGACCATAGAGAGAGCCTAGACATGTAAACTGAGGAACATCAGACATATGCAAGTACAGAATATTAGGCCACATGACTCCCATCCCTATCATCCAGGTATCAAGGAATGCAGAAGGGTGCAGCACTCGGAGCTTTGTCACCTCCTGATGGAAACGAGAGGTTGCATGCACCGTATAAATTCAGGGTTAGAAAGGCTGATTCAAGAGAAATGTACTGGAACAGGTTTGTACTGCAGAATGTCACCCTATCTTTTGGGTGCCTAGGGCAGAGAGGTGGCTTTCTTCAGATGGAGGGTCAAAGAAAAAGCCTAAGTTATGTGCTCTAAGTTGGCCTCCAAAGGTACCTCTTCCTGCAATGCTACAGTGGAGGCCAGAACAGATGCTAGTGAATACCCTTCCCCATCAGATTTACAGCCAGTAAAATTTATCTTTAGCTCCAGGGTAGGGAGGTTGTTTGGTTCATCTTAAACTACTGCTTTGTTTATGTGTTTTCTATTTTTACAAAAATGCAGGCAACATCACCTCCTCATGCATGTTACAGATGGTTGAAAGAACCCCTCCAGTGAGTAGCTACACTCCCGGCAGTCTGGCAGAGGCCCAGGCCCACCACAGCATCCTGGGATGCGTTGGGGCTTCAAGAACAGGACTCAACAAATCTTCTCCTTGCTATTGCAGATCACTTTCACTGCAACAGGGTCTATGATGCATGTTGTTGACCCTAAACCTGTTTTATTCTCCTTTACCTGTTACTCCTCTGTCTCCCTTTTCACCTTTGAGTCCTTCAATGCCTGGTATTCCTAAAATTAAAAACATATCCGTAAGGGCCAAGCCATCCCACAAAACATCACACAAAGTAGGAGGTCAGTGAGTTACAGGTTTGAGTAGCACTATACCTGGAGTACCACTGGGCCCAGGGTCCCCTTTCTCCCCTTTCTGACCAGGTCTGCCGTCAAGACCAGGAACTCCCTCAGGTCCACGTTGTCCAGTTGCGCCTTGAGGTTGAGCAAAAGCAGCACATGTAAAATGCAACACAACACATGAAGGAGAAAAAAGAAACATAGCTCAATCACCAACCCCTGCACTCTGCAGACTGAGTTGACCCTATGAATGCAAAACATATGCTGTGTCTCTCTGAATTGCAGTCCTCCCCTGGCAGCACCAATCTTAGCAGTGCAGTGAGTGGTGGTCTGGAGTGTAGCGGTGTGTGGACCCAGGTCCTTGCAGACTGTCAGCCTTGAGAGGCACAAGCACTTTCCTAAAAGAGCAGCCGATTTCTGCCTTTGTGTGCGCACATGTGTCAGGAAGGAGGACATGGCCCTCCATGGTACAGTCCCCTTCTTACCCTCTCATTCTCCTGCACAGTGAATGTGGTCCAGATGGGGCAGCGGGGCTCTGCGGTGGGTTTGCACAATGTTGGCACAGTTTTTGCGTCTAATCATGGACTTCTCTTACCCATGCTGGCATCTAGCTTGGCTGCAGTTTTTCTTGTCATGAAGAAACATCTCAAAGAGATGGGTCTCATATTTCTAGAAGAAACTGTACCTTCTGTACTGCTTACCTGCCTCTCCTTTCTGCCCAGGATGTCCAGGTTCCCCTGTGCTACCTGTAACAAAATCCTAGAATCAGTGCTGAGGCTTAGCCAAATGCTTCAGCTAGGGCAGCCTTGCACGTGTGTGCTGACAGTGGGGTATGCTGTGTCCTCTGCACTTACCATTGAAACCCGGCAGTCCTGGGATTCCCTGCTGTCCCTGAGGACCCGTGGGTCCACGAGGCCCAGGGTCTCCCTTCCTGCCCATTTCACCTTTCTGTCCTCGGAGACCTATCAAATAGCACGGCACATGTGTATAAATTAAAAAAAAAAAAAAAACAAACAGATTAATTGTCTCTGCAGCCAGTGGTGTACCTCCGTCTAGCTGCACCAGTAGCAGAGTTTGGCCTTGAATTTGCATTTATCATTCAGTGTCATTCCCATGAAGCTGCAGGAGGACAGGGCTGGATGGCACCTCAAGTCTGTCCGAGCCACCTCTGGCTCTACCAGACTGTCTGGCCAGATGTTTGTCTGACCCGCTGCTAAAGATTTGCAGTGGTGCCATGACACCTCCCCAGTCTATTTCCTGAACTATCCCTATCACTAAAACGTTTTCTTCTCTAGTTAAATATCCCTTATTATAGTCTGAACTCTTCCCTTATTCTAATCACAGTGGAGATGGAGGGCAGCATATTCTGCTCCTGTGCTTCCAGGGAATTGCCACATCTCCCCTAGCCTTCTCTTCTGAACAGGTGATCACATGCTCCAAAAGAGCTGAATTACTTGGAAGTGCCTCATTTAAAGACTGACATCTCCTTCATCTTTCTGCTCCAGAACCATCCCAAAGTCCTTACCTTTTGGTACTTCTCCTACTTTCACTGTTCTTTTCTGTAGCAACTTTATGCTAGCGAGTGTACTGGAGTATATGGGATCTGATGGAAGATCTGAGGAAGCTCTAATCAAGCTGTCCAACTGTCCTTCCTGTTCTGCACCACATGCATCTTCTGCTTTCTTTTGCTATCCTGCTTTCAGCCTTTCCTCTCTGGGTGCAGTCCATGTGAGACCACCAGGAGATGTCCACTAATGCATGTTACATGCGAGAAACGTGGTGCATAACTCTTCTGCTTAAGGCGTATAAAAGTCAGGCTTATATAAGATATAAAGTTCTCAGAAATAGGTTTTACTAAAGTGAGGACTAACATCTACGTGCTTGTGCATATAAATTATATTGTACTCTTTTATAGCATGAAAATCCTTCTGCAAACATCGCTGCTTTAATCTGGGATAGGCTGATAATTGAATACCTGTGGCTTTCATTAGGCAAAGGTCGCTCTATAAAGAGACTTCCATGGTGCAGAGCCAACATTTTGCACGTCCCCTTTCCCCAGCCCTACTTCGGGACCTTTGCTGGAGCATGACACAAAATTAAACCCCTTCAGATCAGGTTGAGTGTCCTGTTCACCCAGCTCCTTCATTGACTGGCAAGGCACTCTCAGGGCTGCCTGGGTTTTTATGAACTATCTGGCCTATGAAGACTTCTCCTTGTGTTTTAAGTAGAATGAGTTTAAACAGGAATACATCAGAGAATCTTAAAAATGTTGAGATAGCGAAGAAGTCTTACCTGCAAGCCCCATCTCTCCTTTTTCTCCTCTCACTCCTGGTTCACCACTTGGGCCAGCAGGACCAGGATCTCCTTTGCTCCCCTTTGCACCCTGCAGTCCATGTAAGCCTGCAAGGACAACACCACTTTTCTGATGCTCCATCGTCTGTCCAGTGAATGCCAGCAGCAGACCACGCAGCCCAACTGCGGGCATGAGCCGAACTCTGCTTTCTGTGTACTTGAGAGTGGCGTGGTGGCAGTGGAGAACTGGCCCACCATGACTGGTGCACACTGACTTTTAAAATAAGAATTTTTCCTGCTAAGTTTTGCTTTTGTTCACATTAGTTTTACATAAGCTTATTTCCTTCAACTCAAATGACATTCCTACTGACTTACACCTTGACTGAGGACAAGATTGCCCATAAAATCATCCATAAAGTCACTTTATGTTCATCCGCAGAAGTAATTCAGGTGTCAGAAAAGCCTTACCTTGGATTCCTTGGTCTCCCTTTGTCCCCGGTGGTCCCTGTAGCCCTGAGATGTAAAATACATATATCAGCTGACACACATCATCTATTCACAGTAATGGCTGAGAAGAAGAGATGAATTTTTTAATCATCCTTTGTGCATGTGCCTTTGGTCACCACTGAGGCCAATCTTCAGCTGGCAGGGACCAGCACAAACGCTTGAGTATAGTCCATGGAGCTCGGCTGAGTGTGTGGCTGGGGAGGGGCCAGCTGTCCTCCAGCCAAACACAGCTCATGGGGACCTTTGGGGAGATCTTTCCTGAAAATGCACTGAACTATTGGGCTCTGATGTATAGTAATAGTGCTTGGCGGGAGGTGGTGTTTCTATGTTGTAAGTGCAGCCAGGAAGATATGAAAACATGATTTTTTTAAAATGTATTAATTTTTTTACCTCGGAAAAGCTTGTCAGTGTAGCCAAGAACTAGGGATGGATGAGATACAGACCTGACATAATAAGGGTTGCATCTTAGATCATCATCATAGAAACTCTGGTTTCTCTGGACATCACCTAGTCCAACCTCTGCTCAAAGTGCAGCCAACATTAGATCAGGACTTGCTGCAGCCTCACAGTCCAGAGACATTTCTCTCCTGCAGTGGGTGTAGTTCTACTCAAAAACCCCCATGTACCCAGGGCAGCAGCTTGTGCGTGGCTGTGCAGGGGAGCACCTGCACCCAGCTTATTCCTGAGTCTGTGTGGTGATTTCCGCAGGGACAGGGTGGGCAAGGTCCCCAAATCTGTCACTGTTTGTTACATGCACTGTTCAGCTGGGGCCCTATAGAGCAGGGATTGGGGAGGTCTCCTTGAGTTGTCCTGGAGTGAGTTGGACAGCAGGACTTGCTATGTTTGGGTCAGAAAGCCCAGCTATCTGCTGGTTGTGGGATGAACATAAACCCTCTCACTTGTCCTCTCTTGTCTCACGTGGAGATTTGGTACAGTTATTGCAGATAATGGCAGGTACAGCTCCTCCATCACCCCTGAGCTTTTCTGGCTGGGTATCAGTGAGGAGGCAGAGCCAAAATACTCCTAAGTGGTGGTCACTGACCTCTGTGGGAGCACTTGGTCAAGCCAAGGCTCCCGGGGGATCAGTCAAAAGGTGCAGCAGGTCTCCTCATGTCTGCACATGCAGTAGGATCTGGGTCTAGAGACTGAAATCCCAAACCCTCACTTCAGATGTCTTAGGGGAAAAAAAGAGAAAGAGGAAAAGAGGAAAAGTTGCTTACAGCTCATTTACCAACATACCTGGTGGACCAGGATCTCCTTTGCGTCCAGGAGGCCCTGAAATAAATATGTAATGGATATTTTTCATTAGTCAGCACTCAGTGAGGAACATATCACTATGGGGTTGAAAGGCTTGAGGTCTGGGCTGAAGACACCACCCTTTTGGTGGGCACCCAGAGCCCAAGTCTACAGGTTACGGGAGGGGAGAGCAGCCCGGAGCTGCGTGTACGGCTGCAGCAGGATCGTGGGGGGGGGGCTGCACAGGGCTGTTCTCCATCTTCTCTAGGTGTCTAGCTCCCCAACCAGGGTGTCTGGAGCCAGTGTCCAACCCTGGGCACTGGGGCATCACTAACTGACAGGAAGACCAAATCTTGCCCTAGTTATTTGTTCATCTGAACTAGGTTTTTGTCCCAGCTTTGCCAGTGGTGCAGAGGAACCAGCTCTCCTCACTGTACAGCCAGCACAGAGAAATGGAGCCATACCTGCAACCAGGGTGATGTTGTTCATCATCATCATCAGGTTTGCATTGCTGCTTTTAATTATGGTGATTTCCTCTTCTAAGCTTCTCCTCCAGTTTTCTTCATGTCCCATGTTCTTCTCTGTAGAGTTTCTCTCCCAAAGCAGCCTGTCGGCAAAGGAGGTTTGCAGAATCTCTTCTGTATAGGAAGTATTTTGTTCTCGAAATTTCAATATCTCTGTCTGCATCTTAAACACTGAGGAAACAAAAGGCCCATGCAGTGAATATTCCTGCCCGATCCATCTGGGAAATGCCTGTTCAGCAGAGCAGCTCCTCGGCACCCGTGAAGGACATCTGGGGTTAAACATCACCACTGTTTGACCAAGGCAGGTGGTTTTCATGGTCCTTGCTGCAACAGGGAGTGCAGCCAGCAGTGCTTTTGCGAATGCAAAGCATATACATGGGGTGGGGAAATGGTTTCCTGCAGCAGCTGCTTTGACTTGTTGTGTGCAGAGGGGCATCTGTGCTCCCTCAGAGGCTTCCTCTCTGCATGCTCATTACCGCTGGCCCATGCCCCAGGACCGCACCCAGAAAAGCTGTCTTTTAATGCCAAGCCTGCAGTAAGGTTGCAGTGTTACCTTTGTATGCCAGCAGCCCCTGGCCAGCCGTCAGCAGCAGCAGATAGATGCCAAGGGCTGTATGAGCACAGCACATGGATGGCTTTCTTTGGCTTCGAGGCTCTAAAAACCAACAGAAGTAGGGTAGACATCCTCTCACATCTCTCCTACTACAAACTCTACTCACTTCCAGCCATTTCAGGTTTGGCCACAATAAACTAGCAGTGCTTTCCAGCGATGGGGAACAGCAAGGGCCCTCTGCGAGACTGCCAGGTCCTGCAGCCAAGACAGGCTGCCTTCCTCTCACCCAGGCTTTGCACTGTCTTTCCCTTAGGCAACTTAACCAGCTCACTTCCATCAAGACTTAACCCAGTCTATAACAGTATGAATGTGGTGGTTCTCCCCTTTCTGCACCAATAAACTCCCTGTTCCCATTGCTTTTAGTTGTCCCAGGCCACCATTCAAAGAGGGTTGCTCAAAGCACATGCCCTCTCCATCTAGAGCGCCACATACATGCAATTCCAACAGTGATGCATGTATGCATTGAAACAAATGAAAAATCAATAACAAACTGACCTGCAGAACAAATGAAAACAAGTCGTAACATTTAAAACAAATCGTCACCAATAAGTATAAAAGAAATAAACTGCTTTGTCAAATTTTGGCCTTTAGGGAGAAAAAAGTATTTCAGAAGCATTAATAGCTACTTCAGACATTCAGTAAGTTACCCTTAATTGAGTTTTTTCAAAGTAATATAATCAAGAATTTAAAGTTTGGTTTTAAAAATGTACAATGATTTAATTAGTTTTACAATAGAATGGTTTAGTCAGCAATGAAGTATTTATATTCAGCTAAAAATTCATAAACTTACTTTTTTTATTGGATCTGGTGATTTCAGTATCTTAACTATTAAGACATGAAAGTTTTACTCAGTGAAATTAGGAATTTTCTAGAACAAGAGAAGATCTAATTTTTTCTGATGCTCAATATCAGCTTTTGGCTAGAAAGGACATTTTCATATACTTCTCTTTTTAAATGACAGTTAATTTACTAGCAAAATCACTGTAAAAAGCATTTAATATGCAGTATAAATACAATATTTCATTTTTATGTGCTGCTTTCTTCGTAGACCAGATAAAATCCATATCAATCCATTTAATAAAAAGAAACCTTACCACTTATCTGAAAGGTTGTGGTAGCAGCTGAGGCAAACCCAGTCTTGTCTGAAATATTGAAAGTCACATCGTTCGAATTTCCATCTTCCCTGTATCTGTCTTTAATTTTCATGACAAATTTCTTGTGGCTAACCTAAACCCTTGTCAGATTATGGACAATAAAGAACGTAAGGGACTTCCTATCTGCCTCCTGATTTGATATGCTTTCTGATACACTTTTCCTATCTGCTCAGGTTTTATAGATTTGTGAGAACTCTGACGTGGTAATTTGAACAGTTCCTCAAAAAATCCCACAGCTGGTCTTGTGTGCTCACTTGAGGACACTGTGTCCACAGAGCCTAGGGCAGGATCCTGCAAGAAGTTCAACCTTGAGTTATTCAACTTCTTTGCACTTTAGCAGAGTTGGGCACAATGTGGCCTTTTTTGCTCCTAACACAAGTAAACCTCCTCATGTAGCCAAGAAGATCCCAGGTTCAACGTTAGCTTGGAGATCCATCCCCTGGGTGGGGAGGTGAAGCACTGCGTGGCAGTGAAAAACACATTAACTTGCACCAAGATGACAACCTAGTGATGGTGCCTGACTGAAGTGCAAGCAGGGAAAGGATCAGGAGGAGTTGTAAAGACAAGCAAAGGATGGTGGGATGAGGGATGCTGAAACCCAAATGGGTTTGGGATATAACGGAGAAGAGACAATTGCAGCCTCCTTGCTGAGGCTCTCCCCAGCCCCTGCTTCCTCCCTGTCTCATCTTCCATACCCGCAGATACAATTTCTACCACTTCACCACTTCTTTGCTCACATCCTGTAAAGCTCACCCCTGCAGACCTCTCTGTGGCGTTTAGTGTTTTGGCATCTCCGTTTGTGCCAGGGTTGATTTTGATTTTGCAAAGCGAAGTGACTCATCCAAGCTTGCAGGCGAGAGACGTCGGTAGGCACTGGGCAGAGCCCTTCTCGCCCATGCTGCCACCACCACGTGCTGCCCTCTCTGAGGTGCAGGGCAGTCCTCATCACATGGTCTTTTCCTGGGCTGTGGGTCCGTGCTCGTCTGCGGGGCTGCTGGGTCCTCGCCGCCTTGCGTGGCCATGGAAGAAAGCGAGGTGGAAGCTTCAGGTAGACGTGAGCTGGAAATCTACGCCCTGACAGCCCAGTGCAGAATGAAGCCCTCTGTTCTGCAGCTGACATATAGATCTCTTAAAGGCTTAAAAAAAAAAAAAATGTGGGGATTTCTAAATCCACTTCTGTGTTCTCCTTTCAAATTGTTTGTGCAGCTGTGATCTTGTTTGGCACCAGCAGGGAGGCAGAGAAATCCTCCCTTATCATATATTCTGCTACACACTGTTTAGGAATTGGGATCATTTACTTTGCTGTGAAGGGCTCAGATACCCCCTTGAATTAGGGTGGTTTGAGAGGTTATCACTGTTCAGCTAAGCCGTAGTGACTACCTGTGCATCCTCTCCCTTCGTAAAAATGCCTCCCTGCTGGGGTAAGGGCTCATATCCAGCCCATTTCTTACGGTTTGGGTGGTTAAGCTGATCACTCTGTGCAAGCCTGGAGCCTTCTACTCTTGCTGGGCCAGGTGATGAGCCAGGCATGGCTACATTTCTGTTTCCAAGTGGCTGTTTATAGGGATGGATGTGATTCAGGTGCACAGAGAGCGGATTTACAGCAGAGAGGCTTTTAACAACACTTCCAGGAGAATCCGTTTTGCTTCTAAAGTATTGAAAAGAAACTGACAGCTGTAGATTTCAAAAGCCCCTCTAAGAGGCAAAAAGTGCAATGAGAACTTCTCCGGGGAAGGAGGCGGTATGTTTTCCCATCTCTCATTGTCATACAGTGGCCATGCCATTCTTGATGGCCCAGGTGCCATGGGTGCAAAAGCAGGGGTACGCACCCTTGATTTGACAGCCCTGATATGCCCTGCTTCAAGGTTCAAAGCCCAGTTCTCCACTTAGCTATTTTGTGAAGGTCAATAGCAAAGTCATCATCTCACCCAACTTTGCTCACCAGCTGCGGTTGCCTACCCAGCTGGTCGAAATTAATTCTCCCCTTATTTCTAGTTGATGTAGCCCCATGCAGCTCCATGTGCTGCCACATTCCCATCAGTCAGGTGAGCATCTGGCTGCCTGGGAGAGTTGTGGTGTGTTTCCATCTGGATATCAGCCTTTGCAAACAGGCAGCAGATTTCTCTGTGCATGTGGCACTGGGGGTCTCGGCCATGCCACGGATGTCAGAGATCATGTACCGACACGCTCGCTCAGCCTTTGTGTGCGATCACTGCTGCTGCCCCCACCCTGCTCTCTGTTTCATTTCTCATGGCACGGTGACTGACTGCAGCAATAGATTGACTCTGATTGTGCAATCGGTGTTACTAACTCAGGGAAGAAAAAAAAAGAAAAGAAACTGCTGATTCAGTGCAGTTTCCCTAGGTTGAGGGTCTGCTGAAAAAATGGGATTATTAATAGAATAGCAGTTTCCAGCACACTATGGGTCATGTCTGCTGGGCCACCAGTCTCACCCTCCAGGCTCTCTCCTAGGAAGCTCTGGTCCCTCTCCCTCCAACTGCTCATCCTGCCTCCCTTGAAATGCTCTGCTGACATCTCAGGGAAGAGCCTCAAGTCCTCTGGTTTATCCCTTCCCTTCCTACGCTCTGATGTTGGTGGCTTGTGCTGGGCAGAAGGTGCTCCTCATGCTCTCATTGCGAAGGTGCACCACTTCTGAGCCAAGTTTTATAAACAGATCGCAGCTGCCTCGAAGTCCAGGGGTAACTGCTGGTAGAGGAAAAAGGAAGTGTCTGGTCCCTGGCCATCCCTGCTACCTTTCTTATCTCCTTTCACCACTGTTGTCAGCTGCAGGCATTTGCCACCACTAAAAGCTCATGGCAAAGAGATGTAGCACAAAACTCCAACCTGGCATTAGCTAAACAGAGCAGTTGCCAGCAGTGATACTGCCAGGGAGTTTGGACAGATGTTACCCTCCTCAGGATAAGCATTTATCTTGAAATAATGGAATTGATTAATTTTTGAAGGATTTTTTTTTTTTTCCCAGATGAGAAGATATCCTAGCTTATTTATCCACAAGATGGTAATTTTTCCAAACTCATCTATTTGATTGCAAACTCTTAGGCGTAAATGGGCAGAATTCAGGCGGCTTTTGTGCCTCCCCAAGGACGAGGAAGAGAAGAGGCGATAGCGCAAACAGGCCCCATGTAGGCTAAGCCAGGGCAGCATCTCCACCATTTCTCATGTTGCCTCTAGGCTGAAGTGAGAAGTGGTGGCCAGAAAAGGTGACAGTCTACCACTTATCCCACCACCTGTACTCATGTTTCTGCAGATGGGCTTCAAAAAACCAAAAAGTAATCCTCCCTACAGAACACACTGCTCTCCCACAGGAGCAACTAACCACAGTTTGACCTGGGACACAGCCCATGTATGCACACCTCAAAGCCATCAATGACCGGAGCTATACAGTTGCCTCTGCAGTGGTAGGTTGTTTGTAAAATAGCTTGGGTTTTGTTTGGGTTTTTTTCCTATTTTAGCTGATTTTTCAGTCTTTTCTCTTTTTGGAATGAACCAGGTTGGTGAATTTTGACACGCCAGTCAGCTCTTGTGGTGGATTGACCCTGGTCATCAGCCAAACACCCACCCAGCTGCTCACTCAGTTCCTTCTCCCAAAGGATGGGGAGAAAATAGAAGGAAGGTGAGAAGACTCATGGGTCGATATAATGACAGTTTAATAGGGAATGCAAAAGCTGACCTTGCAAGCAAAGCAGAAAGAGGAATTCATTCTCTGCTTCCCATCGGCAGGCAGATAGGCAACCACCTTCTGGGAAGCAGGGCCTCAGCACGCGTGACAATAGTTTGGGCTGACAAATGCATTAACCACAAACATCCCCCCTTCCTCCTTCTTTCCCTGAACTCTTATTGCTGAGCTCGATGTCATACAGTGTCATATCCCCTGTGTCACCTCCCAGCCTCTTGCCCATCCCCAGCCTACTTACAGCCTTAGCACTGTGCAAGCACTGCCCACCCATAGCCGAAACATTGACGTGTAATCAACACTGTTTTAGCCACAAATCCAAAGCACAACACGGTATTATTTTGGGTTGCTGTTGCGAACATTAACTCCATCCCAGTCAGACCCAGTACAGCTCTCCAGCATGATGGTGTTTATGTTAAAATGCCTTGTTCTCCCTGAGGAAGGATTAAGGACTTTGATGTCCGTGGATATTGGGAGGCACTGCTGAATTCAGGGAATGCCAAAGCAGATCGTAAGTGATCTTCCCACCAGCAGCTCACTGAGGTACCAGATCTGGGGTCTCTCTTGTGAGTGTCCCACTGATTGCCTGGCTCAGCCTTCAGCAGCATGAAAAAAAGTGGATCCGCCTCTAAGGGCAAGCAATTATGTGGTACGTGGAGAGCTTCCATGCAGAAGAGAGACTGAGGCCAATACACAAGATCTAAACAACTGTGATTTGTGTCAGAGCATTAAAAGAAAGCTTGATCCTGGACCCATATGAGAGCAGAGGCCTTGTTGTGAAGCCCCACCTTGTCCCTGCATGCCCAGAGCCATGCTCAGGGGGTCCAGCTGTTGCAGTAGCACCTGGGTACTCCTGGGACCACAGAGAAGTACTTGTGCTAAAGCAATAAAATCCCCAGCTCTGCCTGGCTGACATTTCTCCTTTCTAGCTTGATGTGATGCTTGGCTTTGTTGTAGAGATTGAAACCAGATTTTCTTTCTCCTCTATGAGTTATGTTAATTTGTGTTTCATCAGAACTTGCCTCTTCTCCTCCTTCCCCGCCCCCCCCCCCCCCCCCCCCCAGCCTTTAGGCTGGATCCAGCTGCACCATGAATTCAAGGAACCACCTGCAAAATATTTTAATGACTTCAACCTGCTCTTTGAGGTGAATTAATACCAGGGCAGCCTCCACAGCACGGTGAAATAGTCAGGCTTGGCTAAGCAGGCCACCCTCAAAGCTGAAAAATATGTTCTGCAAGGCAGCTGCTCCTGACAGGCAACTCTGTTTTCAAGGTCCCTGTACTGTGTCTTGCTCCTCACCTTGAAGACTGTTGTCCCCTATTCAGATAAAACCTGATCCCAGAGGCTGGATATATCCCAAACCAACTTAGAAACAGGAGGGCTAATGAGACGTGCAAAAACCAACCACATGAAGAACGGGTTAGGCCTGTTAATGGTTTGCTATAAAGAGTGCAATTACAGCTGAAGGGAGGCATCTCCTGGGGCTCACTCTGCATGTAACAGCTTGGTGCTGTGGGGAGAGATGAGCTGTTCCCTAATGCTCCTCTTTGCTGGGATTCTTTGGTTCATCCCACACTTTCAGTAAGGCAAAAAAGACTTCTCTAAGCACAGCTCACATTTTAGCCACGTCCCCACTTTCCTCCACCCCTTGGGCTTTTAAAATGCAAAGGTCATTTTAGATTTGCTAAGCAGCTATAAGCCAAAAGATGCTGCAAGTGCTACTGTGGTCTCCTCTGCCCCAGTGTGTGCCCCACAACCAACCCAGACAGGCAAGAAAGTCCTTAACCTGCCCTCATGTTTTTTTCAGGAAAATCTCTGGGATTATGTGAAGTTCAGCATCATTGTAGTTTTAGATATTAAGATAGGTGGGTAGTCAGCAGATTGTTCAGAAGGACATTTCTAAAGAGGTTTATTATTGAGTATTGTCCTTGCACTGGGGTACATCCCAGTTAATTGCCTGCACATCAATGCATTACTCAGGATTTATCCCAGGGTAAACAAATTAAGGAGCTACTTCTCAGGCTTCCACTGAACGACATCACAGGATGGTTTGTTTCTGATAAGGTTTCTGGCCTAAATTTCCATGTCCTGAATGCTACTGGCAAACACTTCAGCTTGAAAAATCCATTAACCTGTAACCACCCCGTGCCCCTTATTCAATGAATGTGGAGCGCAAACATGTGTGTGAGAAGCTATATACACAGACTTGAAACCATAACTGACAGCAGTCCGTACAGAGTTAACTCAAAGCAACTGTCCTGTAAAACATGTGTGCAGTGGTAGGCATCAAAGCTCAGCCCTTGAAAATGCTTCAGACTCCCCTGCCTCTAGGTTTTCTGCTGTCCCTAAAGAGTAACAACCAGCCCTTGTTCAAATCATCTCCCATAATTGCTATGGTGACACTGGGTATTTCAGAGACCCAAAGTCATGGCTTTTTCCCTTGAATTTCCTTCCTTCATCATCTGCCCTTTTTTCTAACGTCCCTTTGCTGTCCTCCTGTGCAGCTCCTCTGGGTGCTAACACGACCATGCTGCACCCATCTGCTCGGCACAGCTCTGCCAGAAACCTCAATTCCCTTTCGGTGACTTTCCTGCTTGCCGGTGACAGCCAGGTGGGGCTGAGCATGCTTAGTCTCCTGCTAGGAAACGATAAGTGTGAAACCCCCAGCATCAGCACATGAGAGGGGGGACAGAAAAGGAAGAGATGCCTTTTCTAGCTTCATTGCCACCCTCCAAGGCACGGCACCTACAAGAAACCACAGCTCGTTTGCCACTAGTGCATTGCTTCCCTCCAGATCTCACCTTTAGATCCGTAGGGGTTGTTTTCCCTTAATTAAAGCCAAAAACTAATTGCTGCTTCTCTGTTATGGTCTTTAGCAACAATAGCTGATTCTTAATTCATTCTTTTGATCCTCCACTATTTCTCAGTGTGAAGGTATTTGCCTCAGGAAGTATCCCAGGGAAAGGGAACAAGAAACTGGTGAGGGGTGAAGCATCCATAGGGGCAGAGCAGGGACCCTTGTCAACGTGGCGAGGGGCTGGTAGAGGATGGTGCAGTGGGTGCTGCTGGCTTAGCGTGTCAGTCCTGCAGCAGTGGGAAGGGGTCAGTGTGTCTGGGGCCATCGGTACAGCTTGCCCTGCATCATAGGTCGTGTGTTAGGACTGGAGTGTTTGTGAAACATTTGGACTTGCCTTCTCACCCGCCAGTGGCAGGCTGGTGCCTCTCACAGTTTGCATTTGCTGCCTTGCATGAAAGGCAAGTGTCATCGATACTTCTTTCCCATGCAGAAACAAAAGGAAAGTCCTGGTTCGACATTCTCCTCTGAGCATCTCGCAAAATGGGCTAACGCTAGTAGCAGGAGTGACTTAAGCTGGTTTCAAAAGAACAAAGCAATTTACTTTTTCTTTGCTGCTTTCAAATGATTTTTAAGAAACTGATTGCAAATGCCTAAATGCCTGGAGAGTCACACAATGCTCAGATCTTGCCAGTGGCTAACTTGCCTGAGGTGTGGGCAAGTCTTTTGAGGGAAAAAAATTCTTTTTTACTGACCTTCAGGCTTTCGTGCCTCTTTCCATAATCAACACACAGCTTCTTTTGGGAACTAGTTTGGAATTCCCTTCCTCCCGCTACACTGGCAATGACATATCAAGCAGAGCTGAAGTGTTTTGATGAATAAAACTAGAATTTGCCCCACTGCTCTAACCCTTGCCTAATTCCAACCTTTCCCATTAAACTGCCTTTTTTTTTTTTTCTTTTTTTTTTTTAAGTGACTGGAAGCAGTGGGTCTCTAGGATTCTCATACTTGCATAAGAGTTAAAGGACCAAAAGGCTTGGGCAGAGTGACTGGAGCCTTCAACACCATTGATTCAGGAGTACTGCCTTTCTTGTATGCCTGCAGGTGTTCGAGCAGAGTTTGGACAGAAACCTGCGTGTCCCCTGTGTGTTGCCTAGGGAGGTAGGTCCATATGGCAATGGTGGTGGGTGGTAGTGGTAGAGGTAGAGCAAAGAATAACCAAGTGCCGTTGAAGGCTGGCTCAATACAGAGATGGTAATCACTGAAATATAAAAAGTGTGGTTCTTAATAAATTCCCTCTGTTCTAACCACCAGGGAAGCTGGCAGAAGGCACAATTTAAGCAAAAACAAATACGGAAACCACACATGTATATATACTTTAAAAGAAACAGACTGAGGAGGAGAGCAGAAATCAGTTAGAAATAGGTTTTCATTATCAGTCAAATATTTAACTCTAGCCCAATAAAATAGTAAGATCGGTTTGTCATTATTTGCCTTTATTAATGAGTTGGATATCTTTAATTCAATACAGCACTCTTGATGGCATCAAGAAATTCTACATGGAAGTCACTGATTTACATTCATTGCTGTGTTTGAATGAGCTGAGCTGGTGAAAACATCCATGCTGTAGCTTCTTTAACCTTCCCAAGGCATGTGAAGATTTAGGGCCTCATTCAGAGGGTGTTGGTGTCAAACAGCAGCTTCTGGGACATGTCACCAGGCTCTGGGTCAGGCAGGACTGGCGAAAGCCAGGAGAGGAGCTGCAGTCATGGTGCCAAAGCAGAGTGTTTCTGTGCCTGGGCGATGGGGCAGGAGAGCTGGAGGACATTGGCTAGAAGAACCCTGGAGCTGTGGTGGTCCCCAAAGCCTTCCTTGGTGCTCCTCGAAGACACCTCCTCAACAATGTTGGGGCCACAAAAGGACACAACCAGTGTCTTAGATGCCCCTTCCTTCTCGGTGATGTTCCAGCAGAAGGCCTGTCTGACCCTGCGCCCATGTTTCAGGGCTGAAATCAAGGGGTTGGGCACATATGTGGGGCTCGGCATGTTTTCCAGCACTGGACTGGGCAAGGGTTGATAAGGGAGGTCAGCTCAACCAGTGGGAGGCCAAGCCAGGCAGCCTGGCTCCTGCTCACCTCCCAGCCACATCTGAAAGGGATTTACAAAGACCTCAGGATGAGGCTTCGAGACTCAATCCTCGCCAAAAATATTAGAAAGATGTTGTGAAAAATTAGAGATCCTGGTGTCAATAAAAGCATGTGACAATTGCAGTGGGCTTCTGGCTATCCTAATTTCTTTAATTAAATTGCACTAAGCGAGCAAGCTGGTAAGCAGTTTTCACTGAGATGTAAGTGCACAGCTGAGTGAATTGGACCAAGGTGCCACATGTTAATCATTATAGGATTTTGTCTGCACAACATCAGTCTTGCACAGATCTGCTTATGAAATCATACCTTTCCCATTAAACACAGTTTGAGTTTTGAGAGGGAATTCAGATTGGCTTGGCATGAACCTTTGTATAGGGCTGAGGAAACCTGGGAGAGATGGCCCTGCTTTAGGCAACGAAAAAAAACATTAACCTGACTTCTCTTTTGTGGTGCATTGAAAAGTCTCTTGCTTAAGAACTGTGGATTGATGGAGTGGCCTGAGGTAGGAAGAATATTAAAAAAGATGTCAACGTGCCAATAAATGTATGTGCCAGAAATAAATGCATTATATGTTAGTCCATCAGAACAAGCTAAAGAAAGGTGTTCTTTTATGGAGAGAGACAGTCTGGTAGCTCACATCATTAAGGAAAAAAATGATCAAAGGAGAAATGAGCTCAAGCTTCCGAATGTCATCTCACCTTCAGAGTTCATTCCCTCAACCAGTCAAGGGCCGTATATTTGATGAATAAGATCCAGGGGGGATCTCAACTCTGCATACAGACTTGGGTATACATTTTTCTTTAACTGTCCACTGCTTCCCCTACATAGGCAACCTGAAGTTCTGGATTAGAAGTGGCCCTTGAGAATTTGTCCCAAAACTTTTCCCCAGACCAACAAGAAGAATATCAAAATCCTAAAGCGAACTGAAAAGAAAGTGCATCAAGGTCATAGATTTCATTCTCCAGCTTGAAAGCGTGAAGATGCAGACTAATGACAAGCAGATGGAAAGTTAGGCACTGGTCTAAGTTGGCTGCCTTTTACAATAGCAGTAGGGCTTAGTCTATAGTGCAACATGTTTCTGGTGGAGATATGCTGGCTGGAAAGCAAAAAACCATCACACCTCCTCACGGAAAGCTGAGACAAAAATTTTTTTGTTTTAGATAGTGTTTTATCAGCCTAGCAACATTGTTGGTAGAGATGATATAGCTCTGCTGGCAAGAAAAATCCTAAACTGGTACATGCAGAGGTCTGATGTGATGTCTCCAGTGGCATGGCCTTACCAGGAGAGGATATATCACGCCAACAAGCTCTTCCTTGGTGGTCTGCATGCAGCCTCCAGCTGCGGATGAGCCTGAGCAGCTAGTGGCAGGAGTGGGGAGGACCCACACTGTACCTCGCTTTCCGCTCTGTGCTCTGATACCAACACAGGCAGTGGGGCAAGAGGTGGGGTCTTTTGTCTGGTTTGGCATAGATAAAACCCTCAGCAAGGATAAGTCCTAATGCTTGTTGACATGTGAATGATACCCCTGGAAAGCATTCCAGCACACCAGTGACCCAGCGCAGGAAGGGGACAACAGTGGGTGTTGCACTGTGTAGCCTCCACTCAAAGTTCAGATTCTTAATAAATGCCTTTGAGCCTCATTTATTACATGCACAGCAGAGAAAAGAAAAAAAAAGAGAGAGAAATATGATAAAAAAGAGTAGAAATACCTCCTGTCCTAGGAAAGAAACACATCCCAGTCCTGTGGCAGTGCCCCAGGCTGGCAGCAAGCTCACATTACTTAATTACGATACGTTGCATACACCAAATAGCAGGGGACAAACCCCCTCCTTTATTCTCACAGTCTAGTGCGGCTGTGTCTGCCTCGCAGCTGTTCAGAGCACATATATCAACATGGCTCAGCATCCCAGTGCAAGCAGAGGTGCTGGAGATGCAACCCTGGAGAGAGAAGCTTCGACAGGGAAGTCCCAATTTTCCCCTTAAACAGTGCAGAACTGCCTTCTTCCTTTCACACGCTGATTTCCTTCTCTTTAAATGCGAATTTGGTGACAGCTCTTTGCAAGGTTTTTCCTCTTACAGCACCAGCTGCCCTTTTGCCTCCCCACCGATTCTTCCCTGTCACCATCCTGAACCTAGTGTAGGGAGGACTGGCTGATGCATGGCCGGATTATGTGGACAGTGAGGGGAAAAATGCCAGGAAACTCCAGCACCTCTGGGAAGTCTGACCTTGAACATCCCAGCAGTGCACTCATGTTCTGCCTTTATTTTCCCTGGTGAAAGGCTCAATTACACCTCCCAGCTCTGTCCTGGGCTGAGGACAGAACAGAAAATCTCCAAACGCAAAATTGTTTAAAAAAAATACAATTTCTTTTAAAAATAATGAACATTCTAAAAAAAGAACACCCCAAAACTGTGTCTTGCACAGACTGCTAATCACACAGTCTCAGGGAGAATCGCCCAGGAACGTGTCCCCTAAGCCCATGGTATCCAGAGCTGTGGTCGCTGTGCCAGGCGGGCCCAAGGAAGTTGCAGCTCTGGAGCACCAGGATAAAAACCCAACTGGGGAGCCCGGAAATGAGAGTTTGCCAGTGTTCCTTCTGGCTTTAATTAAGCTTATTGTAATTTTGGTCAACTCCCGCTCTTCTTCCCTCCCTCTCTCTGTCTTTTTGCCCTGAAATTCTGTTCAGCAGACTGTACCCAGCTCTCGAAGCTCAAATTTTAATTAAAGTTATTCAGTGGATTTGAATGACTAATGACCTCTTATCAGGTATTGTGCTACAAATAACAGGGGAACGACCTTCCCTCCCACTCTTCATTAGTACGCTATTATTTTTTTATACTGCCTACCCTGCCAAGACCCTCTTGCTTTAAAATAACACCAGAACAGAAAACCTCCTTGAAATACATTTTAGTTAGGTGAAAAGGGCACAAAGAGGCTAATGGATGAAGACACACCTTTACAGGCACACCTTAAAAAATCTGGCTATGAAAGGGTATAGAACATAATCAAATTTTCAGCAAAGAAAAAGCAAGTCCTATTGGATTTCTAACACCAAAGTCTGTCTGATAGGCATTTCTGTCTATCATTGGACAGCCAGAGTCCAATGCTGACTGGGCAAGTGTGGCTCAGGTTTCGTTATCCCTCAGTCCTTCAGAGATAATCAATAAGGCAACAGGAGAAAAGCATTTCTGCTGGAGCTAAAGAAAGGACCAGGATTTAGGATGCAAAGAAAGAAGTAAAATTTCCATTTTGCTTATATTCTTAGCTCTCTCCTTGTTTGGCTGCTGAGAGCTTTGACAGAGGATAAAACCCTCTGTGATCGCTGTCCTGAATGGTGCTGAGCCCTGTGTGAGGAAGAAAAAGAGCTGAGATGAGCAGAAGTCATGAGCGGGGCATTTGTCAAAGTCTTGTTTTTTGTGAGAAAAAAGAGCGAGTGAGAAGTAAGAAAAAAACAAAACAAAACAAAAAACACAGTTTCTTTTCCCAGTGGCAGTTCCCTTTTTAGGGCAGGCGGTGGGGGTGGCACCTGGCTGTGCTACCTCCGGGTAAGTGGCTCCTCTGAGATGCTCTGCAGTGCTTTCCTTGTTTGCGGCAGTTAAGTTTTGTCTTCCTTTTATGCTCCTTCACATCCGTTGGTGCTGGAGATTAATGTTTTAGCAAGTTTCGGTGAGTGTCCAAGGTGTGAGCTGGGAGCACAGGAGACTTCTGCCAGGCTCCCACCAGCCATGCTCTGGCATATTGTTTCCCTGGGAAAGTACATCACACAGATTTCCAAATTTGCAGGTGTGTCGTGAGTTCCTTGCCACAAATTTGCAGTGCTATGATTTTAGAATTTAAAATAAACCAACGGGATAGTTGAAGAATTATTTTGTCTTCTTGAAGTTGTCTTATAAACAGAAAACCACCAAAACAAAACAAAAAGGTGACTTCATAGCATAAAACGTCCCCTGTAAATGACACTCTAAACACTAGCAACAGCTTTCAGCCATAGGTGACAACTTGGGCTCGTTTGCAAATGTTGACCTTGATGCAAAATCTTCAGACTCACCATTTTACCCCCTTTAGGTCAAACTCAGGCATAAACACACGTTAAACCCAGACACTTTTCAAAGCACTAGCCACAGCATGGTCTCTAACTGTGATTTAGCTCCACCACAGTGACAAACTTGGCCTGAGCTGAAGAAGAACTGAACTTGCTGCTGTTTTTCGACAGCTGCTTATCTCTTTCTCTGTCAAATGCTCAGCCTGCTCATGTACGCACAGCTGCCACACTGCGATTTGCTCCGGGTTTATGGCTTGAAGCTGTGGCTTTGTCTTGATGCATCTGCAGCCCAGGGTGGGAGACCACAACATGTCGGCTGAAAACATCCCAGCAGCTTTCCACAGGCTTGGATTTCCCCACGTGAAGCCACAAAGCCATGGTGGACCTGGCCATGTTTGCCATAGAGATGTGATGGACACGTTAGTGAAAATGACTTTCTGAGCTTGTGCCGTGGTGAGTGGTGGTTATGTACATGCACTCACTCAGCTGCATGGCTGGCCACTGTGAGGAAACTCGGCAAACCCACCGTGTTGCTGCTAGTGTCTTGGCCAGCCCAGCTGTAAGGAAGTAACATCAAGTTGTGTTCTGCTTTGTGTGAGTGAGCGGTGCTGACATATTTCCATTTAACAATAAAGTATGCACATGGCAGCTCTAAGCAAGGGAGCAATAACTGAACTTTTATAATAATAAGACCCCTGCCGCAGTCGCTACGGAGACAGGTTCATTCTGCCCTCAACGTCTTCTTCCCTCAGTTGGCCAAGTCAAGCCAGAAGCAAAGTCCTACCTCCCCTATCACGTTTCCCCAGAGATTTGCTCACAGTGAGATAGCCCCAGAGATGGGGGAAACCAGGCTGTTTGGGGTCTACACAAGCCTCAGGTTTTTGGAGGTGGTGAGCTGCAGCCCTGTGGCCCCTCGTGGCAATGCCTGGTCTCGGGTGGGACAGGACTTCCCAGGGGTGGGGAACCTCTCAGGCAGGTGGTACTAGTTCTGCCAGTGCTCTCCAACCTGAGCAGGATTGAGGGGTGCCCCTCCTTTGTATGAGCTCACAGGATCCCCTCCCTAACTGAATTCTCTGTTGAAAAAGTACCTTTAATTTTCTGACCTATATAAATCGCCTGGGACAGCTTTACAACAGTATGGCAAAGAAATTCCAGCTCTTGCCAATGACATTAATTCCAGTCATGACGTTAATGTTTCATACCACACAAGTGAGAGAAAGAATAGAAAGATAAAGAATAAACTGCTGTACATGATGTTTCATCTGGGAATGGATGGACCCAAAGATAGTCACAGATGAACACCTCTATCTCCTCATCTGTGTACAGATATATAGATAAAATTACAGGTAGAACCAACTGTCTTCCTTGCTGTTTGAATGTAACTTTTCTGTCACATCCCAAAAATAAACACCCAAACTATGGACATTTTATCACTGTGAAAATACTCATGACCTTTCTGCTACATCCCCATGTTATTTCTTGTGACGTCATGCCCTCCTCATCATCCCCATCTGATTCATTCCCGCTTGCTGTGGCTGGGCTGTAACTCCGCTGACTTCCTGTCAGCAGAGCATTGCCTTCCTCTTCTGAGCCACTGCTGTTGAGTATCAGCTGCCAGCTCTTCAGCTGGCTTAAAAATGGCCAGGGAGAGTAGCAAATTATTGCAGAGCTCATCCACTTTCTTTTCCTGCAGGCTTCAGCCTGGGATTCTGTGAACCACATCCTAGCATCTCTGAAAGGCAACTAAGCAAAGATAGTGCGTTGTCAGAAGGCTGAAACACCCACCTCCCACTTGGGCCTGTGGGAGGAAAACACGCTCATTTAGGGGAATAAATTTTGTAATTTGCTGAGCTCTATTCAGTTCCATTCATCCCCTCTCTTGACAGAAGGATATGAGTGGACACATTGGCTCAAATGGACTAAAGTCTTATGCAGCCCACCACCCTGTCTGAGGTTTTCCAGGGCGCCTAGGAAAGAGTAGAAGAACAGGATATAAGAACATATGTATGATGTTTCTCAACCATTTTCTGAGCCACCAGTCATTCTCAGCTCAGATATTTCCTGATCCGGCTGGATGTTACTCCCAGGTATTTGCTGTTTCTTGGTATATTTCTTTTTTTTTTCAGTGAACTCATGTTGTCACTGCTTGAATCATGCCAACATTTGCAATCTACTTCCTTTGGCCAAGCAATCCCAAAGCGGTTGCCCCAGGCTGATGCTGTCCCCGTGACCCTGGGATGCCCAGCTGCTCCATGAAGCCCTGATTTGGGGAATATTTTCACTGTTCCTGACCCTGCTTTGTTACTGGGCTGGAATCAGAGCTGTGGGATCACATTCACCCATACACCTTTACTGGAGTGGCCAAGGCCACTGCTGAACTGATGTTTAGGAAAGGCCATGCCCCATCCTGCCCTTCTTTGGAGCAAAAGCAAAGTCCCTGCTGGCCTTACTAAGAGATCACTAAGATTAAGATTCAGACTTAGTGCTTTCCCCTACGTGCTCCTAGTCCAGCAAGAAGAGGGCTGTACAGAGAAACCTTGAGATAAAACCCAAACCTGCTCCTGCAGGCAGAGAGGAAGGAGCTGGGATGTTCAGAGCAGAGGGAGTTCCTGGACGGCAAAATGTAGATGGGCCAGGGTAGCGCATGAACTGACAGAATTGGATGGAGAGGCTGAAACGCCTCCAATGATGTCAAAAAGGCTCCCAGGACCATGTCTAGATGGGTGATGACTAGGGAAAACGCTCCCCAGATACAGAGATCCTCTCTGCCAAGCTTCATCCCTGGGGATATCAAATAAAGGCAAGACCTGGAGCAAGGCAACCTTAAAATCACAAAAGCAAAAAGTATTGTTCTGGGAGGGACTTAAGATGATTCCTGACATTTGTGCGATCTGTTCTTAAAATTCAGACTCCCAGCCCTCCGTAGATAACCTGTCCTGATGTGTAATTACCTTCACAGTCAGAAAGGATGTATTTTTTTCACCAAATGCCTACTACTAAGCTCTGTTGCTAAACATTGAGCTCATTCCTTTTTGTCCTCCCCTTGGTAGCTATGGAGAGCAATTGACTGCTACCCTCTTTATAATAACCTCTTGCATATTTGAAGACTATAATCAAGTTCCCACTTCTCTTTTCTTGGCTGTCAAATACTTTGTTGAAGTATCACTGCTATTGTTTGCCAATATTCATTATGTCAGACATCTCATTCCCAGCTGGTGGGGAGTATCACACTCACCCAGCCTGAAATGTGTGGGAGTCTGTGATGCCTGTGGGGTATAGGCAGGGGAGGATGCCCATCTCTGCCAGGTGAAATCACAGGCACAACCCTGAGCCGGATGCACTATTGCTGGCACCCCTGGGAGCGGGTGTTTCGCAGCAGGCAGTGATGGTCAGCATACATGAGGGAAATGCCTCCATGTCTGGTGGCTGCACGCTGCCCTGCAAGGCAGGGCTCGACAAGTTGCCTTAAAGTTTTTAAGGAGCCATCATCTGCTGCCTCTGCACAGAATTGCTCTCGCTGTGGCATCTGCGTCTTCGGAAACCAAGTAAAACTGAGTGCGAGCACGAAGTGCTGAGTTTTTCAGCCCAGCTGAACCTCTAAAGGAAGAGACTCCCTTAATTGCTTGAAATCCATCACCTTTCTGTGACAGTGGTGTCACCTTGCTCTTGCATGGTAAAAAAGAGGCACATCTGATTTCCCCTCTCTCCCCTGAGCCTTGGTGTGTCTTGCGGCTCACCCCAGCCTAAGGAGCAGCCTCAGAGCTGGCTCTCCAGACGACAGAAAAAGCTTTGGGGGCCCCAGGATGAAATTGTGCTCGCACCAACATTTTCTAAAGCCTTTAATGCTGCAGTAACACAGGAGGTACGATGTAGGGTAACTTCCCAGGGCACGGAGCAAGGTATATAGGGCTAAGTGACGAAGTGATGGTTTGGCTTTTGGCTATTAGAAACTTCGTATTGTAGAGAGATGAATGCAATTAGCTCCGCGCTGCCCTGACCAGGGCTGCCTGCCATTCAGCATTGTAGCATCCCCACCTTGTGGTGCGGCGCGGTGCCGGACTGCCTGCCAGCCACCAGCCTCCCTGGCCCCTCCACACTCCCCAGGGCTTGAGGGAGGCTTGGCCATCAGGTTTGAGTGTGGGCCCACCTCAAGTCCTGACTAGACATTCGTTGCAAACCTACATATGCATGTGCTCTGCCTCTTCTTCTAGACAGGTGCTAAAAGGTATGGAAAAAGTCTTGGATAAATGAGGAAACGTTTGTTGATTTTTTTTTTTTTTTTGGTGGGGGTTTTTGTTTGTTTGTTTGTTGTTTGGGTTTTTTTTTTTGTTTGTCTCTTTTTTGTTTTGTTTTGGTTTTTTTTGTGTGGTGTTGCTTAATTGTTTCTTTCTGGAAAGATGAAACCTGTGGTTCTGATACCTAAATACGTACCATGAAAATTCAAAATACCCCTAAAGATTTCCCAGAGGTGTTACACAGCTGGCCAGTACCACCTTCTTTGCTGCTTTTGCAAGAAAGGATCTCAGAGGTGATCTGTGAGCTTTACTGAAAGTATATTTTGCAACCAAAAAAGACATAGCCATTGGTGAGTCCTCATTTAGTGTTGTGAGTAGTCACTGGTCTTCAGAAAAAACAGATATTTCTAAACCCCGATGATTAGCCATGGCCTCAGTGAAATAATCCATCATCTGTAATGAGGTGATGGTGTAAAATCTCTTTTTAGGGGTAACAATTCAGAGTAAAGCAGATATTTTTCTCAAAGACCTGTGTGTTCTTCAGTCTCTGAGAGCATCTGCAGGAGGGTGACTTAAGCCCAACCTCTCCCCTCCCAGGTCCAGTGCTGGAAGTGCACTGGCATGTGCCCTGTGTCCATGGGCACAGAAAATGCTCAGGACCTCCCAGCAGCAGAGATGGAAACCTGGCAAGGTGGAAACGTGGTTGGGAACCCAGCATCTTCCTGCCCTGTGTTCCCTGGAAACAGCTTCAGTCTTTGTTCTTTGAGGGAAGGTGGCATAACATTGTACCTTGTAAAAAAAAATATTTTAAAAAATTGTGTATTTCTGCACACATTGACTATAACAGAGCCAGGCAGGTGACTGGTACCTCAGGGCTGCATTATCTCCAGTGCTCTTCAGCACTCACTGAATAACAGAAACAATTTATAAAAACTTAAAGCCATCAGTGACTCCAACTAGCCCAGAGCCCCTTTCACTCTTGTACTTCTTCCTTGTGTATCAAGGAGTGAAGACTATTCACATCCGCTCAACAGAGGAGCTGATGACTAGAAGGAACGGGAGGTGACCTCCTCCCTCCTGCTTCCTTCTGTGGCAAAGAGATGACGATCTGCAGGGTCTCTCTTAAAAAGCTTCTCCCTGTGCACACTGACTTTGCAACCTGCTGATGAGTTAATGTGAAACAGAGCCCTGGAAAATGCGAGAACAGCAAAGCAACCCGGGGGTGTCGGGTGGATAAATCACGGGCATGCCGGCCGGGAGGGGAGTCGCAGGGCTGCAGAGTCATAAAGGCTGAGCTTGCTCCATACGCCTCAGCCGCTCGCCGGGTTGCTGCAGAGTTAGTTGACAGAGCTCTGCCTTACAAGCCTGGTCTTCAAAGCATTCCTCTCTTTACTGTCGAATGCACCAAATGTCTCCCACAGCTGTTTAGTTGGTTTGCGAGCCTTGTTAAGTGCCGGGTTTATCATAGCTTTCCCAAGGAATGCGTGCTCCCAACAAGTAGCTGAAAGATATTATCTGGTTCAGACAGCTGAGGACTTCAGGCTCCTTAGATCAGTGGAGGCTTTTTTGGAGACTAACTGGGAGTGTACAACTACTTTCTTTACCTGGGTGAATGCTGGGCAGTTTGATATGTTTAACTGAACTTGATTGTCCTTTGGACTATGGTCTGCTAGGAAGAGAGGTGCGAGGAGAGATTCTCAGCATCTTCACTCTTGTGGTGTGGAAAAGCACCAAGTATCACTTGTGAAGCCATTCAGGTAGTCACAGTCTTTCAGACATAAAGCTTTTAATCAGTATGTTTATACTACTATCACCAGTAAAGAAATATCTTTCACCTAAGGCTTGTCCACCTCCAGCTGGCAGAGCCCTCTGCGCAGACAGATCTAACGTTTTTACCTGCACCTTGCATCCTCTCCATGGTATAAGCTAGAAAAATATCCTTTCGGTGGCCAGGGCTGCATCCATACCAGGATTTGTTTTCCTGTCGGAGCAATATCAAACCTTGCCCACCCCTGCGGCATAAGGCGAGAGGTCTGCAGCCTGGTCTGGGAGTCGTACCCAAACACAGCCTGCTTCTCTGAGGATTAAACCTCACCCAAGCTACTGGCTATTAAATTTTCCTCCACAGCATTAAGCAGCTCTAAGCTTTCTTTGAAGTTCACTTTAAACATCTCTCAAAGCCGTAATGGGCAGTGTGAAGGTGAGATATATAACGGCCACAATAACCTTATAAAGCATGCAGAGAGATGGCCAAAGTACTTGAGTACTGCAGAGTACCGAGCCACTGAGTAAGTGGGCTTAAGAGCCTGCCTCTCTCATTTGCTTATTCAGCTGATTGATGCGACCATAAGATCCCCATCTGCAAGCTCTCCGGGTTCTTCCTAAGCTGGGTTTGTCCATGACACACAGTTAATAACATTAATTATTGTCTCTCTCATCTCTGGGGAGAACAGCGCTCTCTGAGCAAGAGCAGAGGAGGGCCTCTCTGGTCATCGGCTGCAGCCTGGGCACAGCAGCCAGAAGCAGAGTAAAACAGGGAGGCAAAATATTAGGGAGAAACATACCAAGGTGGGATTTCCCTTCCTTTCACGGCTGGTAGGAGGAGGCTTGCAGATGAGTGCCCTTGGATGGAGGATACAGGACAGAAACTAAGCAGTGATTTAAAATCCTTCACTAGAGGATGACAAAACTACAGTATGATATGAAGGTGTGGAAAAGCAAGAACTAGAAGCTAGGAAATTCTACAAAACAGATCACCAGGCAGTAAATCAACTCTGCTCTGAAAGCGATATGAAGTTAGATCACTGATGAAAGTGATAACACGAAGCTCAGACTGTCCAGCACACCGCTATTCTCAGTGCTGTCTTAACGTTTCAAATGTGAAATTCGGAATTAAAGATGCAGATTTGCATAAACTGAAACAAGCAGTTTATAAAAGATAGTGTGAACAACAGAATGGCAATCCAGACTGAGACCCTGCTGAACATGTGGAAAAAGAAAGAATTCATCTGAAAGGACAAAGTATGGGAGTGCAAGGGGAAGGGGGACACACTCGGTTTCCAGCAAAGTGAAAGAAAAAAAATGGTCTAAAAATATGTATATGTTGCAAAATATGCTCTCTGATCATGGCTTTTCTCCTTTCAGCTGCCTTTGATGTGAGCATTGGTGGATGGCAAACTGCCACCAGTTCAGGCGTCTTGTGCTTCCCTCAGGAAACGGCTGTTTTGGTGGCAGCATGAGGCTGGTACTCACCTGCGGCCAGACCCTGTCCCCAGCCCTGCC
The DNA here is from genome assembly GCF_034619465.1 of Leptosomus discolor. Taxonomy (NCBI): domain Eukaryota; kingdom Metazoa; phylum Chordata; class Aves; order Leptosomiformes; family Leptosomidae; genus Leptosomus; species Leptosomus discolor. The sequence continues at coordinate 10,618,127 of NC_141395.1, read as the reverse complement.
AGCCCGGATGGACACCTTCCTGAAAGAGTGGCTGAGAAGCTGGAGGCATTTTGGCTTGCCCTGGGATGGCATCACAGGCACCAAAACTTTCTTGTGGGGTTAAAATTCATTTTTCCTCCTTGGGTTTGGTTGGTTTTAAGTCCCAACTTGGATCACCTTAAATGAAAGGAGGTTGTTGTCGGGATTTTTTTAATGTATGGATCAAAATAAGAGGAACTGAACTGGATGCAATAACTATTGCACTTTTCACTTGATCCTAAACCTAATGATAGTTATAGAAATATTTAGCCCTTCTTTCAGTGATCTTAGCAAGCAATATTCTTGACCTAAAGGGGAACTATGTTCACGGAGTCAACTCTGCCAGTCATGTCCCACGCACATGCTGTCTCTGAAACCCATGGACCAAATTCTTCCTTGGCATAAGAGTTATAGAACAAGTTAAAATTTTACCCAGCGTCAGCCTAGGTTGACAGTTTCATTTCAGGAAAACCAGATTATTTCGGATATCTATTAAACTGGACTGACTGGTATTCCCATTCCCATATATATACACACATACCAGACAATAATCTCCTTAACAACCCACAGATGAATTCCTTAGCTTATGATTCTGCCAGAAAACACATAATTTTCCCCATCAAGGAATGTTGCTTGGCACCTCTTTAATATATCACTTACACAGCCCTCAATCAACATAAATGATTCATCTAGCAACATCTCCTAGGCGAGGCTTTACGTGATTGAATGGTTTATCCTCACTGAAAAAGCACACGTCATTCAGTCCCAGTATCAACTATAAAAGTTATTAATAACTAGGAATTATTTAGATAAGAGCCATGAGGCCAGCTTTAGCCTGGGTGACTGCAGCTGGCCCACTTTGAGCTCCATCAGTAAAAATCAGCCAGAATTTGCCCCCAAGGGAACAGATCAGAGGCTCGCAGGCTCAACACCAACCCATGCATCATATTTTATGTTGTGTTTTACAGTTTATCAGCTTTCGGATTAAGATTTATTAGTGTTGCCTTGCTGTTTAGAGGTCGTAACTCATGACATGCTTGTTGCTTTGCTGCGCTGCTGTTGCACCAGTGCCTGTGACAGAGGGGCTCGTTCTTGCTGCATTGTACCAAACTACAACCCCACTCAGGAAAACCACCTCAAGCAACAATGCAGGGACACCAGGTCATCCATGTCTCTGCAGGCTCCTCATCCTCTCTATGTGGTGCCTCACAACCATAAGAGGCCAAGAGACAGATCTCTTCACCCACCGCTGTGATCAGGTCCGTAGCTGCCATTACCGAGGACATGTTACGGGCTTCACCACCTCTTGGATGGAGATGCCAATGATTACTTGGAGGACAGAGCGCAGCAAACTGTCTGGGCCAGCACAGCCAACACATTGTCCAGGGCACCTGGGAAGCAATTTTTCATCCACGATCTCTTCTCCAGGGCTGGATGAATTACGTAAGGTTCCTTGGACCCCAGACAGGCGAAATGGGGTTATAGCGCCATGTGATCTCAGCTACAGTTTCCAGCCCAGCATCCTGATGTTGTGCACAGACATGGTAACTTGGCTCCTTTCCTGCTTGAAAACATTTGTTTGGATGTTCTGAGACTTTCTCGAGGTTGTGGACCCCCGCCATAGGGTGTTACATGGCTTTAGATAAGAAATCTCCATAAAACTGTAAGCAATGTGTCTTCTGCAGTAAATCTTTCTTCCTAGTCAAGAGTGAAGCAGTCACATTATGTTTCCTTACATTGCAGCCCACCTGTTGCAAGGAAAGTGCCAAGAATATTATACACCAGTGGGAAAGTGTAGATTGCATAGATGGCTTGGACCCAGCAGGAGTCTGTGTGGCTATGGGATACACATTTAAAATCACTCCCCATCTACGAAGCCTTCTTTGTGAAATCGGAAGGGAATCCCTGGCTAGACAGAGACAAGCAATCTGCCAGCTCAGACACCATAGCTGTAACTGCTATCTCCCCATCGAAAGAAAGATTAGCTGGGTATTGGACAGACAGATCCTGTGTAACATGGCACTGTGGCAATCCTTGGGGTGCTGGAAGTTTGAGGAACAACCTTTATTTCCTCACCCAAACCCAGTTGCTCCCTCCTGCACCATGTGGCCATGAGTGAGTAGACAAAGCCACCATGGTAGACAAAATCATGGGCTTGCTGTCTAACAAGAGGTTTACAAGAAAAGATCTGTTAACACTGAGTGGATTAAATGCCCTTTATTTATCTACTGAATAGTTACTCCTGATTCATTACTTCTGAAAAAAAAAATTAAAAGCCCAGCAATGCCTTATTCTCTGCAGTCTGGGAGCACTTTGCTTTTGCACCACCACTTGTGAAGCCGACATGGGGATGGATGGGACCTTCATGGTCATGGGGTCCAATCCCCGCTATTTACTTCCTTCCATCCCCTTTCCAAAAAGGATCAGCTTTCACACACCAGTGGGGTTTGTCCCTCCCACTTCAGCTGAGAAGTTGCTCCTGGAAGTCTCTACCGCAAGGGCTGGAGACGGCCCTTCTCCAGCAGCATGCAGGGATGCACAGCCGGCCCGCAGCTTCTGCCCATGTGCCAACACTGCCCTTCCCCTGTTTCTCATGAAAGTACTTTTGCTTCATGTTTCTCTGCCTTTGTAGCACTGTCATCAGAGGAGCTAATGACAAAAAACCTGTGCTGCATCAGCTGCTGAGGCGCCAGCACTGGGTGCTGCACAGGGAGCAAACACTGATCTCCTCCTGTGGCGACAGCAGCCTGGGAGGGCTCTCACACCAGCGACACTTCTGCAGGCGGCTTCTCTCCTTCAAGACTGATGCTTAGACCCGTACCCTGGCCTGAGCTGTAATTGAGACGAGAGTCCCACAAAGCCGAAAATACACATCAAGGGGTAAAAAGGAAAAAATCTCATCCAGGGTGCAAACAGCAAGCAGCTTGTCAAGCAGCATGGCTACCAAACACTGCCGGAGGAGCAGCGTGCTGGGATGTGGAGCAGCTCAGCTGTGATAGCTGGTGAGAGCCACAAGATGTCTCTGGAAACCAGCATTTGGACAAAAAAAGGCATTAATAACCCCAGGAAAGGGGCTGGGCTGTTTCCATCTGCAGTGAGCGCTGAGCCCCGGCGATGTGCGGTCCCGTGAGCCTGTTCTTGGAGCACCAGAGTGGGGACAGCCCTGCTCACTGAAGCCGCCTCTCCATCACCATTTACCCCATTTGGGCCGAGGGGTCACACCCATGGCGTTTCCTCACTGCATGGATGAGAACTGTGGATCAGTAAATCACCATTGGATTAAAAACTGTATTGACATCTGAAGTCGTGGGACAAACAGCAAAGAGCACACACTGAAAACCAGATTAAAGACTAATCACAGTACAGCAGGAAACAGTAAAAACAAGCGCAGTCCTCTCTGGGAGCCCTTCTGCCACATGTTCCCTGCACACCAGAGCAGTGTCTGCATGGCTTTGGATCCCTTGGGGTCCGCAGGCACCATGGGGTGCAGCGCTGGCTGCGGTCTCAGCGTTGGCTGTCTCAGCCCAGAGCAGGGATGGATAATCCCTTTCTCTCTTAGGGTCCTGCTTTTGCTGCAGGTCACTCCTGAGACAACTAGAGGAGGTATTTTCAGCTTCTGAGATGTTCTCTGTAGGCAGTATAGCCCTAGGTTTATACCCTCCAAACGTTTTAACTCCTATGAGGTTTCCCTACCTGCACTGTCACCCCCAGGGATTGATGAGGACAGAAAAATCCCGCTGCAGCACACCCACAGGCAGACATCATGGGAATGAACCGTCTGTCCCTGACACAGGGAAAAATCCTATTGAACGTGACTCAGAGCTCAGCAGAATGCCTGCAGGTCTTGATCCTGCGTCCATGTCAGTCACTCAGGGAACTCCTCTCCCCTTTCGCCAGCTCCTCTTGGCTTCCTAGTAAACAACTGGAGAATTGTAGGGTGGAAAAGGCCCATATAAGTGTAAAGTTGTTATTAAGAAATAGGCAAAGCACAGCAACTAATGACTCACAAAGTTTAATGTGAGAAAACAAAGCTATCTTTCAATGGACCACATAGAGAGACAGCAGTACTGTAAACTGGAAAACCTCTTCAACATCCAACCAAAAATATGTGGCAAATAAAATCCATTGCCCACCAGGCTCAGTGATCCTAAGTATCATTTGGTTTAGGATTTGTTTTCCTTCTTACAAATCATAAGACAGTCATTAAATTAATAATAAGCAAGTTATGGAGATAATGGGATTTTTAATGAGCTGTTTCTGGTTGGGGGGTTGCCTTTACAGAAACTCATTTACTGCATTGCAAATGCCAGGGTTTAGCACTAAGGCAATGTGGTGAAAAGCCCATTAGTCTAAATCTACTTGAAGAGAAGGACCTAACTTTGTTCTTGTGTTTAGGAAAACTCCCCCAGGGCTGAGCTATCATTACATCACTTTACTCGAGGCACGTACATTGGGACCGAGCAGGACGCTAAAAAAGGTGTAATCAATACCCATGGCATTGTCAGGGGAAGGATGTCTATTGCTGGACAACCAGCCCAGCAAAACCTGCCCTGTGGTGGCTGAAGGTCCTCCTTAGCTTCTGAAGAACAAGTTTAAACCCTTGTCTTCCCCCAGAGGCCACCGGATTTCTGCCTAGCACAACTATTTGCAGACTGAGGCAAAGGATGCTGGACACCAGGGTGATACGTGGGTGACAGGGTCAGACCCTCCACAACACCAAGGCAGCTCTAGCAGGGCAATCACAAAGGAAAGGGTGGCTTTGTGGCAGACCCCACTGACCGTGCTTCAGCCCTGCACGTGAAGGGGTGTCCTTGGCATCTGCGCCCTGAGCCTCCCCGCAGTCACAGCTCTGGTACTGGGAAAGGGAGATAAGACTCCCAAATTTTTTTCCATGCAGATTGTGAACAGGGGAAATCTTACCTCGCTGCTTTCCCATGAACCACATGAAAAAAAAAAAAAAAAGAAGAAGATGACACCGGGGTAGTTTTTCCCTTCATTACACAGGTAGGGAGCTTAGGGTTGTTCTTACTAATATGATTGTGTAGCAATTGGATAGTTTGGAGCTGTTATTGTGGAAAATCACCAAGATATAGTGGGATATTTCTTGATTTAGCTTGATTTCTACCTCCTGGTTTGTCTGAGATGACTGCTCTTTTTGGTCAGAAAGTACCGATCTCCCTCCACAACGTGGTATAACTCAGAAGCAGGAGGTTTGTTCCTGAATTGCTACCCATCCAAAGAAATGCTTGCCCCAAAGGACCAAAATTCCACAGCACATTTAATTTTCTGCATGAAATAAAAGAGCTGTGGTCCTTCATTTGGGATCAGTGTCTCTCAGGATGTCTGGGCTGAGGCCTCAGGCAGCTGAGGGATGTTGTGTATCCAGCTAGAAGAACCCACCCCAACCCGTAACCACCCTTCCCACAGCCACGGCTTTGTGCAAAATGACAGAGAGGGTAAAACGGCGAATGCGAAATCTCCTGAGTGAAAAGGAATTAGTAAAACCCCATATTCATGAAATATTGAGAGCTAATTATATGTGCATCGGAAACCTCTGGGGGAAGGGAGATGGAGGCCTTTCATTAGACAGTAACTGGAACTTTTTCATCATTTGTCTAGCTCAGGAATGTAAGGCTGCTGTCTGGAGAGGGATGTGGGATTTGGCTGCAGGGCTGGGTGTGCAGGTGAAGTGCCATGCTCTTCTTTTTTCTCTTATTTCTATTGTACTCTGGCGTGTCTTGGAAAAGGCTTTCAGCTGTAGCAGGTCGGTGGGGCTGTGTACTCCTACATCTCAGCGCTCCTGCAAGACCTTTTCAGTTGTACACACCAGGAGGAATCGTTGCTTTCAAATAATTTTTCACCTTCTTCTCACCCAGCCCCCAAATACGTCCAAAGTCCCATCCCTCAGTCCAAATCTCACAGTTTCTCCTGGAGGGTGCAGACCCCAGTCTCTGCCAGGCTGTCTCCAGAAAGTTCAGTTTCATTGCTTTTGACCTGCTCTCTGCTTTTGCAACCCAAACAAATGCCTAGTTATTGCCGCTGCACCATTGACCAAATTCAAGACCAAGAACAGAAGCGGTGAAGAAGGGGAAAAGTTTTTACTGCGGAGCCAGAGATAAGCACTCAAAGGAAATCCTGCCTGCTTCATGGCCAGCAGTGCCCGGCGGACACAGGGCAAGGGATGCAAAGTAAAAAGGGGGTAAAAAAGTAGCCTGCAGTGGGTGATGGAGGACTTTTCTCTCTCAAAGCTTTGCACCGACTTCAGGCACAAGGATGGCTCAGGGAAACCCATCCCAGCTCTCTGCCTTCTGGCCCTTGCTGGGGTCCCTGCTGCCAGACCCCCTGCTCGCACCCGCTGCCCTCCTCCTGCAGCCGAATTTATCCCCCCCCCCCCCCCCCCCCCCATGAGCTCCTGGCGATCTCTCCCAGGGAGGGACGCGTGTGTCCCCCCTCGCAGGGACGCAGCCCCCCAGGAACGAAGGGACCAGCTGCCTCCAGGCAGCGGCTCCTCCACAACCCGCTGCTCCGGGCCGTGCCCCCCGCCCCACCCGCGGCGCAGCCCCCGCGGAGCCCCACGCACCCGCGGAACCCCAGCGGAGCCCACGCACCCGCGGAGCTGCTCGCTCTGCTCCCGCGGCGGCGGCGGTGCGCCCCGGCCCTCGGCACATAAATCAGCATTAAACCCATTCCCCCCTCTGATCCCTGGTGCCACCATCTATTACTCCCCCAGTGCGTTTTCTATCACCTTTTGTTAGAATTACACAGCCGGAAACTTAATTTACCCGGAGCTTTAAAGACAAATAAATACAGGCAGGCCAGTGTCCCCGCGATATGCCCATTTACTCCCGCGATCCATAGATTATTATGAATCGTTGTGATTTTCAGGCTGCTGCTGTTTTAAATACCTTCTCAGCTACTCTCCCCGGCTGGAAAAAAAACCCGCCCAACCCTTCCCGAGCAAGGGGCAAAGAGCGAGAGACCATAGCACTTGCGCTGGGCTTTATTTACTTTTGCTATTATTGTTATTATTATTTTCGAAATTTGGAGCCAGAGAGGTTTTCAATTGCTGAAATAATTGCCTGGGAGAAAGGTTGCTTAATCTGTTCATACATTATTGACTCGGGCTCCAATATTTGGCTTGCTGCTTTTTATCGCAAGAAGATCACGTACGAGAGTATTTTGCATAACAATTTTTAAAGAGGACACATCCTTATATCAAAAGTGGACGTGACTTGAATTTTGCCGGAGTTTGTCCCTAAAATGACCCAATTCCGGTTACTGCCGCTGGGCAGCAGTAACATTGCATCATTTCTCCAGGCGATAGACTTATTTTGCTTTACTCTCTGCCCCTTTCTCTGCCCGCCCCACCCCCCCCCCCCCCCCACCCCCCCAACCCAACCCACACGTACTTTTAAAGCTGATTATTTTGTCTTGCTGCGTTTTAGCCCTACACACACTGCTTTCTCTCCCTGGGAACGGATGAGCAGAGAGGAGCAAGCCCGGCTCATAGGAGCAACATGGCTAATTAACGCCGAAAGTTCCCAGGCAAGGCAGAAATAGTGTCTTCAACGAAATTTTGCTGTGAGCCGCCGCAGAGAGACCCCAGCGCCGGTGCCTGCGCCTCTAGTCACCTCCCTGAGCATCATTTTCCCCGATGAAGATCAAAAGAGCTCCCCTCTCCCCTGCTTTTTTCAAATCCAAATTGTGCTGCTTCCCAGCCCCACTGGTCAAGTTAATTCCGGAACAAAGGAGGACAAAATCACAAAGGATTTCTCTCCCCCCACTCCCAGTCCCCCTCGCCCTTTCTCCTCGTCCCAAACTCCCCCGGTGCCCACATCCTGGCCAGGCGCAGGCCGGGGTGCCCCCCACGGCATCGCCTCCCGGTCCTGGGGCCCGACCCGGAGCCACGGCCCGGCAATGGGGAGCGGGGGGGGGGGGGGGGGGGCTGTGAAATGACAGAAGGGCCCGCGGTGGTGAGAACTACGGGGCTCAACTCTCCTCCAAAGCACTGGTAGGGAGAAAGCCCTGAGCTGTCTGCAGACGGGGAGAAATGGTGACACACATGTCCCCCGGCACCGGTGCTGTTGTGTGGACCTCGGGCTAAAAAAATTAAGGCTGGATCTGCACAGGTCCTTGCCGGAGAGTCCCCAGCTATCCTGTGAAGCAGGCACCTTCAGCGAGCTGCGAAAGGCGTGCACCTGAGAGACGGGGAGAGGACCCCGGGAAGCATCCTTCCATACAAAGAGTTGAGCAAACTTCCCACGGCGACGGTCCCACTGCTCCCGGGCGGGCGACTGGCGCGGGGTTTGCAAGAGAAGCCCCTCGGGGGGGTCCTGGGGCTGATGGGGAACCCAGGGCAAGGGTAGGGTCGTGGCCGTGTGCACCCTCGAATAGCTACATCTCTTTGCACACGCGTGTGTGCAGGGGAATATTCCCCTACACCCCCGCTGCGCCCACGTCCAGGCGCAGAAACGCGCAGGCAAACCCTCGCACGCAAATGCACGCACAGAAGCGCTGCACGCGTGGGTTGGGAGATACGGCGGGTCTGCGTGGAGCTGGACACACACCCCCTCTGCACTTACACCCCCCTACACCCATGGCAGAGCAGCGGGTGGGCGGCGGTCCCGTCTGTGCCCCTTTGTCAGCCAAAAAAATCCAGAAGCCGGGGAAGGGAAAGGTTTCGCTGCCACGAAGAACCCTGCACCCACTTGAGGTGGGAAAAGTCTTGTGGGGGGCCGTTCCCAACGCCGAGCCCCGGCCGCGGCGTCGGGCGGCGAAAGTGTCCCCCACCCTTCCTGGGGCTGCACGGCTTCCCGAGCGGAGACCGAAGCGGGCGAGACATAGGTAGGGAGAGCCGGAGGAAATTGAAAACATGTTTTAAAATGTAAATGTGTTCGAGCCAGCCCGACACTCTGTGATGGGGGAAAAGAAGCGCACGCCGGGACCAGCCCGGTGGAGCAGAGATGGGTGCAGACCCAAACCCTGCCACCAAACTTTCAGCCCCTGTTGGTAACGTATTCAGCGAGAGGACGGGAGTATCTGCCCCAAAGTGGGGTAAAGCAGCGCTCAGAAACATCCACCGTAACTTAAACCAGATTGTCAGGGAGGCAGACGGGGCTGGAGAAAGCCGTTTGGACGGCTCGCCTGTCGAGAGGATGTCGCTGCCCTCCTCGGATGTATTCCTCCCTCGGCCAGCTAGCGAGAAACATCTCCGGGAGCTGGGACTTTTTAAGGCAGCCGATCCAGGTGACTTGTGCTGCTCGCAGCGAGGTAGGGTGGGCTGCAGATGTGGGTGGGAGGCGGGAGGGGGCTTGGGAAGCAGATGGGAAGGGGTTTGCAGCCAGGCCAGCGGAAAGCAGCGAGCTCTTCTCTCTCCTTTCTTCTCTCTTTTCTTATTTCCTTCTATCTAAATTTTCTTTTCTTTTCTTTTCTTTTCTTTTCTTTTCTTTTCTTTTCTTTTCTTTTCTTTTCTTTTCTTTTCTTTTCTTTTCTTTTCTTTTCTTTTCTTTTCTTTTCTTTTCTTTTCTTTTCTCTTTTCTTTTCTTTTCTTTTCTTTTCTTTTCTTTTCTTTTCTTTTCTTTTCTTTTCTTTTCTTTTCTTTTCTTTTCTTTTCTTTTCTTTTCTTTTCTTTTCTTTTCTTTTCTTTTCTTTTCTTTTCTTTTCTTTTCTTTTCTCTCCTGCTTGGTTTTTCTTTCGGTTTTTTATTTTTCTGGTTTATTATGATTCTTCACCTTTTTTTTTCTCTATCTTTTCGGGTTTTCTGACCCTTTTCTTTTTTATTTTCCTTTTTTCTTTTTCATTTCCTCTTCTTTTTTATTTTCCCTTTCCTTTTATTTTCCCCTTTTACTTTTCTTTTCCCTTTCTTTTTTCTTTTCATTTCTTCCTTTTCTTCCTCTCTTTCTTTTTCTTTTCCTTTTTTTTTTTTTTTTTTTTTTTTTTTTTTTTCCCCTTGTAGGGAAAGAAACAAACCAATAATACCGCTAAGACTAAGAAAGACAGTTTTCTCTGCCCTCCCCAGAAACTTCTGCAGGGTGTTTTCTTCTCTGTCCCCCTTGGGAAGCGGAGACAGACAATGAAGTAAATAAAATTAAATCTTTCCTACGGTTCTCTGTGACTTTAGAGCCGGGCTGCATTGCTGGGGTGGGGGTGGTCCTGGATGGTAATTGATTCATAACTGTGCACCAGGACACCAGGGCACAACATCCCCGGCTCCCCGGGAACTTCTCGGGGGAGCGGAGCCGCCGCGCTGCCCGCCCGGGCCGGGGTGCGGGGGCTGCCGCTTCGGCCGGCCGCGCCGGGGTCTCCCCGCAGCCTGGCCCTCCGCTGCCATAAAAACCACCCCTGCCTCCCTCCCCGCTCCCCGCGCTTGTGCCGGGAGAAATTCTGAATCCCAGAGAGATAAACCTGTGCCCCTAAAAAAGTTTCGAGCGGGGCTGCTTCCAGTACCTATTTACCAACGAATTACGCTGCTATTATTGCTTTCAATGAAGACTGAATCCCCAAGCGATAATTGAATTAGTCTATTGAAGAGACTGTCAGGTACAATGACGTGGTATATCCCGCGCATTTCCCAGGGTCTATAGGCTTTGGGGACCCGGAATGTATAGTCTGACCTTACAGCTCATAATAATAATGCTGCACTTGTAGCAGAAATCTATTCGCATTCACTTTTAACAAAACCTCTGGTCAGCCAGTCCCTGTAGGAAGGATGAAATCTATTGTATTAGAACAACTCATTTATGTCCTTCAGCAAAGGCCCCAATGAGATCTGATCTAGACCTAGAAATAGGATTACCACAGCGTATATTAACCACGTTTCTATACTTCCTCCTTCCTATAAGGGCGCCGAGAAAAAAAAAATGCAAAGGATTTTTGATCCGATTGTAATTTTATTTTTCATTTCAATTTTAAAACCACCGCCCTTTGGTGGCCTTCCTCAAAACGAAGAAAAAGAGAAGAAGAAGGCGAACAACAACAACAACAAAAAGTAAATACAACGAAATCGGAGACATTATTTTGCCCGATTTCCGAGGAGGCTGCGGGCGCCGCAGGCTGGTGTCTTGCGGCGGGAGCGATGCGGGCGCCCTCCCCGCAGCCCGACGGCGGGCACGGGGGGTCCCAGCCTGGCTCCCCAGCCCCGCCGCCCCTCGACTGCTCTCCTCCTCCCGGATTTGTTTCTCTCCCTCCCCACGCCAGGATGGCTTCCACAAGCCCCAACGCCGAGAGCCGACGGCGACATCATCCTGCAAGAGGCTCAGACGGCGCAGGGGCACTTCCGAGGGGCAAGGAGCGCCACAGCCCGGCCCCGGCCACCGGAGCCCTTTCGGGGGAGCGCTGGGTGCCCCGGCCCCTCTGGACGCGCTGGCGGCTCCGCGGAACCGGACCCCCCCAACGGCAGCGGGCGCGGCCCTGACGGGCGCCCCGAAACCCAGCGGCACCCGCAAGTTACGGAGGGAACTTTTTCCTAAGAAGGCATTATTATTTTTTTTTAAGCTTCCGTCCTTAAGACACGCTGTAGACATATTACCCCGATTACTGTAACTATCTGCTACCCGGAGAGTAATATTTATCTATTTAGATAGGAAGGGTCGCGGTGGAAAAAATATCCAACCTGGAAAATATACATCGTCTTTTCCTTTAACCCCTCCTCATTCATCCAGCCGATCCCCCACCCCCTCCGTACACAAACCTACTCAATTTATAGAGAAGCCTTTAAAACCCAGAACAGTTTCCAGAAGAAGGGAGGACTCCAGATGAAATAATCCCCCCTCGTACACACACGCACATACACACACTTCGCCCCCCCCCCCGCTCCCCCCCCCCCCTCCCCCCCCCGCCCCCTCCGCGCTCAGGAAGGCAAATTAAATAGTTAAAGGCTTCGATTTCTCTCTCTCTCCCTTTTGTTACCCAATTTTGGAACATTTAAGGATGGGTGTGTGTATTGTATTCAATAATAAAAGCTATAGGGCCGCCAGGACATTTATCATCCTATTACTGTAACAAATCCGGGCTCCCAATACATGAAAGGTAAAATGAATTACCGACGTTAAGCCGTCAATAAAGTCATTTCTGTAAATGGTGTCTCCGAAGGACTGCAGCATTATTCAACTAGCTTTATCAGCAGCTGGGAAATTACGTGAAGAAGCTCGCAGCGTGTAATATGGCCCTGCTTACTTTGATTAAGCGTCTTGCCAGGGAATAGTGACAGTGCTTTTGACCAGGTTTTATTCGCCGTCCTGTGATGAACGCCAAGCTGATCAGGCGGAATGAAGAGTAATTAAAACCTATAAATTATCTTTTGCAGCCCTTCTCAAGGCGTCTCTTGCAGGAGAGATAAGGCAGCGAGCCCCCATTTACAGCTCTGAAAGGGACCGCGGCTCACAAAGGCTACGTGGCTAAATGGGATATTGATAGTGTCCTAATTAGAATTTAATTAAGTACCCACGCTCGCTTTTGGGATAAAGATTTCAATTTTGCTAACTTAAATATAAATAAACCCAATTTCGGTGCGAGTAAATGATATGATATTGTGAATGCAGGGGGGGTTTAACATTCATTTAATTGCGGATGAAGCTCTTGATTCCAGGGCTGATTGTGTTCTGCCAGCTATTATTTTAGGGGATTATTGTGTGGCTGGAGGTAACAATTCGGTAATGTTTCCCCTGTACGGAAAATAACCGAGCGTGTCTGGGAGATGTGGGCACACATACGCCGCCCGGGCACCCGGGGAGCGGCTGCCGGACACCCAGAGGTGTCTCCTTCGATTCCTGGTGCCGGTCGCCCCCCGAATGCGGAGCCCCGGGCCGGGCCGCTCCCGCGGAGGGAAGCGCACCCGGCACCGGCACCGGCGGGGCGAGGCGAGGCGGGGGAGCCCCGCCGCTGCCGGCCCCGCCGCTCAGCCCGCACGGAAACGCCGGGGTACAGACACGTACAGATAGAGCTATAGGTGTGTACATATAGGGTACATAGGCGGCGGCACGTGACGCGGGCCGGCCCCGCGGAGAGGCGCGGAGCGGAGCGCGGGGCCCCGCGGCCTCCCCGGCCCTACCGCGGCCAGGCCGCCGCCCGCCGTTTTCGGGGGGAAAGAAGATGGGGGGTTTCGGTTAAGTCAGGAAGAGAAAACGCCGGGAATTGCCCTTCCCGCAGCCCCGGGAAACGGCCCCGGCCCGGAGCAGGTGCCTTGCGGCCGTTCGGGAAGCGGCGGCGGCTCCGGGCGCCCGGCCCGCCGGGACCCCCACCCCCTCCCGCCGTGTAAAACGTGAGGTGTTCGTGGGACCCCCACTCCGCCGTGCCCCTTCGTTCGAGCACCCACGCTGTCCTTTCCCGGAGCAGCGCGGCCCTCCGCGTAGGGCAGCGCCCGGGGCCGCGGGGAGAGGGCACCGGCGGCGGCGGAGCCGCCCTCCCTGCGGCGCTAGGCTGCGGCCCCGGCAGTCCGGCAAAACCAGGACTGCGGTCAGGGCATTTTTAATGTTTTTCTGTAAATTAATTTTTTAGAAAGCCGCCTTAGTTCTGACAAAGTGGCTTTTAAAAAAAATCCTTAAATTTCCCTTCTTCCTTGACACACGGCCCGAGGTGCTCGGGAAAAAAAAAATACCAGGGGAAAAATAGCAACAAACCGAACCCAAACAAACAAACAAACATCAAAAAGCAGACGAGGAAACACGATACGAATTCAGCTGTGAGCTGGCGGCTGATCTGCTTCATATCCCGAAAAAAAAAAAAAAAACTCAGAGAAGAAACAAACCAGCCGAGCGGCTGTAGCCGTAAGCCCGGCTCACCCCGGCAGTGGCTCCTGCCTTTATTATTTTTATTTATTATTATTTTCATTTTTTATTCCTCAAAACAAAACAAACAAAGTTTCGATTCCGGGCAACTCCCACTCTGCTCACCACCCCCCCTCGCTGCCCAACCGCGCCGCGGGAGAATTAAAAAACCCCAGAGAATAAAGAGAAAAAAGAGGCAAAAGAGATTTTTTTTAGGCGGGGGTGTGTGTGTCATTGGGGGGGCAATAGGAAAGCGGCCGATGACCAAAGCCCCGCCGCCCGCGGAGCCAGCGCAGGACGGCTGGCAGGAGCTGCTTACGCGGCCGGTTGGGGGCCGGGCGGGGAGGGGGGATGGGGGGCCCGCACACGCGTGTGGGTGCGGGCTCGGCACCCCCCGCCCCGTCGCGGCGCTCCCGCCGCCCGTCCCGTCCCGTCCCCACGCGGTATTTATGGCGGCGGCCGGGCGGGCGCCCATTGGGCGCGGCGCGGGGTGTCAGCGGCGGCGGCGGCGCCCCATTGGCCGCCCCCACGTGCGGGGCCGCCTCACGTGCTTCCGGTGCGAGTGAAAAAAGTGTGGCTGAGGGATTTTTTAGGGAGAGTTTGTTGCACGGACCGGAGCTGTCAGAGATTTGGCCTTTTTTTTTTTTTTCCTTAAAAAAAAAAAAAAAAGGGAAAAATTAAAAAAAAAAAATCATAATAAATCGGCCCGGGCGGCGTGCGGCAGCACCGGGCTGGCGGGGAAGGGCTCCGGCACCCGCGGCGTGGGCAGAGCGCAGCGTGACAGCGGGGCAGCGCGGAGCCGTCGCGGCGGCGGCGGGGAGATGGGCAGATTTTGACGGGGGTTCGGCGGGGGGCGGGTTTTTTGGGTTTTTTGGGGGGGGGGCGGTGGTGTTGCTGCACACCTTTTTGGGTTTGTTTTTTTCTTTTTTTTTTTCTTTCTTTCTTTTTTTTTTTTTTTTGGTGGTGGAAATATAAGCTGATCGGGAGAAGGGGGAAAGAAGCCCTCGAGTGTCTCCCCGGTTTTGGATCCATCCGTGCGACTGGGAGAAAAAAATAATCTCAGCTCCAGCCCAACAAGTGGATTTTATTCTTTTTTCTTTTTCTTTTTTTCTCTCTCTTTTTTCTTTTTTTTTTTTCAAATTTTTTCCTCCCCCTTTTCCACCCCGCCACCCACCGGCAAAGTGGGGTGGGCGTAAAGTGGGTGGGTGGGGGGGAAAAGAGGCAGCGATCTCCGTGGCGGGGGCTGAGCATGGAAGAGCCGCCGGAGGGGCACGGCCACCGAGACGCAGCGCCCGGCCCGGCGAGCAGCGGCAGCGGCAGCGATGGCGAGAGCGTACCCGTGTCCCCCAGCCCCGCGCCCGCCTCCCCCGCCGCGCCCTGCCCCCTGCCCCTCTCCCGCCGCCGCCACCCGCCGCCCCCGCCGCCGCCCCCGCCGCCGCCGCCCCACCGCACCACCAACTTTTTCATCGACAACATCCTGAGGCCGGACTTCGGCTGCAAGAAGGAGCCGCCCGCGCCGGCCAGCGGTGGAGGAGGAGGAGGAGGAGGAGGAGGCAGCCGGGAGCGGGACGGAGACCGGGGGCAGAGCTCAGGTAGAGAAAACGTCAACCCGCTGCTGGCCCGGCCGCCCAACCCGCCCTCCCTCCTCTGCCCGGACTCGAACTGCCGTCCCGACGGCTCCGCGCCGCCGCCGCCGCCCGCCGCCGCCGCCGCCACCAAAGCCAGCCCCGCCGCGGCGGTGGCGGCGGCGGCGGCGTCGGGGGCGGCCAAACCCCCCGCCGACGGGGGCGAGACTCACCCGGCGAAGTACGGGGAGCACGGGAGCCCCGCCATCCTCCTCATGGGCTCTAATAATGGAGGACCTGTTATAAAGCCCGACTCGCAACAGCCGCTGGTGTGGCCTGCCTGGGTCTACTGCACTAGGTATTCAGACAGACCGTCCTCGGGTAAGGAACCGCGGCGCATCTGGGAGCTGTTAAAATCGTGACAAGGTCGCCCCCCCCCCTCCCCTCTTCCCCCCTTTACTTTGGCTCCTGGCCTGCTGAGGACCTCGCGTGGGGAGGCGCGGAGGGGGTGGGGGGGTGGGGGGTGTCCTGGGTCACCCGGGGCCAGAGGAAACGCGTCCCCCCACTCTCCCCCCCCCCTTCTTCCTCCGAGTCTCCCAAATTTGAATGTGACGCCGGGCCCCGATTCGGCGGCGTTTCGATGCGGAGAGCCGGCGGGGAGCGACCCCCTTCCCGTTCCCCCCGCCCGCCCCGCCTTGCCGCAGCCCTGGGTGTTCCGCAGCGCGGCGGCGTGGGGTGGGAGCACTGCGAAAAAAAAGGCAGCGGATTCAGCTGCTCCCGTGTTTGAGGGCTTTTTCTCCATTTATTATGGTTTTTTTTTCTGGGTGCTGGTGGCCTTTTGGGGGTGGCGAGGGATGTGTGTGGAGACCTGATCCACATGTTGAGCGGCTGCTGGCGGTGCGCGCCGGGGGGGGGTGTTTTCTCGGAAGGCGAAGAAAAGGGTGGTTTTGGTTTTGGTTTTTTTTTTTTTTTTTTTTTTTTTTTTTTTTCAGGAAGGTGGCGAAGGGGATGTTTTTGGGTGTCTCTGCAGCCGGGCAGGCCCTTAGGCCGCGCATTGCCGCGGGAGCCGGTGCTCCCTCCCTGCCGTGGTTTGGGGCCCGGCTCTCGGGGAGGGTACGTGCCTCTGCCCGTGGCCGCCCCGGTGGGAGCCGCCTGCTCGGCCCTTCGGGCCCCGTTCTGCCGCCCCCTCCCAGGCTCTGTACACTCCCCCAGGTGCCCCTGGCAGGCCCATATTTTATCACCGTTAGTTTCTATTTTCAATTGGGGTTTGGGTTGAGGGGTTTTTTTTGGGGAGAAGCGGAGGTAGGGGAGAGAATGTTGCCCGCGACACCCCAGGCCAGCAGCCAGGAATCCGCCAGCGCGGGCCGGGGCTGGGTTAGGCTCCCCTGTGCCGGCCCGAGGGGTGCGGGGCCGGCTGCCCGGGGGCCGCTCCGGGACGCGGGGAAGGCGGCGTTGCCCGACTCCGGCCCCGGTCCTCGCAGCCCGGCCTGGCCGCTCCCCGCCGGCGGTCAATGCGGCACTCTCGGCCGAGCCGTCTCCATCCCCCGTTATTGACACGTCCAGCGACTTGAAACTCAGAAAAGACACTTTGATTGACTTGGGTGATTGATGGAGTGATAGAGCTGTCAGACGGCGCGGCCCTCGCTCCCGGCCGGCCCGGCCACGGGTGTTTTGCTACCGATTCCCAGGGCCGCCGTGCGCCAGGCGTTTTGCACTTGCGCCTTTATTTCCTTTCCTTTCCTCCCCTTTCTTCGGGTAGAGAATTATTTCTGCATGTCCTCCCCGAACCTCCCTACTCGCCCCGGTCCGGAGGGAAGAAGGACGAGGGGAGGCCGGCTCGCCTCGGCCGCCCTCTTTGTTGTGCTCGGAGCTGCCCGCCGGCCCCGGCAGCTTCTCCCGACTCCGGGAACGAGCGGGCTGCGGCGCTCGGAGGCGCCGGCACCCCGCTGCAAGGTGCCGGGGCAAAGAGATCCCCTCCCCGCGCCCTCCGCCCCTCCACCGGCCGAGCCCGGGAGCATCCTGCCGGGCCCCCTCCCTCTCCCCGCCGGCAGACGCCGCCGAGCCGCGGGGGAACCCCCTGCTCCGGGGAAGGGCTGTGCCGGGAGAGGAGCTTTCGGCCTACTCGGCGGCCAAGAGGCCTCGTCGGCTCCGGCTGCGGCTGCTGCTGGCGGGGGGCTGCGGGCCCGGGGCCGCCTGCCGAGCTCGGCAGCTGTCGGGGGATTTTCGTAGATCCCTTTCTCCGGGTGCTCCTTCCCCTCTCGGCTCCCCTCGGGCCGGGCCAGCGGCAGAGGACCGAGGGTAGTCCCCCGGCCGGGCGCTGCCCCCGGGATGTGCCCCGGAGCCGGGCTGCTTCCCTGGCGACCTCTGTGGCACTTCACCTGGCCCCATCCCGGCCTGGGAATGGAACGGCGGAGGGGGGTGTGTGTGGGGTGCACTGCTTTCTGCTGGGGTTCGTGGAAGGAGCTGCAGGCAGGGCAGGGTGTCCCCGGCAAGGATCGTCCGCTGGAAAGCCCGGACGACGCGGGCGGCGGCGGGACTCCGGGGCGGCGGCGGAGAAGGCCCCTCCGGGGGTTGGGTCGGCCTTGCGGGGGGGACTGTTGCCCCCCCCCCCAAAGAGACCGGGGCGGTCTCGGGCCAGTCTACTGCTCCCGCGACTCCCCGGTGCCGGGCCGCGGGCACCCTCGTCCCCCGCGCTGCCCAGCGAAGCCGCTGCTCGGCCGGCGGGCCAGGGCCCCGGGCCGTGCAGAGGGAGGGCGGCTCGACCCGGCGGGGCGGGCGGCGCGGCGCCCCGACGTGTGTCGGGGCGGGGGGCGAGCGGGGCGCCGCTCCTCTCGGCGGCACCGGGGGGTTGCGAGGGCGGCGCGGCGAGCTCGGCGCCGGCCTCCCCGCTCCTTCCCCATCCTTCCCTCCGCCGTGCCGGGGTGGCGGTGTCGGGGTTGGGGGGGGGGGTGGGGGTGGGAAGGCGGGGAGGGGAAAGGGGGGGAACACAGGGGATCGGCACAAATTCGCCCGTCGGCCATTTTTCCGGCGGTCGGCGGGGCGGGGGCGGCGGTCGGTCGGTCGGTGGGTCGGTCGGTGGGTCTGTCGGTCGGTCGGCGGCGCGGCCCTGCCCAGCGGCGTGTGTGTGCCCTGCCCGCAGGCCCCCGCACCAGGAAGCTGAAGAAGAAGAAGACGGAGAAGGAGGACAAGCGGCCGCGGACGGCGTTCACGGCCGAGCAGCTGCAGCGGCTGAAGGCGGAGTTCCAGGCGAACCGGTACATCACGGAGCAGCGGCGGCAGAGCCTGGCCCAGGAGCTCAGCCTCAACGAGTCCCAGATCAAGATCTGGTTCCAGAACAAACGAGCCAAGATCAAGAAGGCGACGGGCATCAAGAACGGGCTGGCGTTGCACCTCATGGCCCAGGGACTCTACAACCACTCCACCACCACGGTGCAGGACAAAGAGGAGAGCGAGTGAGGCGGCGCGGCCCCCCCAGCCCTGCGCCGCGGCGCCGGCCCGCCGGCCGGGAGGCGGACAGGTGCTATTTAAAAGCAGATCTATTGTCTATCCATAGTATAAGGACTCCGATTAAGAAAAAAAAAATAAAATATGAACATTACAAAAAAAATTATCTCTATATAGCCAAACAGCATATGACCTTGTATATATTTAATTTCAGGTAAGAAATATGTGTAGCGATCTCTATTTGCTGGACAGTTTCTCTCCCCTCTTCTCTCTCTCTCTTTTGTTCGTTTGTTCGTTTTGTTTGCTTTCCTTTTTTTTTTTTTTTTTTCCTCGATGTCCGTTGCTCTTGTTTTACAGTAAATGTCCGACTTTTCTGATCTTTCGTTTGATCTAATTTCTTTTTTTCTGTGTGTGTGAATTTCTGTCTCTTTTTTTTTTTTTCCCGAGGAAAAAAAAAATTCTGATCCACAGACTGCGAGACTGAACCCGCCGCTACAAGCCAAAGATTTTATTATGTTCAGAAATCTGTAGTCTGAAATAAAGTGTAGACTGTGTTCAGGATCCAGACTGCTGTAATTCTTCATTTTAGTGTATGGATGTTTGTATATATATATATATATATAAAAATATAAAAAATTAAATATATATATACATACACGATACGCTGTGTATAAAGTGCCATTTCGATGGCGTATTTAGGTTTTGATTTTCGATGGGTCAGTACAGCGATTTTTAAGCTGCTCATCCCTTGTTTAAAACCCCTCATCCCTGTGTGAGACCTTCTATTTTTTTTAAAGAATTATTTTTATTTTTCTACCCTCTTGAAAAAAAAAATTCTCTTTGGTTGTTACCGTCATGCCTCGCCTCCCGCATCTCCCTTTTTAACAAGAACTAAAACCCATCTCGTAGTAATGGTAATAATGTATCACCAGCTCCTACAGGAAAAATGCCTGAAACCGTCTGGACGTTTAGAGCTCCGCGATGTGTTGAAAAGGGATTTGCCTGACAGCTCCTTGCCTCGCTCCCAGAGGGTCTGCTCCCACCGACTTTCCAGCGAGGAGCTCTCCCCGGGCAGGGCAGAGCCGCGGCGAGGAGAGGACCGGAGCGATCGCCGCTCGGCACCGGGCGCTGCGGCTCCCCGGGAGTGCTCCCTGCTCCCCACTCCGTCCCTCCGCTCGCCCTTTCAGGGCTCGGGCTCACGTTTACCCGTGTCCGTGGGAAGCGGGGGAGCGCGGACGGCCGGCTACATGGCGGGACTCCCAGGTCTGGCCCCAGCTCGTTTGTCCACCCACCCTGGTTAAATTCGGCTGCGCCCCGTCCCGGCGGCGGCTCTCTTCGCCGCTGGCCCGGCCGTGGTTTTCTCCTCGGGCCGTCGAGGGCCGCCGTACCGGGGCCTGGACCCCACCCGTGTCTTGCGTGGGGCCCCGCGCAGTCGAGGGCGGGCACTGGGCGTCCGCTCCTGGCTGCCCCCGCAGAAACTGGGCGCCGGGGCGGGTGGAGAGCCGCCGCCGCGCCCACACCCCCCCCCCCCCCCGCCGGCGAGGCTGGCTGCCGGTTTCTCCTCTCCTTTCTCCTTCTTTCTGCTCCCCGGATTCCTTCCCCGAGGCCCGCAGCCGGCAGAGAGAAGGAGGCAGAGCTGGAGCCTGGCTGAGACCCGAGCCAGGGGAGCCCCTCTCCCACATCCCCCTGGGGGACGGGGCAACGTCGAGGCCATGCCCCGGGGGTGCGGAGGTGGGCGAGCGGCGGCACACTCGGCCGGCGCAGCCTGCGGCTTGTCTCGAGTCTGCAGCTGCCCCTCGCCCCGTCGGAGGAATTAGAGGGTTTCCGTCTATTCGAGGAGAAGGGGAGCAGAGGGCAACGGAAGATGGTCTCTGCCATTTTTGTTTGCTTTTTAACTATTTCTGCTTAGCGCTGCAGTTAGCTGTCGCCGACCGGGGATGGAAAGGCAGGCCGGCGAGAGCCCTGCCCGACGAAAGCCCCCTGCCCTCCGCACCCGCCGCCAGCGAGGCAGGACCCCTCCTCCGTCCCATCCCATCTCATCCCCTCCACCCCAGCGCATCCCACCCCATCCCTGCCCAGACCAGCCGTCCTCTGCCCGCCGAGGGCTCTGCTCCTCTCTGCAGGCCGAGGAGCCGGGCATACTCGGGCGGCTTAAATAAATGTTGTGCAGCGCCATCTAAAGTTTGCATTTCTTCCTCTCTCTCTTCTTTTCGGTGGGATTGAAACATAAACTTAAATCTTCCGCATCGAGGAAAAGAAACCGTCCTTCCAAGTGCGAGCCGCACGCTCGGGGGGAAAGCAGTCGCCGAGAGCCCAGCCCGGCGGGGGCAGCTGAAGGGTTCGGGGGGCACGTTCAGAAGCCCCCCTCCCCCTTCACTTGCTGCTGTCGGGGGGACGCAGAGAGATTGCCCCTCCGCACCGCCCCCCCCCCCCCCCCCCCCCCATCTCCGTTCAATTCTCTGCCTTTGTCATATCCCCTCCGCCTCGCTCTCCCCTGGAGTTGTACAGGTGAAAAAAATCACATTTCTTCTCAAAAATGGGCTAATGACGCACCTCGAGAGCTTTCCCCAGCCGGATCCGGCTCTGCCCTGCCGAGGGGACGGGGAACCGACCCGCGGACACGGGTGATTCTCGGGCTGACTGTCGGCTCTCGGCCGAGCGGGGCTACCGGGGCACCCCGCCTCCTCCCGCCCCGCCGACAGACCCCTGGGCCCGCTGCCTACCTGCAGCCTGGGACAGGCTCCCGGGCGCGGGGGTCGCCCGCAGGGTGGGGGGCTCCGGAGGAGGAGGATGAAGAGGGGTTTCTTCAGCCGCGGGATGTTCGGCCAAGCTCAGCTGAGCTGGACAAGTCAGGAATAAAGACGACGGGGGAAATATAGGGGCAGATTAAGGGGAGCCTAAAGAGGATTATTTAAACAAATCAGGCTTTTTAATGTAATTATGCTTTTAGGATTTCTCGGCGAGAGCAGCTGAGCGGGGCGTATGAGGGAACCGGCGCAGGCCGGCGTGGTCCAGGTCTGCCCTCGCTGGCTTCACGAGTGACTTCGGTCCCCCGTGTGTGCCGGGCACAGACCGGTCCGCGTGGGATGCTCTCCAGATGAAAGTCGAGGGGGTGGGGGGGGCCTTCCCCCAGGGCTCGGCACCAGCCCCGTTGAGGGCTACGAGGAGCCGAGAGGTAAGAGCAGGAGCCGCAGCATCGTACCCTTCGGAGAGGGACCAGTGTGCCCGGAGCGGCGGGGGGAGGCGGGGGACACGCACCGGGGCCGCCGGCCGGAGAGCTGAGGGAGCCGGACGGGGCGGGTGGGGCCGGGGAGCCCAAGTCCCGGGAGGGGGCACCCACAAGCCTAGGCGGAAAAGCCTTGGAGGAAAAGCGGTACCTCCCCCTCCCTCTCTCCCTGCCACGGGGGTCGGCTCCCCTACACCTCCACTCTCGGGAGGCAGCAGAGCTGTTGTGGGGTGTGAATCTTAGCCAACACCCACCAGACGACATCCCCGACCCTCCGCTGGTGGAAGGACGCACCGACGCTCCTTTCTCCCTCCGAAGCACCCAGAGAGCCGGGCACAACCGCTTCCAGGACCCCGACCCTGGCCCGACAACCACCCGCCGGGCGGGGGCGGCTGGGCGTCTTGCTGCTTTGCATATGCAAATGAGGCCCGGAGGAGGAGGGGAAGGCCACGCGTGGTCCCCCCCGTCGGTCCCCTCGGGCCGGGGCGCAGATCCCGCTGCCTCCTGTCACGGAGCTTGTTCCTTTGTGCCGCCTTTCGAGGAATCAAAGCAGACACGGTTGTGACACGTAGCCCGGCGGGTCAGAGGTCAGATTTCACAATCCCAATTACAATGATTTCTAATGATGTTTATCTTGCGGGCTCCGACGGCCGGGAGCTTTACAAGAGGGCTCCGCTCCCCTCCCCTCTGCTTGGAGGGCCGTGGGTGCGGGGGGCCCTCACCTCGGCCCCGGCCCGGGGGAGATGCGCTGCCCCCGGGCACCGAGCGCTGTGTTCGCCCCACTGAAGGGCTCTAGCAGCCGGACGGGGGGGTCGGGGGTCGGGCTCCCTCCGTACCCCCCCTGCGGTGCTTGAGGCCACGCCGGAATTAAGCGAGCGAATGTCACAGTGGTTTACAGTGATTACTACCAAGCACTGCACCTCTCCCTCCCCGTCGAGTAAGGTCCGAGGCAGCGCTAACAAGTGCCTCGGCGGAGGTAGGAGCTCTGCTCGCCAAGCAGGCGCTGCTATTTGTCCGCAGCCGATCGCGGCTGCGGGCGGGGGTGGGGGGCTGTAGGGACCGGCCTGGACCCGGTCGCCCCCCCACCCCCGGGCAGCTGAGCCGCGTCCGAAGCCGCCAGCGGAGCCCCGGCGGGGTGGGGGGAGCTGCGAGTGGCCCCGGCGGGGAGCTCACTCCGCACGGCCGCGTCCTGCGAGGGTCTCGGCAACGAGGGCCCGTCCCAGGGCACCCCCAGCCCCGGGGCTCTGACTTCTTGTCCGTGAAACCTGTTCGTTTTAACTTCTATTTTGTCTGACAACAAATAAACGCAGAGCGGCGATCGGATCAAAACACAACTCAAACGGTTTCCGATTAAATCTAAAAGCGTTTGGAAAAAGCTATGGGGAAGGGCTGGAGTTTGGAGAAAAGGGTTATAAATTTTGAGTAAAAAAAATACATCTGTAACTTTCCCTCTGTTGGGGAGTCGGACACGTAGCGCCCGAGCCCCAGCCTCGGGCTGGCTGTTGACAGCAGCGCGCAAGGTGCATCTTTACGCTCTACATCAAATGCCTTTGAAACAGATTTAAAAGAGTGTATGTAAAATAGCTAATGGAGCTCTTTCTTCCGGTTGAGTAAGTCAGGGAACCAGACTTTGCTGGAAGTAGAAGTCCTTTGCTCTGAGATCTGATCTTTACTGCACCAGGTGAGCAACTCTTACATTAAAAAGAGTTTGTTTGTTTGGTTCTTGTTCACTTGGTCAGTTTGGAGATAAGGAGGGTGTGAATAAAAACTTTGTTAGCTACGGCAGCAGCAGAACCATCGGGGGGAGGGGGTTAAGGGGGCTGCCGAGCCGAGCCCGCCGCGGCCCCATGGCCGAGGCGATGCCGATGCTGGCGGGGCGGTCGTGGGGGGCTCCGCGGGGCTCCTGGGGGCGGACACTGAGCTCTGCCCCCGGGATGCTGCCGCGGAACTCGGCTTGGGCACGGGAAGGAGCCGCCGCGCCAGGCGATGCGGGGGCACAGACGGGCCGGGGCACAATTCGTGTGTATTTTTTTTCTTTTTTTTTTTTTTTTTTTTTTTTCTTTTTTATTTCCCTTTCTCATCCGCGGTTGGGCTGCCTGGAGCCGCCGGTCCCGCAGAACAGCGGGGCCACGCCAGAAGGAAAGGCAGCCCCGACGCCGGGCGCTGCCGGGGTAGCATGGGGAGCTGCTCCCCCTCGGCGGCCGCATCCCAGCCCCCCCCGGCAGCCCCCCTCCCTCCCCGCCCCCCCCCCCCCCCCCCCCGGTCCCCAGCAAAGCCCCAGACTTTCCCAGACCCGCCTGGCAGCGGTCACAGGACCGGCAAGGGGGGCGGGAGTGGCCAGGGATGGACCAAGAGTGGGGGCAGGCAGCACCCCGGGGCTCTCCTTGGCACCGGTGGGCCACGGCCGCCTCCCAACCGTCTCAGCCGGTCCCCGCGGGGCAGTGGGCGCCCAGCCCGGGATCCGTTTGCGCGGGTGGGGTGTGGGAAAGGGCTGTGCTCGCAACGGGGCCGTGCCGGGCCGCGCCGTGCCGCCCGGTGCCGACGGAGATGCTCCCCGCCCGCTTCCCGGCCTCTCCGATTGCTAGGGCACGCTGCTCCCCGAGAAAGCACCACAGGGACGCGAGGGACGGTGGCAGTAACGAGGCACTTTTATATCTTCCTCATCCTTTCTTTGAATGCCAGATTAAAAAAGCATCCTCCCTTCTCACCCTGCTCCTCGGCCCCGGGCGGCCGCAGGCTTCCCCCCGGCGGGGGCCGAGGCTCGGGACCCTGCGGGGGGCACCGGCACTCTCAGGTGTCCTCTCATGACACCAGATAAGAAATAGCTGGAGGAGGAGGAGGCGCACCTGCATGGCCTCGCCGGGCCCAGGAGCCAGGCTGGGGTGAAGTAAAGCTTAAACCCAAAAATTTGGAGTGACGGGAGCCAATGAGGATTGTGCTCTGGTGAGTCCCCTCAGTTATGGAAAGACTGAAGAAGGCATGGGAAATAATATTAACTTTAAGATCAGCCCAGGGTTTTTTCTTCCAGAGAACAATGCATGCCTTATCTCCCTCTGAATAAATAAATCATAATTGCCCGACAGTTACCCGTTGCAATAAACTTGACCAGATCTTCCACCAATTAGTTACGCGTTCTCTCTGCTCTGGTAAAAGTCTTGTTAAATGTGATGAATGTTAAAATAAGCTACCCTTGAACGTACTTTGCAAGATCTTTATTGGAAAAGTACAAGTATTTAAGCCTTTTAAGGAGACCGATCCATAACAAAAGAGGGTGGCTGGTAAAAGGCGAGCCTAGAGATAGCACTAGGTTTTTAGATATCAGATGAAATACTAATTTGAGCATGCCTTTTTATTGTGGCTTGGTGTTTTCCTGATGGCGTTGGTACAGCTGTTTAAAAAAATAATTAAATGTGTACCCTCTGGCTTCAGGAGCCGGGCACTGACTCAAGCAGCAGTTTTGTTGCAGAGGGCTGTCAGCTTGGCCCTTTCCACTGGCAGCTTCGTCTGCCTGAAATGGTGCCTGAGAGTGTCACACCTCGGATACTGCAGCGCTCTCCTGCGGGGCTGCTGCAGCAGCACCTGCACCCCAGCTGAGAAAATAATTCCCACTAGGCCAAGCTGGGGGCAAAGACATGCTGCCCATCAACTCTTAGGAGACAACAGCCAGTGCTTTGGATGGAAGAAGGAGGCTCGATGGGAGACTTGCTCCTGCTTCCCTAGAAGAAAGGGAGGAAAAAAGAGAACGCTGGGGTAACGTTGTAGTCGGGGACATCTATGGAAGCTGCCCCCAAGATATGGAATCGCAAGGTAAAGCAGAGTGGAAGGCTTTGAGCACCTGCATGCAAACAGCCCCAAGAACTGGCCACAGGAGGTATCCTTCTGGCTAGGAACTGGAGTAGACCTTACCACAGTTGAGAACCTCTAACTGGATTAGAAAAATTATCAATATCTTTTGTTGTTGTTGTTCCCTGGGAAGGACTGAATTTTTTCTTGGGATCTCCCCGTTTGTGTTGTTCCCAGGTTGTTGACCTGGCTGTAACTGTATGATGAGTCTTGGGCTGGAAACTCTGGTCCTCCTTTGGGCAAAACAAGCAGAAGCTGCACTGAGGCTCCTGCCTGAGGGTGCTGTGAATCAGGATCAGGCCCTGGAGTGGGCAGAGCGATTTCTGTTCGTGTTGGTGCAGAGCAGGGCACTGAGAGTTTCGCCTGAGCCGGGCAAGGCTCCTGGGCCACCTACACACCAGGAGACAATTCCTTGCACATTTTCCAGCTACACCCATTGTGCAGCGATGGATGTCTAGGTGCAGCCCAGGTCTGGACATTTATAGCCCTGTGTCATCTCCTCCAGTTCATGCGACTGGAGGAACTGGCGAGGCTCCATGACTGTGGAAAAGCTGGTAGGGAATTTCACAGTGGAGGTTCACAGCTTGGAGCAAGAAGGGAGCTAAATGTTAGAGCAGCAGCCTAGAGGTTTCACATGCAGCCTTTAACTTCTATAGGTCTTTTTACATGCAGGGTCATATATTTAAAGTGGATTTCTGGATTAATTTAAGGTTGTTTGGGGCTCTCTCCCTTAAGTAAAAACACACGAGAGCCATGCTTTCTTGTGGAAATGAGCATAAATATGGATCTGTTTCTGTAGTGGCTTAACATGCAGCTCAGTTTACCCCAGAACATGCCTGTTATAGGATGCATCATATAAATATATATTGAGTCACGTTTTAGATACTGATCATGTCCTCCATAGATAATAATATCAGTTTGGGGTTATTACAGGTTCTGTGATGTAGCTGTTTCATATTTGACTTTTAAAAATATGTTCCACTTACTTGTAGACCACACAAGCTCTATCGAGGACACCTGGTATCTATTAGATTGTTTCAGTCCGTGGAACAAAGCTAATCTGATATGACTAGCGAAGTAGGGAGTTTTGCCATTGATTTCAATGGCAGCAGGATGGGACTCAAAAGGCTGAACTGTAAAAACACAGCTCCATATGATTTTATTCACATCTAGCCTGTCAGGAATAAAACCCCACCAGCCAGAGGTCAGGCAAGTTGCACTGTGCTGAGGTGCATGCACGCAAGATTGCAAGCAGAGACAAGCCATACACACATGTGGATTTGCCAACTTTCACCTGAGGTTTAATTTAAAAATGAGCATCAGCTTAGCTTGAGCTACAACAATAGATTAGTGGCCTGAATATTGCTGTAGATAGGATAAATCTTGACAAAAATAACAGGCATGTAGCAGTGCCAGCAGAAAGTAGAGCATTCCTCTGTGCCTTGCATATTGTACACTTTTGAGCATCCAGGTGAAGGCACAATTACAGTTCATAGTGCCACGTGCCTAATCCTCCCACCTGAGGTCATTCCTGAGCGTTGAGCCCTGTGGGAATGCTGAGCCCCTGTAAGATGGCCGAGGTGCAGTGCAGTCGGTTGCAGCACAGGGACAAGCTTGAACTTCCCAGGGAGTTTATTAGCAAAGATGAAAGATTTTTCCCCAAAAGAGTGAAACAGAGTGCTACAGAAAGCTTCAGGATTCTGCAGATCCTCTTTAATCCACTAACTTTTGACTACTGCCTGAAATTCCCAGGTTCTCCCCTTGCTGCGCCCCAAATCCATCACAGAATTGGTTTTGAAGGCAGTTTTCTACATGGCAAGCTGGTTTAGAGTGGTTTAGCAAGGCAGGTTTCACTGCTGTGCAACAAGGTGAATGCAGACAGCACGGGCTCCCTTCCCTTGTACTCTGGCTTACACCATCTCTAGATAAGTCCCTGCAGTGGTGATGCTGAGTGAAGGTGAAGGCAGCATCCAGCCCACGCTCCTGCCTTTCAAGAAGGCTTATACCTCTGCCATGGATTTTTGTACTTAGATACGCATTACTCAGTCAGTGGGTTTCACTACACAGAGATTGAAAAGTTACTTGAAAGCTTTATTTAAAATTACAGAAGCTTGTCACACTTCAAGCTCTTCTTTACAGCCAATAAATTATTAAAAATGATTTATGAAAACATGTACATGACTGAACATGAATGACATTATTATTGTTATTACCACATATTAGGGGCCAAATCCCATTTGTGGTTTTTTTTGAAGGACTCCTTTATTTTGAGTTCTTCATAAATCCACACTTAAAGCAGTACTGATTCTGAGAATTGAACTTATCATTTTTGTACGTATGGCAAAATCATCCTTGAAATCTCTAGGAATTTTGTGTGTATGAAGCTGAAAGTAAATCAGGGCTTCAGGATCTGTTTCCAAGCAATTCGAAAGAGTCTTAAGAGTTTTATTTAATTTGGACAGAATGCACTTGCAGGGAGACTTCAAGTGCTAAAAATAAATACAACTCTTCCCCATGCACAGAATGAAAGAAGATGGACTTGGAGACAACTTCTTGAGTCATCTGGCCCAACCTTTTGCATCAAGCAGAGTAAAGGTTGCACTAATCCAGCCCTAAACTTCTCTGTTCTTATCTTATACATCTCTACTGGTGCTTTAATTATCTCAATAGGCAGTTACTGTGTTTGCCAGGAAAGTGGTGATCGACTGTACCACTGCAATTCTTTTTGTGTTTCTGTTTCTGCAAAGATTCTTTCATTTAGACTAAGACCCAGGAAAATGTGTTTTAAATTTTCTGGTCAGTTAAATAACAATAAAAAAATAATATATTTGTGTAGGAACCTCAGTAACTCTTTAATATTTAGTTAAATTATAGAATTAACTTGGTACTGATTTTTGTCAGTGTTAAAGCACGCATTGAATGGCAAATGTTTTAGCATGATTTCTGGGTAAACCTGGACAAGTACTAGAACAGACCTGCATATCAAATTTGTCAGAAATCCTCCTTTGGACCTGTATTTTGGGTAAGAGAATATAAAATTAATCCAATATAAGTAGCAAACTAATTACAAATTCACGTAATTATTTGCCAAAGAGTTACTGAAATTATTACATGGCCATTTTAAATAGCCCTAGAAGGAAGAAAAATCTCTAAAAGCCAGAGATCAGAGCTGCACCAATTTTCAGCAATCCACAGGTCCTGGGAGTACAAAGCCATCCCCAGAGCCAGCCCTAGTTCAGAATAACTACAGCTCCTGCATTCCTGGCACACCACAACAAAAGACAATAAATGGAGTCAGGTTTTGTCCGGTCCAGTCAGCCCTTGCTACTGTGCTCAATGGTTTGCTTCACACGAATGCAGGACTGGACTCAATATGTGTCTGCTTTTTTCCTGCCCCTCTGTCCCCTCCTTTTCTTTTTAAATGTATGTAGAAAGAAAAAGTCCCTCCATAGTTTTCAGGATCAGCCCCTCAAATCGCATCTTGTGGTGCCTCTTTGCCATATTGCATATTCTCAGCCATAAATACATCCCAAGCATGTTAACGTTACTGAAACTGGGGGTGGCCACAATGTTTTCGAAGGGGACATTACAGGAGAAAAGTTCAAAACCTTGGGGCCCGATCCTGACCCCTTTGAACTTAATAGGAGCTGTTGCATAGGCTTCAGTGTGAGCAAGCTCGTGTACTATATGTGCAGAAGCATCAAACTTAAAAGCAAGCTGTTTAAAAGGCTGCATTGTTTCTTGCTTGTACCGATAGTTTCTCATGTAAAGTTCTATATATTCTTTCACAATAAATACATGAAACAGTTAATCCAATGTTATATTGTTTAGTAATATTTTACTTGCAAATGACCATCATTTCTTCTCTGCTCTGTTTGTTCTTCTGAATGTCTGTTTTATATTCTGGAAATGGAAGAGCTATTCTTTTAATGCCCATTTCTTTCTGATGATAATCGTTCTTTCTGGCAAATGCTGTGACTTGCAGCTAGTCTATATTTTCGATCAGTAAATATTGAACCACAATGGCAAGGAAGGTCTGAGCTATGATACGGCTAAAACAAACAAACAGAAACCAGCCCACTTTTTTTGTTATATTTCTATTATTTTCTGGATAGACGTATCCTCCTCTAAGGTGGTTCTAAATTACTGGTTATCTTGTCCCGGGGGGGATATAAGCCAGACTTTTTTCAATAGCAGCTACAGTGGGGAGGATAGGAGCCTTGTGGGCCAGTGGCTAATGCCCTGCCTGCTTCCTGCCTGCCCCGTGGGGCAAGGCGGATGGTGGGGCTCCCCGGGGTGGCACCGGGTGGGTATCAGGGTGGTGGCCCAAGGGGTGACGCTGGACATCGCTCTGCACCGCACACTGGAGCACAGGGCTGGCACCGACAGTGTGATTTTGCCATGGGTGTTTGGGGCTGGAGGGAAGCTACAGCCCAAGGTCTGGGGCAAGCCAGTCCTTGCCGTGGGCTTGGTGTTGTGGTAATCCCCTTCTCCCGGCGATGCCCAATCGCAAAGACAACCACCGGGCCAAATCCCCAGCCCTTACCGAGGCAAAATGCCATTGACTTTAATGAGCGTTTGCGGTGAGATTTCAGATAAGTCAATGTGGACTTTTGTCTGCGTGAGGACTGAAGGATTTGGCCTACGGTCTTTTACAGTACGAGGTTAATCAACATGCGGGAAATTCCCACACCCTGTAAAGGGCCCTATTGTACCTCTGTTCGACAGAAATCTCTGCTAAATCACTGGGTCCTCCGCTAAAAAAGCTGTGGGTATGATATGAACCAAAGTAACTCCAAGTCAGTTAACAGGATCTTCCCAGGAATGTATCAAAAAAAAGGTCCCACAAAAAAGCAACCTGGATAATTCAATGGGAGCCAGTGGGGAAGTGCCTGTTCCTGCCCTCATTAACATCAGTGGGAGTTTCCCCATTGATGGAGCCCATTCACTGGGAGAGGAACCGGGCTCTACAGTAGCATTTTAAATTATATTCAAAGGTCACTTAAATTATATGGTCACTTTAAAACCACTGTCCAGAAACCTGAGTAACATTCAGTTATGTTGGGCACTTGCCTGAAAGTGTCAATTAGGATCTCTTTGGATACGTACACTTTTGAAAAAGCCAGTTGGCATCAACAGCTTGTTGTAGGGGCTGTTGCAGTCTAAGGTGTTAAAATGAAGCATTTGTTTTTGAAATGACCTATAAAGCCTGTCAGCATTTGCAATCCAGCTTGTGAGCGGTTGTGCAAGTCAGGCTGTTTGATGTCCGGGCGGATAGTTTGCCACCTTGGGCAGGATCCAGGTTTTTCGGGGAGCTGAAATTATTACTGGACAGTATAGAAATACTAATGTTTGGCAACATGAAGTATTGACAGAGACACCACCCAATAAATAATCTATTCCTCCTCCAGTGGTATAAGAACCTGGAAATAATATTCTCTGCTATGAATGAAAGGTGTCGAAGAATAGGTTAGAAAATGTGAACGCAGCCAAATGGCTCACCTGTCAGTGCAGGCACAGCTTGCCTTGTAAATAAGTTAGCTGTGCTTTCCTTGTCTGGTGTTATATCTACAAGAAGCAATAAACAATCTAAAGAAAGCATTAATTCTCAGCCTTATCATTTATGGATCGGTTATGCCTTCATATAATTTACTGATATTTGTCTAGACAAACTAAATGTTACAGAAAATTTAAAGGTGGTAAACATGTTGTCTGCTGAATAATTCTGTGCATGCTGGGGAAGTAGCTCATGGCAGAATTGAATTATTTAATATTATTTTCCAGTATCATGTAGACGAAGTATAAGCTTCATTTTTGGATTATGATTTGTATTATGAAATGCTTATCAAGTGTTTTCCAAAGATTAGTTTAGTTTTAATTAAATAAACCTTTCTCAGGAGAAAGCTCCCAACTACTCTTC
Source organism: Leptosomus discolor (assembly GCF_034619465.1). Classification (NCBI taxonomy): domain Eukaryota; kingdom Metazoa; phylum Chordata; class Aves; order Leptosomiformes; family Leptosomidae; genus Leptosomus; species Leptosomus discolor. The sequence continues at coordinate 10,586,348 of NC_141395.1, read as the reverse complement.
GTACCCAGAGGCTACCGTACTTGTTGTTTTTAATTATTTTTCACTGTTACCCAAACTGCTTTGGGTACTCCTGCCCAATTAAATCAAAGACATGGGCTTCTTATACACAATATGTTTAATATTTAATTTTAATTAAATTAATTAAATTGTTTATTTAATTTTATGTGCATTATTGTGCATAGAGCAATGCAAAATTTATGATAGGAAGAATTTGCGGGAGCTTTCAAACAAGCTAATTACTGAGGTAAAAAGAGACTTCTTCTCTCTTTCTAGGGAATAGACATTTGACCGTAAGGAGATAACAAAAACAGAAGTTGTTTGGATAAAATAATAGGTGGTTGCATAGCGTTAAGAATTATTTGCTTTACCTTACTTTATCTTGTAACCATTACTTTATTGTACTATAATAGATTTGACAACAGTCTTCTCCCCCAGTTGTCGCAGGCAGGTAATCAAGTATTTATCAGCATAAATAAACCTAAAGCTAAACTATAAACGTATTTAGAACATTAAAAATCAGCAACTCACATGCCACAGATATACATTTTTGCTCACACCCTGAGTCTTTTCTTCCAACAGATCCATTTATCTGCCAGGTAATCTTTACGAGAACCTGCTGTTTATTAAAAGGAGTGGCAAATAAAAAACCTTCCTTTATTTTTTTTTTTTACTAGGTGGGTGCAGATTATTTGTTGCAGTAGATATTTTTTTTTTCCTAATGAAGATTTCTTTGTGGTCTGAAATGAGCAGCACAATGTTTTTGATGGTGTTTTAATCTGGTAGCTTATTGTTTTGAGAAGGTCACTGATGCTAGGTATAGACAGAGGCAGAATGCTATTTTGCATGACCTTGATGCATGTTATTTCTGTGGGAAGTTAATAAGCAAGAAAAACATAAAAATGCCTATTTGTAACATTGGTTTTTATGATTTATATAAAGGTAGCTCAGAAGCCTCTTCTCTGTGCACGAATATACCCACGTGGAGGCTATGGGGACCCATCCAAAGCCCACTCGACTCAGTGGGGGTCTTTCCATTGATACTGGGGGGCTTGAAACAGGCCTTCTGGGGCTGATTTCTTAATACTTGAAAAGGCAAACCTACTGCTATGTCCCGGCCGCATTAATCAGGAATACAGCTCCAGGGAGGAGAGAGCAGGATCAGGCCCCCGTGCTGGTACGCAGTTGGGAAGGGTCCTGGAAATGCAAACCAGACTCCTGGCAAGAGCAGCCCTGGTCGTTCTCGCAGCGTTGCAGTTGCTGTGCTGTGTGCGGCTGCGAGCACGACCATCCTGGCTGAGTGAGAGGCAGGTCCTTACGGGAAAAAAATAAAGGGAAATTGTTTTGCCATTTTTTTTTCCTGTGGAAGTGCAGAATGCATTTTATGAACTTGCTATGGGTGCCAAGTAGTGACGGGCATTTTCCCTTTCCTTCTTTAAGGGTTAAAAGTGAGTTCATAGTGAAATATAACACGTTACTTCTCTGAGCATTCTGACAATTAAAACAAATATAAATAAATGTATTCACAGGAATTATTCATATAATACTTAACAACTCCTCAGCCCCAAGAGCAGAACGGCTAAAAACAATCTTTCTTGAATGTTGGAGATATTCATAGAGCAATAGTTTTATTTCAGCAGATTAAATAGTATCATAAAAGTAGCTGATGATGCAGTAAATTAAAAATCAGACTGGGGTCGACTTTACAGCAGCTTTTTTTAGTCTAATACAATTACCCATTACTGGCTAAACATTAGTTTTAAATCAACAGCAGTTGTCACAAAGAATTTTCTCTTAAAATTATTACTAGGAGAATTTAAAATGAGAGCAATATTACTGGATATACAAAGCCTGAAGAGATCTTAATACTGAAGGAACACACATCATAAAGACTCATCTAGATATAATTTTTTCCCTGCAGTCTCTTTTCCTGCGTAGACCTAGGCAGAGCGATACATATGCATAATACGCCTGCCTAATGTACATGCATACACCAGGAGACAAATCCACTCGAATTCATAGAGATATAGCCTCACCTCGGAGTGGTTAGACTTAAAGGAGAGACGTGAATAAGAAATGAGGCTGGGGCTAAGCCCTGTGCAGCAGCTCCGTGGCACGCAGGGTTCGCCGCTTGCCCCTGAGTGTTCGGCGCTGCTTCAGATTTCCATACGCTCAAGTGTACACGGCGGCGTTACTGAGGCAATAGCACCCAATTATTTCCAGCCCCTTCTTAAGATATTCTGTACAATATAGGAAAGCTCAAGAGTTCGAAGTCTTTGCATGCTAATGGGAAGAGGTTTGATGCCATGAATAAAATGGGAAAGGGCCACGTGACGCCAGAGACTGGGGATTCAGTGGGGAGACTGGGCAGACTGGGGGTGCCACATGCAGCTGCCCATAGCCGGCACTACCACAGGACTTGGTTCTCTCCCATTCCCAGCTCCCATAACAACAAGAATGGGTGCCAAACAGGCATTTTTGGATGCCTGCCTTTCCTTCCCTTCTCTGGAACACCTGAGAGAAGACTGGAAAAAAGAACAAGTGGATCAAGCTAATGTGGCATATTTAGAGCGGGACATTTCACAGGTATAAATAAATGTTTTTTACCAGTCACAAAGACATGCAGAAGCTGTAGTCAGTGCTCCCATGCTTGCAATAAGGCGGGGAGAATCTCGGAAATAAGGTTCATGATGTAAATCAGGGCAGGTAACTGCAAGGAAGAAGTAGCTATATGATTTACAGAGTAAATTACTGGCTTCACTAGATTTCATTATCTTCACCAAATGTTCTTTATATTTCAGTGTGTTTATATTTTATTCAGAGATCTTCTCGGGGAAGGAGGCTGAGCATACATGCCGTCGCCATTTCCCGAGATGCATGCAGGGTTCCTGGAGTTATTTATAAAGGCAAACTTTGACTTTTATAGGCAGGGCAAGATTATTTTCCCTAGCTAAATATATGTTTTAGTAAGTGTGCTAAAGGTACTTTAATATATGTGCCTGTTATCTGATGAGCTTACTGCAACAGCTGCTATTTAACCATGACGGCATACTGCTCTAAGATTGATGGGTGGAGGACTCATAGGAGCCAGCACCCGGGAGACTCTGCCCCGGCACCCGAGGCTTTCCCAGCTGGTGCCCCGTACACGGCCAGCACGGCAAATGCAGGCGTGTCTGTCCATGGGCACCTTCTGACTGTGCTGCTTTGCTGTGGTCATCCTTGGCCCAAAGAGAGTCGGGGCAGCCGTGGGAATGATTTTTGGTTTGTCCCAATGTAATTGCTTATCGCATGGGGTCCCGAAGAGAGCTGATGATTGAGAGAGGTAGGGTTTGTACAGGACGATGGGAAGGTATATGCTGTGAGCTTTCCCCAGGCTGAGGATTCAGATGGAGATCTCACAAGAAAGGAGGTGAGGCAAAGGGAAAGTGAGAGGGCAGAGCGTTTGATTGCAAAAATCTGAGCCAGCTTCTGCTTACTGCTAGGACAACTCATCCCTTTGTGTTGGTCACGCCCATGAGCATAACTACACCATGTGTTGATACTGTGTTTAATTTCTTTTTAATCCAACACCAGCCATTTTCCTTCCCATTGTCCATGCCATCAGCTGCAGCACTACCCAACTTCACCTGCCCTTTCCACAGAGAAATCCTCTGCCTCTGGCAGCATCGATCTCCCCAAGCTCTCCTACAGCAACATCTTCACTCCCACAGCTGTGGTCATTGAGGGTGTTATCTCCTGATGCATGAGCCATGTAAGTGACAGGATGAACTTCCAGGTCTGTGACCCAGAGCCGTTGCATGACACCTCCCCTTCCGCTTGCTCTGGGACTGGAGCCTCTCTGGTGAGGCGAGGATGAGGATGAAGGTGGGCACCCTGGTGTTGGGGTGCCATGAGCCCCAGGCACAGTTATTTTTTTGCCCCTCCTTGTGATGGTGGAAAAATTTCACGTGACTTGGTGGCTGAGTCAGGAGTGCAGGTCTTCAGGAAGGGTAATCTTGACCTGCCAAGCAAACCATCACCAGCACTCTGCAGGTCCATCACACAAGCCCCATCAGCTCCAGCATGGCCACCCCAAACTGTGGTGGCAAAGCTGTATGTCTTACCATACGCCACACATGCAGTACACATAATTACTTAATAGAAAAAAAAAGCATAATGTTTTTATAGAAAAATCTGTTTGATAAGTATATTTTTAAGAAAATATACTTTAAAACGGATTTAGAACAGCACTTCTGGACTTAAAAATGCCATGCATTTAGAGTGGTAACAAGGCTCTCCTTTCTAGTTCTGTAGCTCTCTGTCCAGCAGGTAATCTTCGTCACAGACATTTCAGAGCATTTTGTAGTGTATATATCATTACAGTTGTTTGATGGAGTAAAACAATTTAATTATTCCTCTTTTTCAATGGTGGAGCTGAGGAATAGAGAGCTAAACGCTTTGCCCAAAGTTGTACAAGAAGTCTGTGGCAGAGAAAGGCTCTGCCCTGGGGCTTTCCTGCAAGACATTATTAAGACTCAACTTCAAAGACAGGACATTTTGATACATAAACCAACTGCACCTGCTCTAGGATGGAGTTTTACCTTGTCTGCCTCAGCTTCAAGCCAGAGTAATTTGTGGTGGGTGAGTGTAAATTTATTATTCTTGGGAAAAAGAGAAAACACTCAAAAAAGAAGTAGAAACTGAGATTAGTTTAAAACCTGAGTAAATTGATGGGAAGGAGTCAGAGGCTCCTGATAATTTTATTCCCTCCTTATGCAAGCAGTGTGGGTAGGGATGTAAAATATTTGCCATGAGGTTACTTACACGTATGTGCACATATATGGCATACATTCACTCTATTTAACCATTTTGGGCATGCTCTTTATATTTCCTGCAACAAATAAAATGTGGCCCCATAGGCAGAAGTCTTGCACACCAGGTTTAAGTCTAGAAGTAATTTTGTTTTGTTCACAGTGGAGTTATTAAGCTCTGGCAATACGGGTTTACAGCCGAAGTGCTGACAGACTTAATTTCAAGAGCAATGTGATTAGGGCAATGTGCAAGGTAGTGCTGTACTGGTACTTACCTTTATTAGCTGTGACAGTGGTGTAAGCCCAGTTGACTGAGGAAAAAACAAAACTAAGGCAAACAAACAAACCTCCTCCATCAGCAGACAACTTTTGCTTTTGGAGACATGCATTAGGGGACGCGTGATGCCAAGCAAATTCCAAACCGGCAGAGATTCGCGTGTGCTTTTGCTAATATTTATTTTATGACACATTATAAGTACTGTGTGTTACTGTTGCTATGAACCCTTGGGAAATAAAACTGGAAACTGTGTTGTGGTGAAAGCCAAGAGGCCATAACTTTATTAAACATGAAAGCCGATGTACAGGATGCAGGCAGGGGCTATCGGTCCTGGCTGAAGGCAGGCAGCAGCGCTGCCTGATGCCTTCTCGGCAACTCTGCGTCCTCCTCGCGGGGATGGGCAGTGCCTCTCCTGCGGGTCATGCTCTGCACCTGCTCGTGTCCGCCGAAACCAGCTAAAATGTCACCGTGCCAATATTAGCTGCGCGCAGGGAGCTGCACCCCAGTCATCTGGAGAGTGGGGATTATTCACATATATCGCTCTGAGGAAAGCTGTAGAGGGAAAGGAAAATTAAAGAAAACCAACGTTCTCTATAAAAATTCTCTGGCAGTGTTCATCAGCTGCATGTTTTATTCTCGCTTATTTGCCTGGCTTTTTTCCTCCAGGTTGTGTTTCTGCTTTGGTATCAAAAGGCTGCCAGGGCTCGTGATGCTTAGGTGTGCATCTCTTCACAAACACAGATGCTGGTAAAGTGAAGGCAAACACAAAACCCCATCTTCATAACAAGTGGGTATAGAATGGGAGAATGGCCTTCATTTTTTAATGAGATGGTAAACCCCAAATTGAACGAGTTTGTACAGTCTGAGTACCAATCTCGTTAAAATGCTCTTTTCCCTTTCTCTTGGATCAAAACCTGCTATAGTACTTTCCTAAATATTAATCATTTGTCTGCTGGGACCATGTTCATTTTCCATTTTGTTCTTCTACCAGCATTTTTAGGGACCGAATAATTGCTCTCTGGAAACAATTATAAACCTGGTTAACTCTTCCCTTTCCCATCTTCTCTTCGGAGTGCTTTACTTTGTCCTGATTTTAAGGTACATATGAATCTGGTCCCTCATTCCCTCATTGTCTGGGGACTGAGAGCTTGTATGGAAAAAAACAGAGGAAGGCAAATGAATACCTTTCTCAACCTTTTTGAATTCAGTGGGTTTCTATGGGACAGCGGAGTGAGAAATGTGAGGCAGAAGTAAACACTCTGCAAGAACTCAGGGGTTGGACTGATGGGCTCTTACTGATGCTTGTTTCTAGATACGGTACTCGGCAGCTCTTTTTTTTTTTTTTTTTTTTTTTTTAATCTGCTACATAAGACACTGGAGTTACTTATCTTTTGTAACTCAGTGGATGCTCCCTTCAGACCCACTCGTGGGAAATCCCTATCTGTTCAAGAGTCCTGACTAGAAGACGATGAGTCACAAAATTCTGCTTTGAATAAAGTGCACGGCAAGAAGCAGAAGACGTATTGTATCCACCCTCCTGTATTCATTTTTCACCTTTAATATAGACATACTTTCCCCACAGTTTCAAGAGAACAACAATGTGAAGGATGATTTGGTGGTAGAGGTCTTTGCCTGAGTGACGCTAATAATATCTTGCTAAGAGATAACCGGGTTACTTCTTTCCCTTCACTGTGGCAAAAGCATGTTGTTATGTCTAAAAGTGTGGAGTTAAATGCCCAAAGTGGGGAAGTGTGTAGCAAAAAGCACTCTGAAGTTTCTGGCTCTTCAGGGGTCAGATCTTGGAAGCCAAAACTCAGATCCAATAAAGGGAATTAGGAATTTCAATACTAATGAACTATTGTGGGATACAGCAGTCAGCTCCAGGGGTCCCGCTATCCTAGGGCATCAAAGGATGTTATAAAGCTACTGCTTTAGCTTGTCCTCCCATTAGGAGAAGGATATCTTTGCATTGACAATACACTCTTTCGATATTTTGATTAAAATTTATGAAGTTCTGTAATCATCTGTTTTTGCCACTCGTTGCTATTATGATCCCTAAATGTCCTCTTCTGTGATTTTCCCCTTCTCAGAGGTTTCTGTGGTATTCGAATCATCTCTGTCTGACAAAGTGGGAGGACAGAACATTCGTGAAGGCACTCTAGCTCCTGATTGGTGTGATGGTCACACAAAGGGCTGTGGAAACAATATGTTGTGCTTAGGAACGAGGCCAAGAATGGCTGCCGTGCCCTTCACCATAGTGTCAGCAATGTCGTGAATAGCTCAACGGTTGTGAGCAGTAAACAACCTGGCTAATCAAGGCTCTTCACACATGGTAACATTTGAGCGTTTCTTACTGTGGGGATTTTTCCAATCACTGTCCTGATAAGATCACTCAGCACCACACTCATTTTCACTTTCTTTCTGGAGGTGGAACAAGTTCTTGATGGTCAAATACAATCTTTGCTACAGTTTCAGACCATAGGTCTTGATGGAGGTCAGGCAATACTTGGGACACTGAGACTACGACCCATCTGAGCCCTGTGCAGATGTCATGCAGGACCCACCTCTTGCCAGAAATTAATCTTCTTCTTTCAAAGAAGCAGTTGCTAAAGTCTTTCTAATCACCTTTTCTTGGCTTCTTGGAAATTCTCGGCTTTGAGGAAGAGTTTTGAGAAGATTGTAGCTAAGTAGTAATTGGACTGCTTTTGACTCTGCTGGGCTTCTTACTGACACTGATAGGTTAACCTGGCAGCTAGGCAGTAGGCGAACTTGAGTGGTGACACCAAGCTGCTCTTGTGCGCTGAAGTCTTCTTCTGTCAATGCGGCATTTTTGGCCAGCAGAGCAGAAGTCTGTTCTGAGATCTAAACACCAGACTGGACACCCCACCCTCAGCTATTGCCAACCAACATGACCAGCTGATGGTAGCAAAGCATGATGTTGGATATTTAGACATCAGGTATTAGAGGTGGTTGACGGACTTATCAGTGACAGTAGACCCAGGAAAGGCTGGCCAGTTTTGGCCAACTCAGTTGAGGACTTTTAATTGGTCTCTTTTCCTGCTTAGGTGAAATTATCTAGGGGGCACTGAAGAGGTTTTGGGCTTTTGCAGTATCCAGCTGTTCTTGATATTTGTGCATGGCAAGCATGCTGCATCTTTTCTCTTGCCTACAACTGTCATTAATCAGACCTTGCCTTGATTACTCATATATTTGTGTCCTTAAAACCAGAGATTTTGTGTAAGGATCGCACTTTTAACTATTCAGGGTTTGTGAAGAGTGTGTGATGCGCTGGCCTACCTATTAACATTTCATGGAGAAAGTACTGCATGGGCTTTTGGTGGTGCAATTTGAAAAGCCGAAGGATGATGGTGTGTGGTCCAGACTTCAGCTACACGAGAGATGGGGTCTTTTGTCTGGTAGCTGAGGAAACCTGAAGTATTTGGTCAAACTGCTTTAATGAGGTACAATTGAGCAACAGGACACTCTTTACCAGGAAATGTTGGCGTGGAAGTTAATTTTCACTTAGATCTTGCAGCATCTGCCTTCAGTTGTCCAAAGTCTCCCCATCTACCAGTGTTACAGGGATGGTCTGGGCACAGCTTGAAGACCTGGAGGACAGGCAGTTGGACAGTTTATCTTTGCAGAAGGCAGCTTTTTGAAACCTTTGAGGAGGAGCAAGTAGGGTTACGGATATCAGTGGGTATAGTCCTGAGGCTGACCTGTTGAAGGAGAAACTTTCAAAATCAGCTCTCACTTCAAAACCATTACCTGTAGTTAACTATTTAATAGACTTTGTAATTACTTTTACATTTATGTGTTGGGTTTATAGAAAATTGTTTCCAATATTATGTATTTGTCTAGCTGCTGAGACTGAATGCTTGCTCCTTTTTACTTTGCTCTGTATCATTTAACTGCATCATTGCCTGTTGTTATTTTCTCTTAGTCTTCATAAACAGTTATTTCTGCGGCTTTCATTTTACTTTTGTCCCACATTTCCATCACTTTCCACCATTTTTGCCAGAAGGATTGACCATCCTCTCTTGAAACTCCCTAAATTCAATGTAACTCATCTACTATAGCCTGAAAGAACTTGCATGTAGGAAACGAGGACAAACAGTACCATTTCTTGTATTTGAAGGAGGACCCTTTTATACCACATCAATCTAACGTCAAAGATAAGTTAAACCTTGACATTCTTGTTTCTTTCAGACTTCATTTAGATTTCTTGTTTACATAAACTGAATAATTTCATGGCTGTGAAACAAAGCAATGGGTAGTGCTGACGTTGTATGTTACGAAATAGGTCTGCGCAGATCATGTTTTGGGGAGTGTTTCAGTGTCTGTATCCATTCAGACTTTGGCTTCTCTGCAAGACTTAGAAGATCCCAAATGTTGGTTCTGCACACATAATAACTTATTCATAACTTCTTTATATGCCACTGTTCTTCCTCATAAATATACTAATAAAACTCATTATAGAAATCAAAGCCAGCTAATATAATATATCTGATGGACAGCTGTCTCTGGATGCATGAATTATAATTACATGAAGCAAGATTGTCTTATTATGCCAGGATATCTTTGCTCTGAATAAATTTCTATTACTGGTGTGTAATCTTTTGACTCAGGCCAGATGATAGGAACTTGCCCAAACAAGTCCCATACAGTATTACTATTGAGCTATGCTTTCACTTCGTAGAATTACAATTAGAGAAGTGATGCTGGAAGTTGTGTCTGTGAGAAACAGTGGCCCGAGCGAGGTTGAGGGCTGAGGGGAAACAAGAAGCATTCATCATTTGAACTGGTCTTACCACTCTAGCCTGCTTTCAGGCTATAACTTAATGCCATACACTGATTTAGACGTAGCACTTGTCAGCCAAGAATAAGACTATAAGACACAGACATTCTAGGACTTGACCCATACTTTATTGTGAATACGTGATTGAGCTGACAGACAGACAGAGACAGCCATTAGTGTGGGAAAGAGAATTTGTTCTGCCATGTAAGATTTTGAAATATCTTAAACTCTGCTCTGTAATGTAGGCCTCTCAGCAAATTTCTCAATAGCATTTGATGAGCTGAGAGATTTTTCAAAACTTTTTTCCCCCCCTTTTGCTTCTGCACTCTGCTAATAAAAATGGCAGCATCTATTTTTGAAACATCTCTTGGGACTCTCTCTTCATGACTGTCTTTATTTCAAGGGATCTCTCTCCTTACATCTCCAATATTCATATTAACCAGAACAAACTGATACTGAATGCTGAAGCCATGAACCCTTAATGGGTCCCTTTGCTTTAAATCTGAGACAAGTTAAGGCATTTGCATGACATTGATGGAATACTGGGTATCTGCTTAGGCTGAGTTGCAAGGGAAAGGACTGGAAAAAGGCAAAGTATTCGTGGATATTTGCATTTCTTTCCCTGAAAGTTTTCTTCTCCGAGAAGCTGAGTTAAGACTGAGCAATGCTGACATGAGAGACCTGGTAGAAGAGTTTGTGTCCTCAAGAAATTTAGAGAACACCTACAAGTAGGAAACTTTCTCTGAAGAAAAGGAATTATCTTATTGCTGTGCCTGATCTATCAGACAAAGCGCAGCACGTCATGTCAGACAGTCTTTTCTCCTCCTGATCTGCTGCAGATGATAAAGTAACAGGGGATCACAGCTATTATAAGAAAGGACAAGACTAAATAAGCATGCAACATCTCTCCCTCTTTTACCCCTGAAGGTTGTCTTGTGTATCAGGCAGAATCAAGAACATCCAAAGGACTTGTGAAATATCCAAAAAATAAAACAAAACAGGAGAAGAAAAGGCCTGTTTCTCGACTTCAAGGATGCATTTAAAAAAATCAACAAAAGAGTTCTCCAGTCTTTACTTGTCAGAGATGAATAGATCAGTTTTATATTTAGTGATAATGAAGGCATCAAATGCACAGTGAGAAGCCTGTCCCTGTACTTATTATATCTAAGGTTTGATTTAAACAATTTCTGCTTCACAAATGTACTTAGTATCAAGAAGAACACTATTTACACTGATTTTTTAATTAAAGGAATTTAGTCATCTTTTATGCTTGCAATTTGCCTGCAAGCAGATTTTTTTTCCCCTTCATATTTGTTCTGTCAAAATGGTTAAACAAATTGTTTCTGCAAACATATTTGAATTATGGATTATTTGTCAGTTGTCCATAGCAAGATATTGGCTGTAGCTAGCTAAAATTTAGGGATATACCTAAGCTTGTCTTCTCATCTCCTTCTGTTATTAAAGGGAGAGATATTGGTGTCTCAAAAAGGTACTTTATCCTGTGAGGATGAGAAAGGAGTGAATTCCCTATGGTTGTACTTATCTCTTTCTATTCCCTATGAAAAAGCTCTTGCAGACCTGGAGCCTAAAATTTAAATGGTTAAAGATATCTGAGATATTTTATGACTGGTTATGTTAGTTCAGATACCACTTTTGGTCCTCAACTAACTGATGTAGTATCTACGAACTGTTGCTATTTCTGTCCCAGACAGATTTCAACTCTTGACCACATTGTTTTCAACTTTAGGGCAAAATTCACTGTTTGTGAGCATTTGTATGAAAACATCCTAGGAAGCGTGGGCTGTGGAAAGGAAAGATAATCAATAAAACAGCTTCTGGCCTGGTTTCTAGTTTGGTGCTATGTTTGTGAATATGGTTTTGTGTAATTCAGCAATTCGAAGGACACATGATGTCATCATTGAAGGACAGCAGTGCAACACACTGATGCAACAGACAATGTATATCTTGTAACTAGAAATTACAAAAGGGAACAGAAAAATTAAGGGAAACCTCAGAAAGCTGTCTGATGCTGGAAACATTAATCGATACCCAAGCAAGCACATAATTTTCCTTCGGAAAAAAAAAAAAAGAGGAATACAAGTGGTGTAGTGATGGGTGAAAGGAGATTGTTGGAAATTTTGTGGATTGTTTTCTGCGAGGATAGAGATTAAAACCAGAGAGCTTGAAAAGCCCAGCAGTCACCAAGAGCTGAGAGGAATGAAATGGGGACAGTTCTTATGCCTGGGGCAGCAGCCAGGAGCCACCCATGTTCTCTGGAGCACCCTGGTCCCGCAGGGCTCCTGCTCCTGTGCCACAGGGGCTCATCCATAGCAGGAAGGGTGATGGACTGGGCTGACAGCTGTGATACCTCAGGACATCTTTGCCAGTATCCTCGTTTGTGCAGAGGATGTAGCCAAGCCACTGTTTCCAGGATTGCAATGTAAAGCACTGAAAAAGAGAAAGTGTTTTACATGCTTTTAAACACAGGGACTACTGATACTGTCACTGCCTGGGTTTGCCTACAAACAACGCATCCAGCTGAGTAATTTATTCTCAGTGTATAATCTTTGACGGCTGAGGAGCAGAAAAGCTGTTCAATACGTTTGGAAATGACTGCAGCTACAAGGTGTGAGAGCGGTATTTAATATCTATTTTGAAACCAATACTGGAGACACCTGATAAACTGCCAGAAGATAGGGTTTCTAACACACAAAGCTAAAATTTGAAGAACTAACAAACACCGAAGCCATTCATGGAGGAATAAAAAACACTGTGAAGTTTGGACTAAATTTATTTTGCTTTTGTATAATGCAGTTGTCTGAGTTGCTTAAATCTTGTGGGTCAACAAGTGAAGACTGAAAATTTCACAAGAGTGAGTGTTTTTGAGTGGATCCTTCTTCAGGTGTATTGTAGAATACGGGGCTTCTGTGCTCTGATTTAACCCACCACAAGCAGGAGCATGAAACAGCAAAGGTGCAAAGATATCAGCAAATAAGGAACCAAAATTTTTCAAGCCTTAAAATAGGCTGTGTCTGGTTATGGTTGAAGCCTTGGTCAGTGTTGCCAAGTGTCCTTGTTCTGTTCTTCACTATCCCTTTTTGGAAACAAGGAGAGAAAGGCTTAACATTATAACATTTTAAAAGGATGTCAATACACAAAAAAGGCTTAATAAATGCCAATTTCACAGCCACCTTTTCACTGATAGGATGGGAATCGCATCAAGTATAAGACCAGGAATAAACAAGTAATTAATAGGTTGATATGGGAAAAAGGTAGATTAAATATCTTAAATATGTAACTACAGTATCTGTATGGTTTTAAAGCTTGGTGGTGGTCTCTTACAAAATGCATTAGTACAATATACAGGGCCGGAGAATTAACCCTGTAACAGGCAGCCTTGGGTGGCAAAGGAAAAGCCTTTCTGCAAATCAGGTCTGACAAACTGAAGTACTCAGACATGAATCTGGGGACATTTTTTCCCCTTCAGGAAGCCAGGCTTGCTGCTTCTGGGACAAATGGGATGTGATGAAATTTGTGCCCCTGGCACCCCAGGTATCTGTTGAGGCATGGGGCTATCCTTGGTTCCCCTGTCTCTGGGGGACAGGGACACCTGTGAGCAGGAGGTCTCTCTTGCTTTCCTCCATCTGCAAAGTGGCACCACAGGGGTTTTCTTACCACTCCTCAGGCTTTTCTGAGTGTCCATCAGTGAAATGCATCAGGGTCTCCAGAAGAAGGACCCTGGTAGAGTTCCAATCTTCATTTATCCTAAGGCTATCCACTGTGTCCAGGTGGGTGCCGTGAAGGCTGGGTATGGCCCAGAATGATCCAATGCTAAAACCTCGTTGCAACAGGGTTTACCAGGAACCATGTAGCCACCTCTGAAACCAGAACACAGTGTTTTTACAGTGGTGGTCTTGAGCAGAAGAAACAAAAGATGTAGCGAGGAAGTTTGCTGTTACACCAGAGCTTGAGCTTGACCCAAAGTGCTCTGGAGTAAAGGAGAGTCTCACCTAGCAATGGACAGAGGTTGCAGAAAACCAACAGATGAGGATAGGCACAAGATTGTAATAGGTGAGGAAAAAAACGGAGCTTTATCTCAGCTATCAGTTGTATTGCTCCAAAGATTAATGAGGGGAAGGGTCTAAGAGTGTTGTTTTATAACTGATAAGAAAGCCCTGAACATACAGATGGGTATCTATAAGTTGAAGGCAATTATTTTATTGCGGTGGAAATAAGAAGTGAGAATTTATTGTTGTAGCACAGTCCAGGCGATAGTCAATTGCCTTGGGAAGAATATTTATAGTGCTAATGTAGACTTGGCAAGCCATGTCCTTCTGCATGTGAAACCAGCTATATAGCAGCATGTGTGATCTCCAGCCTGGTAGTGCTAACATAGGCAAAGAGGGGCAGGACTTCTCCGGACAATGTATTATCTAATCCTGTAACCAGGGACTATTTCTGCCCAGAAGAACTCGTGTTAAACCAGTCCCATCAACAAGTTCACCCACACGTCAGTCCACACTGTGCTCCTGTTGGTGTCCATAGGAGACTATTCATAAAATTCACCGTGCGTACAAGCACTTGTAACATCCTCTATTAATATGAACAGCTGCAAAATTCAGGCAGAACAAGCAAATGGGTGATGGGCAAGAGGAAAAAGGAAATTACGATAGCAAGCAGACAGCTGCTAAGACTAGCAATGTGCCCAGCTGATGGTATTGCAACCAGAATTTTTAAAATGTGTAATAAGGGATAAATAAGCTGATAAATAAAATCGACTTCGAAAGGCCACATGGGAAAGATGCACAGTCTTGATTACCTAATTACGGAAGGAATATTGCAGAAATGGAAATAGTACAACAAAGTCCCATAATGACTTCGAGATTGGAGGCTCCAAAATGGTTAGTGAAACTAGGTCTGTATCCCTCGCAAAGAGAAAAGATTAAGAGGGGACCTCGCTGAGCTGCGGAGGGCTCTGGGGGGAACCGCAGGGAGCAGTGCTTCAGTTATTAGAGCTAATGTCAAATATGAGGACGAGGGACACGGCTCCAGTGAGGTCTTGCACTGTACAAATGTAATACGTTTTTTTTTTCCAGAGGGTATATATTATAAGCTACCAGATGCTGCTCTAGAAGCGACCGATCTGACCAGATTTCAAATAGAGTAAGAAGCATATGGAGAGAGAGGGGGAGAAAAACAGTGTATTATGGAGAACAACTGTTAACTGGAGGAGAGGGTAGGCCTAGCTGGGCTTCCTGGCCTCCTGCCATCTTAAGATTTTCTTATGTCCCTGTGTAATCTGACTTTTGATTTAGATGTTTCCTAAAAATGTGGCCCAGTGGTTGGTACATACTAGGCATTAGCCCAAGAAAAGAATGAAAAAAAAATGCACTGTATCTCATTAAAGAATTTTTAAAGGGAGACTTTGAGGCGCCATTTGCTTCTTGTTACTCATCTTTGCAAATGTCTCTTGTCTTCCCAGGCTCTGTCCTGATGTGTTAGCGTTAGCAGCCTGTGGATTTCTGAGCCGTGCTGAAACGGGAACTCAGAAAGGCCAACTAAGTCAGTCGAGCAGAGACGGCAGCATAAAGCAAAAGAGGAAGACAAAAATAAGATCAAGTGAAGTAAATGATACAAGATCTTTTCATGCACATAAACAGTATCAGGTGAAAAATGTTGGCTGGTAATAGCTTTTCAGGTTGCTATTGGGAATAAGGATCACGCCTATATTTGAAATATTTACGGTTCAATTAACAGCATTTGTTTCCGTAAAATATTTTCAAAGAGGACAGAATTTATTTTTAATTATTTTTAATTTTCTTCAACAAAAGATTCCAATATAGATATTGCTGTAGGCACAGGGAGTACCAAACACCAGGAAGTGGATTTTGTAAACAATTTCTCAAAGCACTACAAAGTTTAAATATTAATTTGGACATAATTGGCAGAGAAGCAATTAAAAATGTTACAAAGCTGACTTTCTCTCTCCTTTACTTTCTCCTCCCTTTTCATTTAACCCCAGTATAGAAAGTAGATGTAAAACAATAGGACCCTGAGCTGTACGGCATTCTAAGCCTAGCTTGCCTTAAAGCTACAATATGGATTTAATTTATATGCAAATGTAAGCAATAAAAACCCAGACACTGTAGAAATTATAGTATTTTTCATAGATGCTTCAGCACCGCCACACAAGCTAGCACTGATTTCAAACAAGGTGCTAATTATTACTGGTCACTAAGATACCTTTTTCTTTTAATATCTCTCTCTCCACCCTCTCCTCTTTTTTTAGCAATGTGTAAATTATTTTCTTGAACAAGGCTGGAGGAGAGAGAGAGAGAGAGAGAGAGAGAGAAAGAAACTCGAATATTGGGGAAGAGTGAATGAAAACAGCCAGAAATATCTCCTGTGAGATTCAACATCAGGATAATTTCACAGTCTCGCTTTTTGACTGCTGTGTCCTGAAGCTGACCAGCACCATGCAAGGCTGATCAAAGGCCATCGGAAACATCAAGTAAGCCTAAATGGGACTAAAGTATGCTAATAGAGAAGCTAAATGTACTTTAATCCTGTTATAATACAAGGTAACTTAGAGGCAGTGAAGGGCCTTGTTGCTTTTCCCTACTGGGTCCAGGACCCCTGCAAATCTTGAATAGAAGTTGCTTCCTATTCTTTGCCGGCCGGGGTATGGCTTTCTCAGATGCACACACAGTCCCCTCCTCCTCCGTTTACTAAGTGTCAACAGTCGGCTGAGCAAGACTTCTCCGCTCCTTAGATCAGCACCCTGTGACCTTCCACATTTAAGCACAGACCATTAAGCTAAGCTTTCCAGCTGTTGCCTGAATTATGAGGGATTTTTTTTTTTTTTCAGAGGAGGGCAGAGCTTAGAGGAACACTAGGCAACAGTTTTATATTATGGACCCGCTGCCACCCAACTTGCTATGCAGAGCAATGCGCTTTCTGCAGGGCCGCGGCAGACGGGCGACGTTCGGTGAAAACAGGGGGCTGCTTTGAAGTGATTCAGACCCGGGGTTGTCCGGCTTTGGCATCATTGTGCTCGCCCGGGGAATCGTAATCTAATTTTAGGAAGAGGAGGAAACAAAGTAAACGTGACTGAACTGCGCTGCACTGTACACGCCGGCTGGGACGGCGTCTTCAGGAACATGCGTGCTCGCCGGGCAACTTTCTTCTGCATTTTCCTCCTTCATTTTTAGACACCCATTTCAGTGCATCCTACATAACAGAGGAAAAAAAGGTGGTAGTTCTGCCCATGAAATCATATGTTTTGATGGATGCCCCAAACTAACTACTGCTTGCAAACCCTAGATTAAAAAGAAGACTGATGTAATTTTAAAGCCAGCCAACTGCCTTAGTGACTGTATCAGAAGATTAAAAACAAAGGTTTCATTGAAGCACTACCTCCCACTGTGCAGCTGAAAGTCTTATGGCTGAGGCAAATGGTCCTAAATATCTTTCTGTTAAGTACAAATTACATACTGGATATATTAAGTTGTAATGGTGCATTTTCAAGAGTCACTTTGCTTATGTAAAGACTCAAAAAATGCTGACTGTATGGCACATGGAAACAAAAAGGAATCTGCCTTTCACAAAAAATGTTTTGTTCATATTAAATGCTTTTCTCTTCCGCCTCTCCCCATCCCCCAACTAAGTCTGGAGTTTCAAATGCCAGAACCAGTATGTACAGTAAGTCTTTTTGAAATCCATGGCAAGGAAATAGTATCCTGGCCTAGCAAACTATTATCTACACTTACATTCCTAAGCCTTACCCCTCTGTGTTAGTGCTGATAGGAGCCCTTTAGATCAGCTGAAACGTAACTGAATAAAGATGCTCCAGAAAATGTCTTTTTAATGTGGAATTATCTTTCATTTACATAGGCAACATCCCTTAACTCAACACATGTGCTGTAAGGCTTCACGTAATAGAAACATTCATATAAAACTTAATGATTAGCATTCATTGTGCTCCCAAATGATCAATAAAATGCTAAGTTAATACAGAATGTGCAAAGGAGACTATGAGTGTGCATAAACTTGCATTACTCTGTGGGATGTAGGTAAATAACCTCTGTGGGAGCAGAAGAAGACAGCAGTGCCACACTTGGGGAAGTGGGCAGCGGTACTGGTGCTGCTTCCGCCACCGGCTCCTTTCCCAGCCAACCTTGGAACCTCTCGTGTCGCACATGCACTGCCACGCATGCAAACATCCATGGGCACAGGCACATACACACTGCTACAGCAGACTAAAAAAATGATTCAAGCAGCAAAATACAAAACCCCCACTATCTATAATATCTTCTCTTTGCATTGTGTGTGCAGGACCACTTGGCAAATAGTGAGGTGATGTGATTTTTCTGTAGAAGTCATTTGCAACTACTAAATAAGACAGTAGTAGCGGAGACGGGAACTATGGATAAAAGTTAAACCAATGTAGTGATACACTTTTGCCCAGATACATTTACATCTGTCTTGTACAAGTTGTTTTAAGGACCTTATTCCAGCAAATAAATTGTCTAGGATTTGAGACACTACGTTTGGGCAGTGCAGAGTTAATATTAGAAAAATGTATTTGGCAGGGAAATGCTTAGCTTCTGCTGAAATATTTCAATTCTAATCTGCTCTTGTTTACCTCTGCTGGGAATAACTTTCTCATTTTTAGGTGTTTATCTACCTATCTATTCACCATCCAACAGTTATATTGTTTGTCTGTCCTTCACTTACAAGATTAACTGAATTGCAGTTGTGTTGTAATTATCAACAGATTTTGAAATGAAAAGCATTTGCAAGACTCTCTTCAGTTCAGCTGTAATTTTCTGGATTTGTTTTTAATTAACAGAGATCCTTCCCCAACACATACGAAGCTTGATGGAAATCTATTGTTCTTACAAATACCCATATACTGCTTTCACTGCACAATACCTTTCCAAGTCTACTTCTCCACTGTTCTTTTAAAAATAAAAACTTAAAAAAATTTAAGTGATCGACTGAGAGTGGGCAATTTCAGTCCATAAGAGCTCCAGAGGTAGTCTTTGAAATTATTAGAAGGTTACTAGTTCAGAGTTATTGAATGAAAAGATGTAAGCAATGTCCCCCCTAAATTTCAATCTAAATTTAAGAGTTAACTTTTTTCAGGCGCTCATAATTTACAAGATAATGACCATTTGAGGTCATATTTGACGGCTCAAATACGTTTCTACTCAAGCTCAAATTTTGGTACTTATTTAGTTTCTAAAATACTGGTTTCTCTATTGCCACCACAAGAAGACACTATAGCATGAATACAAAGGAGCCATAAAAGCAAGCCTAATGTGAGCTATACATTAGTAACAATGGTGAATTGACGTGTAAGATTTATTTTGCTCTTTCACATTTTTGTAATTCTTTATATCATCTATGTTTGTCATCAAACTTTGTTTGTTTCTTCATAAAACTTGTATCATTTTGTCAAGATAGACAATCAACATTTCATGTAGTTATTTCCAGACTTGGCAGTTAATGCCTCATTGCTGTTTAGAGAACTAACAGAGGTTCTGACAAGTGCAGAAGCCACTGGAAGGCAAGGTGTAGCTTTGTAGCAGCACAAGAGGTTACAAACATGACTGAATGACAGGAATTGGTAGAGCACGTAGCAAAGCTAGGAAAATGGCTCTGTCATTAGTTACCTGTTAAATTATATGCACTTTATTAACAGAGGTGAGGTAGGTGCACTGCCCATGCAGTCTAATCTATAGTTAATACATTGAGAAAGCATACTCTGTGTGGGAGATACTGTACTTACTGACTGCTGAGTTTTCCCATACTAAACATTTTCATTTTGAAAAATCATTTAAAATATAAAGAAGGGTTGAGATGAGGTTGTGCCAAAAATCCCCATTCTTATGTTGTGAATTAGAGTATACAAGTCTAACTTTTGTATTTGAAATCTTTTGTCTCACCAAAATTTCCTAGGCCAGTTTTGAACTTCTTTGACTTTCCTGCCTCCAAGAAGATGAGGCTGAAAGGTTGGCAGTGTCTCCTCCTGTTCTAGTGCCAGGATTTGAACAGATTCAACATGGCTGCAGAAATGCAGTTCTGCATCCTGTAATGTATGGGATTTTGTATGCTTTATTAAGATGGTCCTCTTCTGGTATTGAAATACAGAGAAGAAAACCACCTGGTAACACTAAGTGAGTTTGCTTACACATGTTACAGACTGGGTCTTGAGCTGCAATGTTTACAATTTAGACGAGTGGCAGATTTTGGGAGAAAGTCACAGCAGATCATTTTTCTGAATCATGCTTGGCCCCAAGTCTGAGATGAAGAAAGAGTCAATATATTTTTTCCTGTAGAGTAGCTAATTAGAACGATTAATCTGAGAATCAGGACAGGCTGTGAGACTACAAACTGATTCAGGTACGCCCTAGACTAATTTATATTTTGATCAATGTTTAAAACACCATGGAAAGAACTGGAAAGGACTAGGTTGATGTGGCCTAGCGGCTGAGGTTCAGGTTTGTCATCCATACCCCTGTTGCTGTGACAAGTAGTGAGACCTCGGGCAAAGAGAGGTCTGTTTCCTCTTGTCTCTGAAACAGGCCAATGTTATTCACTGCCTTGTTGAGCCTTGTGGATATAAGAAGCATGTTGTGAATGAAAAGTTAAGAACGTTTCAAAGCCAGCCAAGACAAGAACTGCATTTTTCTTCCTAATATCTATTAGCTCAGAGCAACGGAAGAATCCCACTTACCACCAGCTCCCTTGCCTTGTTTGGAGATGTGGAGCCAGCCTGATCATATCCATCAGATATTTGCTTTCAGGGTCGCATGAAAGTAGAGCAAAAGAAAGATCTTTTGTGGGGATGACATGCTTGGAAATATACTTGTCCAAAGCAAACAGCTCTTGTTCTTTCTTCAGCTAATTCACTGAAAAGATATTATTTTAGTCAAGAAAACGGTATCAATTCTCCTCCTTTTAGGCAGGATGGTGGCAGGTTTCCCATGTTGATTTGTGGAAGGTATAATTTTGACAGGAGCATCTGGCTCCTTTGTGAGTTTCACTAGCAATTGTGTGGCAGTGGCTTTAGGTCGGCCTCTGGTTGAGCCATGTGGGCAGCCCTTTGACATGTCTGCGGTGCTTTTCCTGCTCCACTTGGTTTTGTTTTGACTCTCTTTTGAGCTTCCTAAATACTCAGCCTTGCTCTGCAGATTCCCCGGGACAGTTTCATTCACGGGCACTGACAAGGACTATGGTTTTGCCAGGGCTCGTGGATCCATTCTTACGGTGGTGCTGTGTGTTACATTAGTCGACAGCTGCTTTCGGCAAGTTTTTTTTTTTTAAGAAATCCTCTTAGAGAAGGGAGAAGAGTGATCTCTGGACAGCGGAGCTTTCAGTCTTCAAAATAAACCATGCCAGGTTTTTTTAGAATTTATAACCACGTGTGAGCCTCCCTGGCACAATAACACATGATGTGTTGCTTTTGCCCTCTTTAAACAGCCAACGCCTAGCTTTTATCTTCTAGGTGTATTTACTGTAAAAAAAAAAAGCTTGAATTTCTTTTCATACTTTCCTGAGTATTGAGTGACCTGAAAACATGTTTTTGTAGTCTGATTTACATAAATGCAATCACAGCAGTTGTTTTGTCACCAAGACCATGCCAGCTTGTTGAATTTGGCATAGGAAAGAGGTAAAAGGATGCAGGATACCTTGGCTTCTGCTCTCCAGATCCTCTGAGTGATTTGGGCACCATGCTCCAGACATGTGCTGTTGCTCCTACCTATAAGTGACCGAGAAGTGACCACCAGCTGAGCTGCTGCTGAGCTTGTCCAGCCATGGGTGTTGTGAGCGAGGAGATGGGCAGGTGGGGCAGATGCAACTCCCAGCTGGGAAGGCAAAGGCGACTGAGCTCAGTCCTCTCTTTGCATATGCTTAGGCTATGTGGACAAACTCACCTATGTTATGTGCGTTGATGACATGGAGAAGAGGGTCCCTGCCTCCTTCTGGTGAGCCATCCCCTGAGGCCAGCAGGAGGTGATGCCTGTATAGCTCCACCACTTCCCACGCTGGGCTGGGTGGGATGTGAGTTCAGGGAATGGCTGCGCTGTGGACTGCTCATCACGGAGATGTGTGCTGGGCAATACAGACCTAAATCACCAAAAGTTGTGTTCAGGAGAGATCTGTCGGCTAAAAGAGTATATAGTGAGCCGGGAGGATAGAATGATATGGGAGCTGGTTGTTTGGACAAATTTGATAACACTGAGAATAGCTTACAAATCAGGAAGCTGAGCTGTTTTGGAACAAAGTAGTTCATGTTTATTAAAATTAGGAAAAAGCTTGGCTAAAATCAGTGTTTAAAGAGGAGACCAAGGCTGAAGCATATTTAAAGAGATCATCTGGAGACCATGACATTACTGCGTTTAGTGTGCTGGCTTTCTTTGGCATGAAAGGACATAGAGACATGATACAAATACAGAAAGAGAGGGTGTGCATGTGACAAGATTGAGGGAGGAGCCTATATATCTAGCAAAATAACAGTAGTATCAGAAACATCAAAGAGCATTACAGTACTGTTGAGAAATCCAAAATAATACACTGGGGAAAGTGACAGCCCAAGTGCAGTATATCTGATCTTGTAATGCCAGTGGAAAGGAAAAACAAAGCAACTGGTTCATTTTCAGCTAACAAGTTGAAGGAAGAGCTATTACCAGACTCTTTCCCTGTGATGATAGATTCCCCAAAGTGCTTTATCAGTTAAGCATCTCTAAAGCCATCACAGCTGTTTCTTTACAGAGCAGAGCCACTGCTGGTGTGAGATACATGCCGCAGAGTGTGCCAGCACGTCCAGCAGTGGAAATGTTATCAAGCAAATGTAGATTCTTCCCCACACCTCTGTTCCCTCCCACCAGCACGGAGTTTGGTTTCACACTGCTTTTGCTTTCTAAATTGATCTAACTAATGTAATCAGTCAGAAACGCCATGTGCCAATGTCACTAATGCCTTCCAAACTAGATGGCCTAATTAAGGACACTAATTTCGTTGACTAGGACAATTTCTTGAGAGATATCTAAGTGGATACTAGAATAGCTCACACAATTCTGTAAAACAATTAGCAGAGAAAGGTATAAGAAAACACCCATGTCAACTGGAAAAAAAGACTTCGGGTCTTCAAAATTTACAGAGAGCTAAAACATATTTATAAAGGCTGAAGAGCGAGGTGAGAACAGAGAAAGCCTGTTCCCAGAACTGAACCTATTACCAGACTCAGAACCTACAGACAAATCAAAGGTTTGCCCAAAGACAACACTTCATGGTGAAACGGGTAAATGGAATGATGCTTATTTTTTCGCTGTTTTGGAGCCTACATCTGGTTGCTGGAAGATAAAGCAGATCAAAGGAGAAAGTACTGATCTGTATTAATGAGCCACAATGGAGGAGGCATCCAGTCACTCCCTAAGCCTATTCACTTGCCTCAAGATGCGGTTCACAAAAGGAAGGAGATGAAACCTATGGTGGGATCTCTGGGGTTGCAGTTAAATCACCATAAAGCACTGTGGCTGGAGGCAAAGTAAAAGCCACATGAATGCTTCATATCTGCTATTGAACTATTTTGGTTAGAATCAGCTGGGAATATCTTCACCTTTACAAAAACAGTAGCCATCTCAAATACGAAGCTACCAAGCAATAATGCTGAGCTCAAAAATATTCAGAGTAAACAGAAGTCTCAGCACTAGGAAGAGCTCTCCTTAAGAAAACCTCAGGCACATTCACCAATTTCATATGATGTCATGTAAAGAGGTGATGACCGAAGTGGTCATGCTGTAATTAGAGTTATGTGAGCGACATCTGGCCAAGGGCTGCTTCTTGGACTGCTGCTGCATATGGTTTATATCTGTTAGGGCATGGCAATGCAGGAGGATCAGTTGAGGCATAACCTTGTTTAACCACGGCCAGTCTGCCTTGGTCACTGACAGAGGTAGGAGTTGTGGGTGCAGGCAGGAGGTCTCCATGAATGTTTGTCAACCTGGGAGAAATGTGTGTGTCAGCCCTCAGGAGGTCCCATGGGAATCCGTCTGTTACTGACCGTCTGATTTGGAGAGGCAGAAGATGTATGGGACTCGAGTCACACTAGCTCAAAACCTTCAATGGGACACATGGGAATAAAGACAAAGACAGGGCAAGATAAACAACAGGACATTAGATACATCTAATAATTTCTGTGATGCATAAATTGCTTACGGTATCATGTCTGAAATGTTAAGAATCCGATGCATCTTTGTTATCTTCTGTTCAGAAACATCTGTATTGATAAGAACAATGTGTAGCAGGGCTTGAACAAAGTCAGTTTAAGATAGAGAGACTGAAAGAAATGCAAAAACTTCTAGACGATTTCACAAACACAGTGTCATCTTTGTCCCACATAGCAAGGCCAGGTATCAAACAACAAACTAACACTTAGTACATAGCTATGACTTTTCTCATGCCACCATTTGCCATGATGATGAGATTTATGGATGCAAATGAGCAGAACAGCTTGTGAAATGCCTGATAGTGAAACTGAGGGTGAGGGTGACCCAAGCCACCAGATGACTTCGGTCACCAAGAAGATTTCATAGTATCATGGACCACACTTGGAATTTGTTTCCAGTTTATAACTACCAAAGAACATTATATTTTAATCACTTAATTTATCCAAGCCAGTTACATTGCAAAACCGTGAGTTGAATCTCTGGATGTTTGTAATGAAATGTGTCCTCTCTCTGAACTCAAAAGCGATTCTCTGACATACAGTATTAAAGCGAGCTTTGAAATAGATATCTGGTTGGTGTAGAATGCTGAATATCCAGGACATCCTAAATTTATGCTAATGGTAAAATGGATAATTTAATTTTCTTCTGTAGGTGTGTAACTCTGGCCATCTTGACAAAGTTTTCACATTAGTGTTGAAGTTAGAAATCCAGTACAGGCAACTGGTCTGTTCCAACAGCAATGTCCTGGTCAGTATCAGTTAGACTTGCTCAAAATACGTCTAATTAAAACAGTGGTAGGAATGGTTTACAGGAATAGTGACCTATACATTGGATGGCCTTAAAGTTTGCCAAGAAAGTTATTGCTAGAGCTGGGTTAGTAATGAGTTTTTGCAAGAATGGTGTGTTGTAAATAACCCCGTGACTTATATTTTAACTGAACATACAGTCAGCTCGGTCTTGGGAGAGATGATCGTGAATTAGTGTTTGTGCAATTGTTTTCTGACATTTTGTATTCTTTACATGAAGCTCACTAATTCATGATCTTTTTCTCTAGTAATTTCATGCCACCTACACGAACAGAAACATTACCAGAAACATCACTTCCATCTATACAACATGGGACAAGAGTTCTCTCTATATCACTGGAAGTGTACACAAAGGGAAAAATTATGGAAGTATTATGAACAGATCAGAGAAAAGGCTAACAGTCCCTCCTATCCCCAAGTGTCTCAGATCTTACAACTAACCTGACCTTAAACATTTCGATATAACTTTTTAAAAAGCTACTCCAGTCTTAAGTATTTCTTTGGATTTCATTAATTTCCAGCATACCCCAAATAACACAGCACTTTATTTCCACCATAAAGCACCCTAAAATCTGAGCTTGTTTTTATCTTACAAAACTGTCAAAGATGCTTTGAAGCATTCATTTTGTAACCATGACTGACCCTTTTTTCTATTATGTCATAAGAAAAACTTCTGAGAGCACTTCAAAAATGTCTTCAGGCTTTTTAGATATTCTTTGCGCCTATAAGACCCAGCCAAGAACAAGCTCACACTCTCAGTGTATGTCAGTAGCTTTATTTCGCATTAAGATTTTTTGCCAGTCAACCAGGCTGGTAAGTGAAAATGTGCTGCTTTGCATGCATGAACATAGACATGACTTTTAGCAAATCTGAGATCACTCTTGCCAATAGCCCCATTAAATTGTTTTTATAGTCTGGTTGACTGGAATGTTTGACTATTTACAATAGACTCAGGAGTATTAGGCTGAAAGTCTTTATAATATACTAACAAATTAGACATGGCTAAACAGTTGCATAGCAATTTTCAGCTGCTTCCTCCAAAGTAAAAAAATAAAAAATTGAAGTGTGATGAAGAAAATCTTAAAAAATATATTTTAATTTAGAATCTTCAGGATTTTCCCCTCCCTTCTGCTTCCTGTTGGTGTTCTGAGAAAACAGATAGAAAAGCAAGTCATAAATCACGTAGAGCCCATACTTATATCTACTCCTTTCTTTGGAGATGAAGCTGCTTTCGGTAACCTAGTACCTATGGAGGAACAAGAGCATGTAGCTGGGCTATTCCTGTGGCTTGCTGCTGTGCTGCAATGGTGGCTTGTTCACAGGCCCATCCATCTCCTCAGTGTTGAAGGCACGCATCTGGTCCTGTGCATTCTGTTTGTCATTTATCCTTCTGTAACAGGATGGGTCCCAGAAGCAATGGAGGGAAAATGTTAAACTGGAATGGTAGAAACAAGTAAACAAGTGCACGAATTTTTTAGGAAAAAACCTCTGAACAACATTTAAACAGGAAAAGGAAAGAATGGTTAAATAGCATATTACAAGGGATTGAAACTGGAGGAACAGAGGAGCAACCAGGTGAACAGATTGGTCAAATGATGTAAGAAAGGACTGAGACAGGAATCCCCATTGACCTCTGGAGTTTTTTGGTTTACTCTCAGGGCTTGTCTACACAAGACAGTTGGAAGTTAAGAAAAGGTCTAACTAAAAAGCTGAAGAGTTATTTGGGATTCACTCCATATATATATATATATATATATATATGTATGATCCCCTTCTGGAATAAGAAATTTCTTTTTTCCTTTAGACTGCAATATAATTTGAGGAAAAAGGCCTCTCGTTTCAGCCCAGGACGAATGGTGTGCTACTGTTCCAGAATACCCCCCTTTGCACTCTCAAGTGCACAGAGGTAAATCTGTCCTGCAGCTGGGGCAGTGGTGGCTGGTCACGACATAAGTGGCATAGCTACACATAGTTTCCATTACCTTTCCTAAGATGTTGCTGCAATTTGTACTGTAAGTTAGAATAGCTTTTAATCTCCTCTTCTGCCTTTATTTTGAGCTACATCCACTTTTGCTTCCATCTAAGTTACATCTTTGAGCCCTGATTTACACTCAGATAGGAAATGTCAGCAGTTGCCTTGCAACCTTAGGTTACGGACTAGAACGAGGGCTTGGAAGAAGGGTACTCCCGAGAAGGCTCTATGGCCTTGCTGTAATGATATTAAACCTCTTGGTCAAGTGAGTTCACTGGACCCTTAATCTGTTGATATTTGGAGGAGAGAGGAAGAAGGATCGTGTGTACTTTTGAATATTACCTGGGCATGGGCCAGTTCCTCAGAACTTGCAGGGGAGCCCAGTTTGTGACCAGTTTGAATCTTGCAGCCATTTCTCACAGTGATTACATTTTGAGCCCAGATTGGTGAGGAAATATAGAGCTTTTAGGAGGGGCTACATTTATACAGTGAGCAGCAGCTGTGCAGGAGGAGGGCGCACGCATCTTGGGCAGCTCCTCATGCAGAGAAGCGTTGCACTACTCCATTGCGTCTTGCATCAGCTTGCAATTAACTTGCCTGTAAAATTTGATTCATCAATGCTGCTTAGCTTGAGATCTGGCATGGCAGGATATTGTTTCTTTTCCTAGTTCTCTTTGCAGAGACTGCTTGGGAAGCGCTTGAGCTGGAGCTCCTAAAGTGCAAGGATGATAGCTTTTCCGTATTTTCTATGGAATTAGGAACTTCCTCTGCCAGACACCTGGGTGTTGGGGCTTGCTAACGGACAGAGCACTGTGGTCTGCCACCGAGCCCCACCATTGATGTGGTGGGTGGGGGAAGACATGCGTGGGAGTTGCCTGGTATTTTTGTGCTGCAGGTGGTGCTTTGGTTTGGACATTTGCCGCCTGTTTGTTTCCTGGCTTGTTCTTTTGTGTACGTCAAACCTTCATGAGAGGGTGCAACGCTCTCAAGTAGAGCGAGCAAAATAAACATAAACGTATTTGTACAAGTTGAAAGAAATATAGGCATATACTGAGGCCTGAAGCCACCAGGGTTTTGCTCCACTAGTTTGCTCTGCCGGGCGAAGAGGCATCTCTGGAGAGAGAAGAAGACCTCCCCAGTCTCACTGCAGCCCTCCGCCCTGTGGCTCCCTCCCATTTTGTATCTTCCATCCATGCCAGCAGGCAGCTGCCACAGCACACACCAGGCTTCCCAAATCCAGTCCAACGCTGACCGTGGGGTCTGAATCCTGCAGACTTCAACCAAACCCAGCACCACAGCTTTCTCCATTGTTTCTACCATCATTTTAACAGGAGCTAAAGCCAAGAGATTCTCTAGTGACATCACCCCACATATGCTGGCTATTGAGATGGTTGCTAGCCAGAATATGATATAGATTGATTTAGATATGCTTTGTGTAAATATAAGTCACCAGGCTCAATACAGGAGAGACTGGATGAAATTTTATGGCCTGACTTGTGCTGGAGATTGGACCAGACGACCTAATGGTTCCTTCTGGCTTTAAAATCCACACATGTAGGAAAAAATACTTACACTAATCTTGACAATCTTACGTTTTTCTTTTAGTTGTGCTGGCACCGTTGATGTTTGTGTAACAGAGATGTTGGGAATCTCTGCCCTGAAAGATATGTGCACCTGTAGAAACTGAATTTTGGCCTCTGCTGGCTTTAGCAGTTTGTAGAATTTATTTTTCTTTTTGTTTATTGTTGCCGATATCTGCGACAGCCATGCAGATCTCATTCAGTCCCGGGCTAGGACAGCCTCACGCAACTCATCTGTCTGGTCATAACCAAGCTAATAGCTTTTTTTGCTAACTTGCAGGAGTGGAAAATGTAGAGAAAAAAAAAAAAAAGACTGCCAAACTACAAGATAAATCTAAATAATGAATAAATTTAAGAAAATGGTGATCTGTTCATGGAAGAGCCACAAGCAGAAAAACAACCTAAATTAGTCAGATGATTTATTCATTGTGAATGATTTGCCCCATTACTGTCTGCTTCCTCCACAGGCTGTAGAAACTAATATATAAACTGGTAGAGGAAGGGTGGGATCGATAGAGAGCAACCTCTCCTCCCCAAGGAAAATAGGTCACCTGTCCCTGCTACGCTACTCTCTGGGCGCAAGGCACATCTCAATAGACTGAGCATTCTTTTTCAGCTAGGGAAGTTAGGTTTTTTTTCAGGGCAAAATTTTCCTGAGCAGTGTTTTCTTTCTTTCCATCAGCTCCCAAGCCGAAGCTCACAGTTTGTCCGACTCCCTTCCCCCGTCCTGACAGCTCTCATTGTTCCCAGATGATGGCTGTTTGCTGGACTATGCAAAAAAAAAAAAAAAAAAAAAAAAAAAAAAAAAGATTTTGTGGTCTAAATTCTGTGTCCCTTACACAGCTGGTGCTGCAGAGGAAGGAAACCTCACGGCACCCTCAGGGTGAGTTTAGCACCGGACAGCCTGCGTGCTCCTCAAGTGAACTAGGATGGAGGTGGCCACTCCAGGTCAAGGGGTGGAATTGTGTGGCAGAGGCACAGGGATGATCTGCAGACACACTGGGGCTTCCCTTGTGGCCATAGTGACTTGCACCCCATGGCCATGGGATGCAGGTTTTCCTCCTCGCTCCACACTCCACGCCAGACCCAGTACCACCCCAGGTGCTGGGAAACCCAGCAGGGAGATCCACCATGGTCCTGCCTGCGCAGGAGGGTACCGATCTGCAGAAAGCTGCCATGCTGTGAAACATTTCTGAGGCTCCTTTTAGCTCCTAATAAGCAATGATATACTCTGTGGCGACGCCTCTGCTGCGTTTTCTTGCACACAGCACAACCCACTGTTTATCATGTGACTATTTATAAACCGCTGCTGAAGCTTCATAAATAGTTTTTTCTCATCGCACAAATTGGAGCTGAACAGCTGGAAACCGTATTGCAAGTACAGCCCGAGCTGAGTCTACACAGAAATTACGCACAAAACTCCTATGGATGGTAGTTATTAGGGAGCTGGTGGAGAAGAGTTGCAAGCTCTGGATGCTGAATGCATTGAAAACTTGGGAGTGTGGGGTTTGTTTGCCAGTTCATATTTAATTAATTACAGAGGACAAACAATTATGGGAAGATGCTGCCGGCTGGACTACCTGACTCACAGGGCAGCTAATGTGCTAATGGAGATGTTTGCTTCTGTGCTGCTGTTCTGAGCCCGTGCCAGGCACAGGGTGCCGTTCCCCTGCCATGACTCTTCTGTGGCCCACGCGACGTCGGGCACCTGTGCTCAGCTTTTTGCAGACAAGTTAGAAAACTCGAAAGCAAAACACAAAGCAATCGGCACATGAGGCAGCAGCCATTTCAGGTAGGGAGCTGAAGAGTGGACGGGGCTGGGGATGGCATGCTCCTGACAGCAGTTCCTCCATGTGCCCTGAAGGGAGTTTTGCAATGTTGTGTACTCCTGGTAGATTTGTTTGTGAGTAAATATCAGTCTTTATGCTTCTGCTAACCTGACGGTTTCTGAGCAATATATTTGTAAAAGAAAAAATAATTAAAAGTACACAAACCCAGGTTATGTATATTTGCATTAGATGGTCAGCAATAGAGAGCTCTGCTTCTGCAGATTTAAGAGATTTTTCAGTTGTAAAAAAAGAACTTCAAAGATTCTGTTTTTAAAAAGGAGGTAGGAATTAATAAAAGGAAGGAAACATTACAATCATTTTGTAGGTGACTGTAGCTTTCCAGGCAGCTCTGGTATATACAACATACAGCCTCATAAGTTCTGGAGAAAACAGAAGACCTCACTCTACACAAGACAAGAGAGTGTCTTGGGTCAATACGGTGGTCATGAAGTCAGATCTTCAGTGCTAACATTGTGCAAATATACAACCACATTTGATGGCCACACCTCAGCTACTAGAGTACATTTGTCACTATTAAATCATGATTCAAGTTGTGTTTGGTTCAGGAGACCCAGGGTAGATGTACTAAAGCCCACTGCTGAAATTAAGGAGCAAGGAGTCGTCTGTCACAAGGAGACTGAATCATTCTCAGCTTGAACGAGATCCAGACCCAAACTAATAGCCTACCTCCCATCTTTTGGAAAAATTTAAATCCAGAGCCACGCCTGAATTTTGTGGCCAACTTTATGTTCACACTTAAAAGATTTCTGCAAATCTCTCCAAATTCTACTCCAAAAATCTATCTATTTAAACATAATCACTTCCCACAAGTTTGATTCAAACTGTAAGGAAACAAACAAACCAAAGACAGAACCCATGATGCACATCAGGATTTTGTTTTCTGCGGTTTGACCAAATTCTTACTATGTAGTTAAATAAAGCAGATGGTAGTCACCAGGTGCACCGAGCCAAAATATGCCACATGAGCAGACCAGCACAGCTCAGAGCCAGCACTTGAAGTCCCCAAGCCCCTACTTGCTACCATGCAGTGACCTGGTCTGAGTGTGCATCATGGCATTGAGGCTTCTCAGCCTAGGGGGGGAAGAGGAAGAAGCAGCAAAACGGTTCCTGCACATGATTTTTTCCGTTATTCTTTTTTTGTTTCCTTTTTTTTTAAGACCCTAATGTTAGAATAAGTTGCATGGGCAGAATAGGAACACAGAGTTATAATACATGACAACGCAGCATAATCCTGGACTATGTCTATTACTGTGGTACGGTGTATTTTAATTTTATTCCATTGGGGAATTATATCATTGAAGTAACAAATGATTTGGACAACGCAGCTACATGGAGAATATCCAATGCACGAAGACACTCCTTTGCATGAACTGCACACAGAATGATGTAGAAAACAGTATGAAGCTGAGGCAAAATTTCCTGGTCTAATTGGTGATACAGTGCTGCCAAATGAGCATGTCTCTAGAACACACTTGTTGGCATAATTCACCTTTAGAGATCACTTCCGATATTTGAAGTTACACGGGACACAGTTGTCTTTTTGTAGCAGCAGTACTCTGAAGCAATGGGAAAAAGTCCATCACACCAGCCAAAATGAGTTGGGCAGCAGAAATCTTAGTACCTGGGAGAAGGAGCTGCTTGGGAAAGTACAGGGCAAGGCTGAAAACTGCCTCTAAATTATTTTGTTCAATACTAGAAGAGCTGCCCAGTAACATGTGCTAGGCAGCCTTGAATAGATCAGAGCGAACTGTTTTTGAAAGAAGGACATTAGCCAAAAACTGCGTTTTGGTTATTTTGCAATGACTTCAAAATTAAGATTGAATTATGTTTAATAGTCTGGTGATTTTTGAGTGAGTTGGAAGAGAAAAAGAAAGGTATAAATAAGGAAACAAGGGATGGCTTGTCAAGTTGGGTTTTTTTACTCACTAACCCAAATGTAGAGCCAGGGAAGGAAGACCTCAATTCACTCCTCTCCCTGGGGGTGTGTGGACCTCTGGGCTTTGCTCCTGGGTGAGCTTCTGAGCCCAAAGGCTGGGACAGGGCTGCTCCCTCCAACTCCTTTCCATGCGGGTCTGTTTTGCATAAGTAATTAAACATCTCTGGATGCAGGGAGCTGAACAGGGGTCTTATGCAGACTCTTCACTGTGGATAGGTTAGTCTAAGATGAGGCTTTCATCTTGTTGACGAGACTTGTTTTGTTTGGGATACTAGGTCAATGTTTAGCAATGGGGAAAAAAATCCAGCCTAAGTAGTGGGATATTAGGCTTGAGGATTTCATCTTGGTTGGATGACACTTTTCTTCTTCAGCTGACATTGCCAAGAAAGGATCAGTCAATTCCCATAATTCCTTAAACAATTTTGGTCTTCCATCTCCATTTACCTTCGTATCTTTTTATTAAAAAATAGGCACTGTAATAACTTTTGTATCTTGAGAGATATGTATGAATTGTGAATTACTGAGTTTAATATAGCACGACCATCTAAATCTGTCCATGCTTTCAGAACTTGGTATCCAGGTCTGTATGCAACATGTCAGTTATTTTGCCCTTTCAGTATCTACTACTTTTTTTTTGGCTTGTGCAATGTATTATTAAAAATTGGGAATGAAGTTAATCTATTTTGCAGGCAATAAATTAAACAGAGATGACTCTGGAGAAAAAGTTACGCATTATTTTAACCGCAAAATAAATCCCAATGAAGATGACATGTTTTCGTATTCAGGCATGTAGACCAGTCAGTGTATCTAAAAATACACCTGATCTTTTAATTATATGTAGGCTTTGAGTAGTCATTTCTGTAATGGTAATCAAAATGGTTCCACACGCAGAAAGAAAAGCTCACACCTTTTAAAAAACAGTTTTCTCTGAAAAACTAGGTGACCAGCTAACCCGCATCCTCAGATAACTGATGGAAAATGAGCGGCAGGGACAGGGGCTGGCTGCGGGAGAAGCAGGCTGGGGGTGAGGGGCAGGGTTGGACGGCTCTCTGCAAAGGGAGGACTCAGAGCTAAGGTTTCCCTTGTCTCGTTTGCATATGCGTGTGATGGACCTGGCTGTTGAATCAGTTTTCTTTGCTTTCTTAACAGATTTCACTGGGTTAATTATGTGGAAAATGTGGTAGCAGTGTATATAGTACATATCCAAACTCTTCTCTTGTAATGAATTAGTAATTCCTTTAAAAGTCCCCTTATTTTGTCATTTTCAAGAAAAGGCTCAAAGGTAAATGTTGATTTTAATACAGTTGTGGCGATCCTGCCGTAAGTTTTGTGGGTTGAATACCAACGTATCTTTCAATGAATACTTATGAGCTATTGATTAAAAAAAAGTAGTTGCAGAGCTTGCGGTGCAAGACATGCCTTGCATTTGGGAAGCTGTATAGACATCTTTATATTAAATGTATTCACACCACCTCAAAAGATCGTGCTGGAACTGTAAATCGTAACCATCTAGCAAAAGTTTAATGTTTATTTAAAGGGGGCATCTTTCTATTACATTGTTTGAACAGATCTCCTCAGACAATGATCGTAACCTCGTTCCCTTTTCCTTCACACATAGGTTATGATATCTATACTCTTCTTATTGCACGTGACTTCACTTTTATGAGCTGTCTCTGGCTCTCACCTGATTTTATGCTTGAAGTCAATAGGGATAACGTGAAGCCCTGAACAAAATGACAGCCTCAGATTTTTGAGAACTGCAATGGTCAAATATTTGAGCCTGGGCAGGGAGATGCGATTTTTTTTGAGGCACAGTGGCTGCAACCCAGCGGGCTGGAGGGGGGAGCTGGAAGGTCCCCGCTCAGCGTCAGCGCTGCCCCACGGTATGCGGTACAACTTGGGTTGGCAGGGACAGGGTCCGTGTTCCCCTGCAGACAGGGGCTTCTGCGACCTTTGTTTCTGGGGACCGGGTGACCGCTGCGCTATGAGCAAGGCTTGTGCTGTATTGCTGGGCTGCACGACCCCATTAGGCTGGGGTCT
The DNA here is from genome assembly GCF_034619465.1 of Leptosomus discolor. Classification (NCBI taxonomy): domain Eukaryota; kingdom Metazoa; phylum Chordata; class Aves; order Leptosomiformes; family Leptosomidae; genus Leptosomus; species Leptosomus discolor. The sequence continues at coordinate 10,552,065 of NC_141395.1, read as the reverse complement.
AATTCACCTCCCCTTCTCAACGCCTGGTCATGCAAACAGTCCCATCTAAACAAGCTCGCACGGCCGTTGCTCAGGCAGCCCACGTGCTGCCGAAGTGAATTACACTCGATACAAAGCTGCCTCTATAAAAAGGCATATTTTTCCGTGCAGAAATACAAGTCCACGCTGATTTTTCATGCACAATTTAGAATCTTTGCTTTTGAAAATGTGACTTGCGGCTCGCTAATATGAATTTACATATTTTTTTCACTCTAGATCTAAAAGCAGACATTTTCCAAAATACCATTGGGCAGAAAAGCTTCATGTCAGATTTGCGTGTCAGATTTTTTTTTTTTTTTTTAATTGACAATGTCCTTTAGATCTGTAATTGCCTATAGCTTATACATATTCTGGAAAGGAGTCTGAAATCAGCATCTAAGCTGTGTGCATTATCAAATGCCAGCCCATCAAAATAATTCAGCAAAAAGTTCAGGCCTTAAGTTGGTCACTCAATAGCTGTTCCAGCCTGTGTAAAACAACTGTTATCTACTGTATAACCAAGAAAAAAAAAAATCTCTCCAGCACCCTGAAACATAGATTTTAATACCTGAGGTATTAAAAATTAATAATGCTACCCTTTTAAAATATGTAGGAACATATAAGAAGGTTTTTACAGAAAGCACATTTGGACAAGAAGAAATGCCTCAGCAAAGAGGTAAGAAAGATCTCAGTCTGTACATCTTTGTGTGTATGGGAAAGGCACGTAGGATCTGGCTCCCAAGCCCAGCAATTCCCTCTCACTCACTGTGCATTTGGTGAAACTGCAAGGGCAGCAATAACAATCCTGTACTACAGAGATTTCAAATCCTCTTCTATCTAGGTTCTCGTGCTGTGCTCTCATCACTGGGGTTTTGCACCTAGAAAGGGCTAATAGGTACTAATTATGATTATAGCAGCAGCTATTTTTGCTATACTTAGTATGGTCCCATATGCTTAGGATTCTAGAAGACAAAGGGGACAAATTGAATGATTTTGGATGTGAAATTCATTTGCTTTAATTCCTTAATCTAAGACTAAAGAGTGTATTGAATATGCTGGCCTAAGAGTGAATATGCACTGAGCCTCCTGGGGGTTTTGTCTTATGTGAACTGGCCCCGAAACCTCAGAAAATAGTAGAAACAAGATTTTTATTTCCTTCCCCCTCCTCCTTTTTTTTTTTTTCAGCAGAGTTAAATATAATTTTGCGATCTATTCTGTACACATAAGGAAGTGAAGGGCATGCATAAAGTTATTGCACATTTGAAAAAACGCACACAGTAACGGAGAATCAAATTCTCCACTGAAATAATTCCATTGATTTCAGTGGAGTTAGGCCAGTAGGGAATTTGATCCTTTACAAACTTGTTCAAAGCCTCCAGAAGTTTCATGCTGGAACATATTCACAGACACCTAGCACATCTTACAAATGAAAAATTCATTAATTTGATAAAAATGCTTATATACTGTGCTTTCAGTAAATATATTTTCTTATATTCCATAAAGAATTTAGTATAATTTCTTGAAAATTCTTTGGCAATTGTCTAAAGGCATGTAAATAGGAATGTAATACTGCTTCAAGCATGAAAAGAAATGAATTAAAAATCTAGAATTAATGTGACTAGTTCCAAATTAAGGCATAGGTTAAAAAACATTTTGCTGGGATAAAATTAAGCTAAGGTTCTATACTTGTGCACAATTTCAATTTTTCTCTCTCTTTTTTTTTTCTTGCTGCAGGCTCAAGCATAATCTTGTAATGCCAATAAATGAAAATTATGCGTTGAGGGAATCAATACACTGATTGTATGATTTTCTTTTTTTGAGCAAGGTTCATCTTGTGGTGGCAGATTAATTTGTGTTTTACTTAACATAAAACTGTCTTTAGCCTTAATTCATAAGTAAATTGCTCTTTTAAGACCTTCGATTTTGTTTTTAAATAATTAACAGAGAAAAAGGAACTTTGAAACAGTTCAATTAATTTCACAACAATAGCCTTTTGAGGTGTAAATACAACCACTTGCTCCATTCAAGCAATACAATTAGCAATAAACGTACAATGTGAAATAGATTTTATATATCTCAACCGAGGGACATGCCATCCTCGCTGCAGCAGGAAAACACTTACACTTTCAAAGACTAACTAAATCCCAAGAATATTCAGATTTCCTCAAAAGCCTGTGTTACTGAGCAATAATTTAAATTACAAGTAGCTATTAAAAAATAGCAAATGAATTGTGGAGAATCCTCCACGTAGGCATGAGGGGAACAGATTTCCAAAGTTTCCTTTTCTAAAACAGGTTTTGGGTTTTATTTACCTTCCCCTCATCCCCCCCCATAGCGTTCCTATGGAATATATGCATCACAGCTACTTAAAAGTTCGACAGTAAGAGCACAAATGTCAACCAAAGGGCATTATTCAGCATGAAACATCTGCACCAAGTTGTGAAATCATGGTAATACTATAAGGAATAAGCTAAGCAAAAATTCCTGTGTCTAATATTGTTACACAATTTTATGTGATAAATAGCCAGAACAAATTCTCGTTAGAATTACGTTTTTGTTCTATCTTATTCTGCAAAACTAATTTGTGAATGACCTCAAAGATAGATGATTTGTTAATTTGCAGATGTCTCTCCACTTTCCTCTCTGTCTCTGGCTGGTTCAGGAGATTACGCATTTACAAATTGTATATGCATGTATAAAATATCTCTCTCTTAGACATTTCTCAATCACTCATCGTACGATGTTTAAGTGCTAAATATATGTATAAGGCACACACATGCCCACCCACAAATGCGACATACATATACATATCTACTAGCTAGACATTCAATTAAATATGTATTGTAAAAGGCATAAGTGATTTCAAAGATTTGAAGACAACCGTGATGACAGTATATATTACTGTTAAATTCACCAAGGCACATCTGCAAAACAGACTAGGGACTTATCTGTAAATCTTTCCTAGGAAGCTAAAGGTAACCATTATTTGTTTGCCAGAACAGTGTGGAAAAAATATTTATGATTTTGAGAAACAGTTAGTGAAACATTTGCTGAGGGAGTATTACATTTGCTTTTTAAATGAATTAATCTCAAGTAATCAGGATTTAGTTAAATGGACTAATGCCACTGAACACTTCAGACTGTCATTTGGGGTGTAACACTGGCACTCAGAGGATACCTTTTAAGCACGATACATTTATGAACTCTTTTTTTTTTTTTTTTCCCTGAGGATTAAAAAAAATAATTTTTATGCACGGTATCAGTGGCCTTGTTTAATAATTTCCTCACTGCTCCAGCTCATCTTTAGAAAGGATGGAGAGTTTAACCACATATGGTAAAAGTTTTAGCCTGGGGGTTTTATTATAGCAATATTCCTTTTCAATGCACTGTCCACCATAACGGGTCTTAACCTTTCCACACAGACAGACAAGCAGAGAAGTACAAAAGTGAAACAAGCTATGTTTAGCAGAATTTTTACATACCATAATCTCTCTACCATGGTCAGGCAAGGCTGGAATTTTTGAGATGATCTGTTATGGCACGAATCCATTGCAGGACAGAGCTGATTTACAGCTTAGCACCATTCTCCACTCTTCACTGAGAGTAAGTTAAATGACCCAAGAATAACATTAATATGTACTATAACTAGATAGAATGGTGGTCTAAAGGGTGGTCTAAGGCATTAGCTTTCACCCAAGGAAACTCAAGCTCATATATTGCCCAGAAATACTAATAAGGGTCAAGTATCATTACTATTTTAAGAGGTCGACAATGCAGTGAGTTATGGGGTATGAAAGCAAAGCAGGGCTCTTCTTTTACCTTCTATCAGCCCTCTTGTCTCCCCACTGCAATGTTTTGAACAAATCTTGGCTAAATTTGGACTAATTATTTTGCATGCTGTTTCGTGGCTAACCTGGTTTAAAAATACCTGCCGATCAATTGTTTTTTGGCTTGGTTGGACCAATCTGATTAATCTCAGCCAAGTCCCACAACAAACTTTTCCTTCCTTTTCTCCCTTTTCTCCTTTTCACTAGAGCAGTGGTTTCAGAATAAAAATAAACACACCAAAACTTGGGAGAAACCAAAGCCACAAGTTCAAAATCAAGTTAGTAAGGGCACTAAAATATTTCCCCAGTAACAAGAAAGATCTGACAAAACAATAAATAGAAAAGTAAGATGTTGAAATTATTTTAAGACAGATGCCTTTTTAAACTGTATTAAGAACACCTATCATGGAGCCTGATTCCAGCAGTTCCTCACACAGGAGGTATTTTATCTTCACAACATCTGGCACTGTCAAGGAGGTACAGTTGTAGACCTTACCAGATGCAGACACTCCATACATAAAAGTACACTAACAAATCATACCATTAATAGCAGCACAACACAAGTGTTTCTTATACATCCATGAAGAGAACTATTCCATGGCTATGGGAAAGCTTAAAGAAAAAAAGCCACAAAAAAACCAACAACCCTTAACAGAAACTTCTTGCAACTCCTAAAACAAAAAATAACTCCGAGAGCTTTATTTTCAGCTTTTTTTATAGATGACTGACAAGAAAGCTTCTTTCTTCAGGGTGAAAAACTCCTTGTCCCATAAATCTGTGTGGTTGACATATCTAGGTAAATTTGTATCCTTGCTCAAAGGGATCACTGGTTTTATTCTCTATGGATTTTTCACTCACTCTATTGTGGAAAGTGAGTTGAGGCAGAAAAAAAATTGCTTGATATTTGAAGGAAGGTTTACATTATTTTATATCATCCACACTGTTCTGTTGTCACTTGGCTTCTTTTATGAACTGTTTAAAACATGATACTATACTACATAAACCTTGCCCATTTTTGCATATGTAGTTTCTTCCATACCCCGAAGGTCTTGAGCCCGATATTCCTCTCACATCCTCGTCTGTTAGTTGGACATAACTACATTCTTCCCAACATAAACATGTAGGTGTTTGGAAGTTATGTATTGTATTTATATGAAACACATGCTGTGTTTCTTATTTTAATATTTTATCTTTTTTTTTTTTTTCTTTTTATAAGGCGTCTCTGATATTCTCTCTAATACAAATCGGCAGTGCTCTGTGTTTCAGGTAAGCCTCCCTTGATGGTAAATCTGAACATCAGTGGCATTAACGCAATTGCCACAAACCAGGGATTTAGTTTGCATGTGTGTCACTTGATCATTCCCCTTCATATTTCACCAGCAATAATCAATATGCTATAGGACTCGTCAGTACTATACACAGCACTTACAAGAGAGGCAGAATTTCTATTTCTGATTCGTTTCAAATCTTGTGAACAAAGCCCCCATCCTTTTATTAAATGATTAAGTACAATAAGTAAGTCTCAGCTAAATACTCTTTTCAGATCAAAGAGCTCGACATTTTGTGTGATGTTATCTTAACAAAATGCACAGAACAGCAGCAAGCCACAGTCCCAAGGAACTCTTTTAGTATATGTAATACCACTGCTCTCAAAGTTGGAGTCATAACATGTTGTCAAGACGGTGTTTTCTATTTCTGCAACATGCTTTAAAATTTAATTTTCTCCAAAACCTGCGCTGCTTCTTGGAGCTGAAGTGATTTTAAGTGCATGTGCTGTGTTATGACAGCAGTGATGGTGGTGGTGCACGCTTGGCAGAGGGATTAGATATGGGTCAAATGTTTAACCATCTGGATTTACCATGAGCTAAACCTTATTTTTGATACCTCTGTTTAGAGTAACTGGAAAGTGATTCCCCCTTCGTCCTTTCAAAAGTTTTTCTTCTCTCTCTGTGCTGGTGCGGATGTGGAACCGCACTACTCCTACCACCCTGTGGCAATCTCATGCCATGACAGACGTTCAGCTCAGCCTGGGCTTCTGGCAGCGAGCTGGCGTCCTTTACAAAGTTGTTTGTCTTCCTGTAGTTAATTCTAGGAACAATTAATTTTTCTGTTGTTTTTTTTTTTTTTTTTTTTTTTTTTTTCTGCAAATAAAACACACATAGGTGCAGGGTGATAAGATCAGAGCAAATATTCTGTAAAAGGAATTACTACTGCTAAACTATTTTTAGATGCCTAACTCCAACTATCTTACAATAACTCCAAAATCCTGCAAGCTCCGGTTTTGTACCTGAGCTGTTAATATATTACAGAGATAGAAGACCGTAAAGAAAATAGCTGGGTAGTACATTAGACATGTCTATTTGCTTTACTTAACATACCAGGAGATGATGAATAAAAAAAGTTATCTTGATCAAAAAAGAAAGGTTAATACAATTAAAATTTTCTCACTGCATGCACATTTCACAAATTCTCTGAATTTTATATGTAGCAGATGGTGTTCAAACAAATCAAGAAGCTGAAGCTAAAAAAAACACACCAATGGAGAAACTCATATATTTCTTCAAACGATAAGATGAACTGCAGATGTTTGTTGAAGAGCACTGCTGACGCGGGCGACCTAAGAAGCAAAGGCTTAAAAAGAAGAGTCCAGTTGTGTTTAGCACTGGCCAACCACACTAGCTGTCACTGCATGATTTATGAAGGTTGCTTGCTAGATTTTATGTTGACAGAGAAATTGTGATTAAAAAAAGTCTGACCAGTTACCTATTTTAATAGGGAACACGGCAAAATAATAGCTGCAGCATACCTTGCACCCCACTTGCAGGTTTAGCTTTCCCAGACAGACAAAGATATTTAAGCAGCATCACTCATTTCCATCAATCTTTCAAAGTTTTGACCAACGTGCCTTCATGCTTCTGCATTTTGTCCACATGGTTCTCAGTAGTGCTGCTAAAATACTGTGCTTATCTGACACCTGCAGTCAAATTAATCCCAAGTTAAGCCTGACAAAGTCGCTAAAAGGAAAACAGTTGTCTGTTTAAGAACCTGGGAATCAGACACAAAACCAGCTGCTTGATACGTGGTTAAAAGTCATTACTGAACATTTAAATATTAATTTCAATAAGATTATACGTGATAATGTTTATAAAACCTACAATTAACTCAGTGTTTTACTGGGGGAAAGTTGCACCCTTATGTGTCAGTGTTCCCACTCAGAAAATCACGTATTCTTAGAACTTGTTGCAACTTGGCTGTAAATATTTACTCTAGACAGCAGCTTAGTATACAAGTTTACAGCCCAAAAGCAAATATTTCATACCAAGTTTCAAATATATGGATTTTCCCATTTGTAAATGATTCAGGCAGCCTTTCCCCTCCCTTAGAACTGTTAACTCAATCTATAAACATAAATATACCATTCCAGAGGAGAAAGGATGCAAATTACATATCAGTACAGTAGTCCTCAGGGAGTTTATTATAGGGTAATTGGACCAAACAAGGGCCAACTTCTGGCCTGATTTACAGTCTCAACATGTCTATTGACATCAGTGGAGGTCTAAGGCAAGGAAGAATTTGGCTTTAAGGGGTTGGAAAAGGTTTTAAATTATTCTATCTTAGCCTCCCTGGGATAACTTCTGCTCTGAAGGGGCACTATTATAAATGCGACTTGCAAGCGACTCTACTTGCTAGCTTCAGATGGGCGTAACTCAGAGTAAGGCTTTGCCTCCCAAACGATGCTTACTCATTAATTCTGAATTTGGCTCCTCTAAACGATTACAACCCTTCGCAGATATTGGGTAACATCATGGAGCATGTGTGGTTTTCTTATGTAATTCTTTGGGCTGGTAGTAAAGCAGAGCTCCAGGCTAGGGGCCAAGTCACACGGTGTATGAACAGCTTCAGAAATAACCATCATTCAGGTTTGTTTACTGCAAAGGTCTCAAGACAGAAACCATCAAATTAAGGAAAATGAAGTAAGTAACCAGTTCGTGTTAGTGTAGTTTTTATAAATCCTTCCTAAGGCTGCTCACGTTTCCGTGGGGTTAGGAAGAGGGCGCAATGGAGGTTAATGGGGCTACCGAATCCTACATTGCATTGGGTTCTTCTACACTGCATTTCTGTGTTGCCGTCAGACTTGTCTGCCCATCTTGGAGTGCACTGGAGATGTTATAAAACACACTGAGAAATGGGAGGCCAAGACTGCACTTGTTAGAGGGTGATGGCTCTGTATGGCTGTGGCTGATGCTGAGGATGGCACCTTGCTGCAGTGACGAAAGGCACGCAGGTATCGCCATGCTTGCGTAACAGTTAGTGAAAGACCATTTTGTAAGGTTTACATGGGACTTTTGCACTATCAATGAATATCTGCTCAGCTACAACTTAAACTGGAAGTGACCCAGAGTGACTGTTTCACAGGTCATGGCAAATCGCTTGGAGATTTCTATGCATGTGTCCATATCATTATATCATACATATATTTAAAATCACTGGTTTTGTGGTCCCAGAATGGTTAGCAGAGATTAAAGGGCAGCAGTGTCTTTATCTCAGGGTTGATATGAAGTAACAAGGGGCATGAGGTTTACCTTTAGTTTAAATTAACGTGTAGATCAATACCTCTGAACACACAGCAAGTATTTTTCAAATTTATTTGTGTGCCTTAATTTGCCATGGTATTTCTCCAGACTTCTTCTAGTAGCTGCTCCCAGCTACTCTATGGTTCTGTGATTTTCACCAAATTTACTGTGGAAACAAGCACTGACAGTTGAGTCTGAGTCAGATTTAGGTTCTGCCAGCCGCTGAGTTTATGAATGTACCTAATGACTCAGTTTTCTGCAGCTCGTGAGCAGTGTGTCATAAGAAATAAGAAAGATGTTTACAGCGTAGTTATGGTTATTGTTAAACACAGAAAATATTTGCAAACACGTCTTAAAAACTCCATGAGGGTGCCTGGATCTACCCTGTAGATGGGCTGTTTCTGTCAGTCTGTAGCAATTACGCAAGGCTGCAGGTCTGTACTTATCTTTAGATATTCAGTGGCAGCAGTGGGAGCCATTGGGTGATGGACTAGCTGGAGACAATTGAATCTGGTGTATAATGGGACTATCCTACATGCTTTTTGATAAATTTGATATTCAGGTAAAAACTAAAATTCATTCAAAAAAAAAAATGCTTCACATGGCAGGATTGGAATCTCTGCTGTGTGCACTTAACGCTGTTGCCTGCCTGGAGATTTGCCTTTGCTTTAGTGCGTCCACCTGTGAGCATCTCTTGTGCCTTGTCCTAATACCTCTTTGGGGCAAAAGATTTCTTTCGATTTTCTGTTTGCATAGGACTTCATAAAACAGGATACTCATACAGTTAGAAAGGACCTCAGTTCTCCCAAGGGTATAGGTGATGTTATTGCTAGGGGATACAGCAATAACAGGGAGGTATAAAAACTTACCTTCATGGAATGCAAAATATGCAAAAGTGACTTGAATACAGCTACAGCTTTGAGCAGACTTTGCCCTCTTGCTTTCTTTGCTGGAGAACCTGATGCCAAGCTGCTTTTCTGCCTGAGAATGTATGAACACTGGTCTTCCACCTACTTTTGTGGGACACGTACATGGCAGAATCTGACTTCACAAACACTTACCATCCTTGGTAATGTCATTCCTTTGATAAATCACCATATTAGATACCTTGCCTGCATTTCATATGTCAATAAAACTTTGATTAAGAAAAGTCATAAATATAAATAAAGTATTATGCTATCCCAGCAAGCTGCAACAGCATCTGTTTAGTCCCTGAAACTGTTCACATAATAAACAGCACTGTAAAACTATTGTTTATATTGCCTGTGTTATTCTTGCTCCTGATAAATGCACTATTGAAATAAACTAGCTCTCCTAACATTAAAGATCATTTGATTAAAGAAAACTTTCTAGTTAACATTTTGTAACAATGTAATAAGTAACTTTCAATTAAATTTTTCTATATGTGGAGAAATGTGTAATGAATAAATCAGTAAAGACTACATAATGGAAGCCTATTAGCAGGGTGAATATATTCTTGTAACTCAAATTTCTATACCACTTTACTATTATCTTCTATCAGAAGAGAAGGTACAATTACCAATTTTATCTTATCTTAGGCTTATTATTAAAGAGTAGTAAAGGAAACTTCATTCCAGAAGCTATAATGTGATTTTTGATTAATGGTGGGATTTTTATGTGACAAGAATATTTCTCCTAGGCAAAGTATGCACATGTATCTTTGCCTGAACTGACTTGTTTCTGGCAGGCTTTTCACTGACAGAAAGTTTTGTTTCTCTATAAACATATGTATTTTTCTGTATGTGTAGCAGATTTAAGTGTGCAGGATCTAAACCAGTCTGAACTGAATCTATGATACATGAAAGGACCTAAGCCTTTACTTCACATTTTAATCTATTTAACAAGACTCACTAAACAATAAACACCTTCCACTTTATCTTATGAAATGTCAAAGTTGCAAAGAGAAATGTTACAAATATGAAGAAAATTAATCATCACTTGAAGTGTTGTAGGTTTATCTTCTTAGCCCTGCTTTCCAGCACCACTTGGCTCCTCTGCAGAGAAAGGAAACTGCTCTGTGTAAGGCCGTGATGGAGAGTCTTGCTCAGTTAAATGTGCTCTGCAACTTACCTATCCTTTCAAAGAAGGACATTGTTGGCTCCTGACCTGGGCACACACTGTGCTCTTCACGGTGAGGACCTCTGGCCAGAAAAGGACTAATTGTAAGTCAGCGAGTCCACTCTGTCTGTTTGGTTTTCAGGGCTAATGAGAACCAAACCTCTTATAGATTCATTCCAGTATGTCACTTGACATTCTAGTAAATTTGCCTCTACCATATTTTTTTTCTTTTTTTTTTGAAGAGATAGTTTCCATTCCTGGCTTGAACTGCTAAATAGCACAAAGGTTACTTTGATTTCCCTTTCAATATATTTTGTTTCCACACATGCATCTGCTTTCATATGAATACACACGTATTTATGTATATGCGTTCATATATGTATTTATGTAGTCAATACATAAATACACATTCATATATATTTGTATTTATGTGTATGTACGGGTATTTAGATGATAACTCCAGGCTGGCTAATTTCTGACCAATATTCCAATAAACTGGTACTGACTGGTATATTCTTCTTTCCTATCTGTTTTTTTAATCTCCATTGCCAATATAAATTTCACAGGCCACTGAAAATACATAGGGTCCTGATGTGTGATGCTGCTGCTATTTACACTGTACTGGACATAAGGTTTGGTTCAAATTCTACAAAAGTCAGTGTATGTTATACCATGGAAAATAGGTGTTGGTGTCAAATGAGAGACACATGTAATTCCTGGAACAATTTCAATTGTTCAAAATAGGGGTTTTTTTACTGGTCACTCCTGAGATTTATTTACTTCCTTGAAAATAAAGAAAGAACCAAAGTCATGTTCACACTCTTCATTCCCTAAAACCCTGGAAGAGTCAAACACATCATGTGTGCACGACCAAGTGGCTGTTTCTGCCAAACGATACGGAAGCAATATCATTTCAGCTTGTACAGAAATTGGCTGAGCGAGCATGGCCAGCAGTTTTTGAATATCCATGTTATTGCATACAAAACTGATGGTGATTCACTAGCTACTCCTGCCGTGTTCTCCACAGTATCTGTAAATATGCACAACATATGAAACACCTTTGTAAATACTCTTCCAGCTTGAAGACCTTCTATTGCCACATAAAACCCTGCTGTTGATTCAGATGCAACATGGACTGCCAGCATATTTTCCAGGGCAAACACAGGACTTGTGAACCCCGAAAAATGACATCTGCCATTCAAGTTTCCACCAACACTGTGAACACAGTGCAGATCTTTAGATATCCCTTTTAAAAACAGAAGAAACAATGGGCCTTTCCATCAACCCCACACTAGTACAAGAAAGATGGATGATGGCATAATTTTAAATACATGTTATCTTGCATGAACTATAATGGCTGCATAGAATCATTTCCAGCTTCCCCTGCCACTAATCTCTGAACAAATACAAACAAAAACCAGTAGTGGGTCAGAGTCACTGTAATTTATTCATTTCCCTTCCACTGAAATATTTTACAGTCCATTTATTTGTAAATTTTGTTCTAAAACAGAAAGCCCCTTGAGATCTGGCATCTTGTTTTCAAGAGTGTCTGCGGGGAAAACAAGGCTGATGGCAGCCTCGAGAACAAAAAGGCTAAAATGAAATGGAAGATGACATCTTCAGTTGTTGTATAGATGTCTGTAAACAGATTTAACGAGATGCACTCATTTTCTCTTTCTGCAGTGTTTGCTCCTGTAGCCTTCTTGTTTTTACCCCCGTTATCCCCCATCCCAGACTGGTGTCTCTGCTGTGCTCATAATCCAAGCCGATGAACTGTGATTCCAAGCAATACCCAGGCAAGATAGGCATCCCCTCAGTTACCTGTATAAATTACACAAAGGGTAGGCACAGATCGCCTCTTCTTGTCTAAGGGTTCCATGGGAAAAGGGGAGCAATGATTATGATCTTTTAATTAATGTTGCATTTAACATAGCCTGAAACAAAGGTGTTTGTTTTGGGGTTGACAAAACAGTCTCAAAACCAAACCTGAGTTAATAGAATTGCAGTCTTGGAGTTTGAAAGGAAGGGACATTTAGTGGGGTCATATTGTTCAAACTCCCCGCACAGGGGTTTGCAAGCACAAACAAAAGGGTTTAACCGCCCATAACAAACGCTACTGAGTTTCACTGCTCAGCTGGTAGCTCCGGAGCTAGACTCTTCTTTGCCATTTACAATTTCACAGAAAGTTTCTGCCAAATAGATAAGAACCAATGACGCCTTGCATAATTTCAATATTTTATCATGCTGCCTTTAGCTTCATTTATGTTCATTTTTTCAACATATTATGGAAGAGATACAAATGCTGCAGTTCCTTACGCTCTGTTTTGAGGCATCATTACTGTGAATTGAATCTGGCAATGATGGGCTTGATCCAACTACCTTATACAAAGTCATGTCACCAAATCAATATTTGAAGTGGCTCCTGTTATATCGAGTAAAATGCAGATTCTGGGGACATTCCTCATCCCAGTGAGTGTGCTCATACGCAAAACCTCTGTTTTGGAAATGATGCCTATGCTTTTCTTCTCTTCCTTTCCACCCTTGTCCCGACACAGCCCAAACTCCACCAGAACTTTTGTTTGGGCTTCCTTTTAATGTCAAGTGTTGTGACCACAGACAGCTCAGCAGCAACATTTTGCAAGTGTGAAAACCTTTGCAGGACTTGGGACTTTCATCACGCTCTGGGCAAAACCAGAACCTAGTCCAAAAACCGAAAATGGCTTTAATGAGGTCAGAAAATAAAAGCCAAAGTGGTCTGTAGTTCCATGGTTCAGACCTCTACCTCTTTCCCACATGCCCAGGACCTCGCACGCCTATGTGGCAACCAAAAAAACCCTACAACAGCCAAAAGTAATAACACGAGATTTCAAAATAAAATACAAAGGCAGATGTGAAAACAGACCATAAGGCCTGTGAACTATTACACCAGGTGTGATCCTCTAAGTTACAACTGATGTAGATCAATTTACAACTGATGTAGGACTGATATAGACCTGGTGTGGTGTAGATTAAACCCCTATTGAAATCAATGGAGTTAGACAGGTATAAAACTTGAGGCAAAGGAGTGGAGAACTAATCTGATTATCTCAGAGTTATGAAAACATCATTTATTTGCAGAATTGACATATTTTGTGGTTTCTGCTGCTTGACTCTCCAAACGTTCCCTTATACTGGAAACACACTTGAAAACTTTAAAGATTTATTGCGCAGCCTTCAGATTGGGTAGGTAATTAATTGTGATGACTATTTATCTTGGAGCTGCTTTTGTATATTTTTGGAGGAATAAGGAAGTTTGCTGCCAGGCAAGAGGGAATCTTTGTTTTGCTTCTTTATAATTTGTGGCTATGTCACTGGCTGATGCATGAAGTTATAGGAATAGCTGCTGTTGCTTTTTCTTTGTGAAAATGCACTGAGCAATTCGTAGTCCTGAGTTTTTTGTTACTTTTTTCACCTCCCAAGACTTTGGCATCTGTTGCTGTCAGATAATTTATAGCATGGCCCACTTGACCCTTAGTTCACAGGTCATCAGAATCTATATGAAGGGGGCTATTCTCTGCTATTGTCGAGCAAGGGATTTACATCCTAACTCCTATTAATGCTTGTAAATCTCTCATGCATCAATGACGAAAGGAGGCCTAAATTACAGTCATATTTGCTTATGAATACTACCAGAATACTGACACAATCCAAACAGTCATGGAAGTGGAATATTTGAAGAATATGAAGTTTCATGTGAAGTCTAACAGGAATCTGATCCTGCAAACTTTACAGGAGTGCAATTAGTGAGACAACTGGAAATACATTATTAATTGTTCTGAAAAAAGTGATATGGTCAGGAGACGTATTGCAGTCTCATGGCAACCAAGCCATACGCTGGAGAAACTGTTGCCTGACCAGTATGTATTGATGGAGGGAATTACACCAAGTATTAGACTTACTGAAATCAGGCAGGTTGCTTCTGAGAAGAACTCATTATCACAAGCAGTTAATCAGTTCATGATGTAGCCTAGGAAAATGGACAAGGTGAAATCAAATCTGTTTACGAATACTACAAACAGGCATGTTGCAGTCCGCTCTCTAAGGTCTGTTTTTTATAATAACCATCTCCAGTCTTGGTGTCAGGCATTTGAAGTGAAACAGATATTTGTTTAGAAAATCATGCTGAAAACTTTCTTTTTGACTAATGCTTTTAGGGATGTCATCGGTAATCGATATGCCTTTGAGGAGAAATCAGTGAGCAAGATGTGCCATGGGATCACGGAAGTGGTATCACCCAGACTATGCTGGGTAGGCAAACATCCACGATCACCCACATCACCTTCCTATGGCTGAGCCTTGTTCCTTACTCAGCTTGTGGTATTTGTCCAAAAACTTCTCCAACTTCCAGTTTCAATGGAGAGGTTTACTCATAGTAATGATCTCAGTGGTATTGTGTGCCAGAATTACTATGAACACCATGCCAGCTGCCACATCCCGAACTGTCTTCTTGAAATGTGGTGTAACAGAGTCCTTGTTGTATGGAAATAAACGAAGGAAACAAGCTTCTTGTTGAGTGAAGGGGACTCACAAATGTGCTTAAGACTGTCACAGTGGAAAGCTGGGTATGTCCTTCTTAACTATCCACAAATTGCAAATGTGAAGTAGAGGAGTAAAATTGCATTTTGCTCCTCTACATAAGTAAATTGGCACATTTCACCTTGATTTACACGAAATCAGACATAACTGTATATTAGAGGTACTAAAGATTTTTTTTAAAGCTATTTCTTCAAACGGGAACAAATTCTATGACAAATCCTACGTACATTGCCTTTATCCAGTTATCATAAAATCAAAACTCATCTTGATTCTTTAGAGTCTGTATGAGGAAGGAGTTCAAAATTTGGACGACAAACTTATTGTGAGTGATTTAGTCACTCTAAATACAGAAATGTTCTTGGTAACCATAGGAAAAAATTATCTCATAACAAGCCAGAATTCAAGCTCAAGTCTAAATCTTTTTACTGATTTTGCAGACGATTGTATACATTTGTCTTCCACATTTTAAATGTCAAAGTCAAAGACAGCACAATCAGTTAACCTGCAATTAAAATCAGTGTACATTCAGATATCCAACCCTTTCCATGATAAAATTAAGATATCTAGTGACTGCACAAATCAGAAGAAAACTCACAATTTTATCTCTGGCTTTATCTTGTCAGAAATATTTACTGCTTTTTTCATCCTGTAAGAGCACACCTGCACATACTCTACATTTCCCTACATGGAATATAAAGGACATTCTCCTCAGGTTACTATATTGAGGCACTAAGGGCCTGAAAAAGCAGTCTTTACACAGGCAAGTAGTCCCTTCGACTCACACGAGCTAGGGTTGCTGGATCAGCCTGTTATATATCACTGCATTCATCGCTGCAAAGGTTACAAGTTCAAAAATGGAACAAATTTAAGTAAGTAAATGCTCCTTCCTAGAAGTAGTAGTCTACTATTTTTAAAAAGATTTCACAATAATTTTCTCACGTGCCTAAAAAACCCAGGTTTTTTCCTCGTTATTGAAGAAATTGAAATATCATATTAAAAATAATTTATTATTATTAGTTATTTATGAAGGATTTTATTTCTTAGTTAGAGGTTCATGAATATTTGCTGAGAAATGTTCTGGCAGTTTGTTGTCCCTTAACTTAGGACCCATATATTTCAGTTTAGATGCTCATTATCTGGATGTTTCGAAGAACAAAACAGATGCAGCTGTCAATGTGAGTGGCAAAGACTGGACCCACTCTGGACATCTTGTGTTATTCTTCATGAATGATGAACATACGATGAATTATATATTACCTATATAGGCATGTATGTACATACACATAATATATCCTGTATCACGTGATACACGATTAAGCCGTATAATCACAGAGAAACAAATAAGGAATTTCAAAGAAACACTTATGAATCAAGTTCTGTGCAAGATGTGTACATGGGTTTAAGACTGTTTATTTTACAGATGCTATGCTTCATTGTTTAATCTCCAGGTTAAATATCAGACCAATTCTCACTCTTTTGCAGGAAATAATAGAAAAACAAAGAAATGTAACTTAAGCACAATTCAATTAGATGCAAGGGAATTGAGCACCTCAATTCTTAATGAAATTAATGATCTTTTATAATCACAAATGGCCAGACCTTAATTTTACTTGCTATTTAAAAGATGACACCTAGAGTAAAGTCATGTCCCATAAACCATTAAGTGTCTCTGGGATTCGGAAAAGACTGTCCCTTCCTGGATTAGTGAGATAGCGTTTTGACACACCTTTAGTGCTTCCAATACCAAGACAGCTCAATTATGACTACAAGATTTTGATTAAAAGGTAAGTGGAGCATCCCAAAGCCAAATGAGATCAAGCAAAGGGCACTCATTAGCTTCAGTGGAATACGGCATCTGCCTAAAAGTGTTATCAACTTACCAACAGTCTTATCAACATCATATATGTTTGCTCTGAATATTTACAAATTTGGTTGTAGGTAAGTCCAAGGTAACAGAGCAGTTATTTTTACATTATGTTAAACTTAGATAAATATTAAGAAAGTTTTTCCTGCTGTCTAAGCAAAACATATATATTTCCCTGCAACCCCATTACTCTATGTTAACCACCTGAAGAATACTCCTTATTGTACTCCTTTTCTGAGCTATCTTTTATTAATTTTATGCCATTATCTGGCTCATTTAGGGGCTTATCAGAAAGAGTTTGAAATAATATATTGCAATAGCCTCTTCTAGATGTCTTCACAACAGAAATCTCTCCAGCAACAATCAACTGATTTAGCACTGGCTTCCGAAAAAAGACTCTCCTGGTGATGAAGAAAAATGACCTTCCACTATCTGACTATGGTCTGCAAAATTTTAGTTACTGAAGTTGGGAGGACAGGGATTCTTGTGCAATGTAGGATTGTGTAAAAGGAAGAGGCCAAATATCCCAGGATTCTGGTTTGACCCAAATAGCTACAGACTGACTTGTGGCATTGACTTCCAAGCTTGTATGAAAGATGTAAAATGAAAAAGTGAATGAAGCAATAGAATTGACAATGTATCAGAGGCCAAACAACAGCAATATTCCAGCAAAACTTTTACCCCATTTTGCGAACTGCGTAAGATTACTGAACTGAGGAATAATGACTATTTCTTCATATCCCCTCATTATACCTTTCTTGCAAATAGTTCTTGACAGTAGGGTCATTTTGCAAAACTTCCAGAATAGAAAAAATTATATATATTGAGAGACTTTTGTTCTTTCCATGTGACCCTCACATTATAACCAGATGGTAAATTACTGCATTTTTCCTCTTAAAGGGCTGGAAAGATGTAGTCCATACTGACTTAATCTGGGGCTGATGAAGTGGTTTGTATTTGAGACAACAAGATTAGATTATCGCAGTATATTAGTTTAAAGTCTTTCTGACAGTGCCCTGTGTTACCTGGTATTAAACTATGAATCATTTCTGCATGCATACCACGGGCCAGATTCTCCCCTGGCATAAAATGATACAAGTCCATTGATGTCCCTGGAGCTGCCCTTGCCAACACCAGCTGAGGATCTGGCCCTTATCACACAATACGCTATTGAAATGTCAGTCTTTAGAGTAATTCACCAGCTAGATCTACCTCACCAGTCCTGGTTAGTCATGCCCTGGGGGTAGCTGTGATAATCTCCATTCAATCTGTACTTCTGGAACAGAATTGTTTGGAAATAATGCTTTCAGCTGCACACCTTGCATTTGGGAAGTTTGCCAAGAGGCTTCTTGCTCTGTTTGGAAATAAAGGCTCACATCTCTATGAGATTTTGGCTTTATTCCCTATTGCAGAATTTTCAGTAAGTTATTAGGTGCATCATTACCCCATTTCATTTCCTGCCTGTTCTGACTACCATCCTAGTGCTTGTAGACTGAAACCACCAAGACCCTTTCCTCGGCCCTTCTTCCCGTGAGCACCTGATACAAATCCCACAGAACTCCATTTGAAGTTTCCCAGTAAGCCTAGATTCCTAGGAGAAAATAATGGAAGATATCTAAAGCTTTTGATCATGAAGTCTTTTATGCCACTGGTTGAGATGCTGAAGAGGAGCACTTAGGAGCAACAAAGAGCTGAGATTTTCATTCCCATATCTTCTACAGGTTTTTCCTCTGTCTCTGTACCTTCAGGAAGACAATCTCTTGGGGAAGAGTTATGGACTTTTTTTGTTTTCTTTTGGAGCATACTGCTTGCTGTTAATGAGCAACTGCCTTCACTGGAATCTTTCTACAGATTCCTCAGGTTTGTGTTTCTCAAGTAGAGGGAAGACTTTGAAGATGTGAAATAGCTGTATGTAGGTCTCCAAGTTTACTGTGGGTCTCTGCAGTTCTACGATATCCCAGAGTGGGATATCATGCTGATTCATATTTCTGTATTCTCTGTGCCCAATGTTATAGAGTGGTGCCTTATTAGGATCAAGGGCAAGAGAAAAGATGAGCACACAGCCAGGCTTCTCTGAATAATGCATATGGTTCCTCCTACAGGAAGAAGATTCAAGGAGCTGGCTAAAAGAAAATTACATTTTTTTAGAAAGAAGGAAAAACTGAACGCCCTGGAAGCATCTTCCATACAAATTTGTGTATTTTTGAAGGCTGATAAAATCTAAATTTCCTGAAAGAAATGAAACAGTATGAGGTATTCCCTTACCCCACACCTTGAACTCTGCCAAATAATCTCTCCCTATTTCTGGACTTTGTGCTTGACTTCTGCTCTGACTCTGTATGTCCTCTGCTTCCTTCTTCTCATCCTACCAAACCTTTGTATCTACACAATTCACATTCCTGAATGGCCAGGCACTTGCCTTTGGTTGTTGGGTGATGATGTGTTTCCTGGGTTTGATTTGGAGCCTGCTATAGTTTCATAAGTGACTGTAACTGCTTCTTTACGGCTATCTGAAATGAAGGACAGATGTTACACCTCAGGCTTCAATAACATCTTGTCTAGCCAACAACAACTTCTTCATCACCTTATTGAGCCACTGCTGGTCCTAAACACTCTTTCTGTTGGCTTGTTCTCTGGACACTAACATGCTTCTGAGTCTGCTGTTTTCGTCTTCTCCAGCTGCTCTGGTATTTCCTTCATCTCATACAGACGCAAAAGTGCTCACGAACAATGTCAGTGAAATCCCCTCCAGAGCGTGCCTTTCCTTTGGGTCATAAAACTCGACTGTGTTTGGGATGGAGGTTGCTGTTGTTTCAGCTGTTTGATTCCATGAAGGAGCTTTGCTGCGACTTATATTAACTGTTTTAAATATAGGACAATTATTACTCCCAGAAACTTGCTTGAATTTTTTTCAATCTCTGTGCTCATACAACCTAACAGCTTGGATGGCTGCTGGGTCCTGAACAAGAAATTTCACCAACCTGCCCCATGTGACATGCATGGGGCAGGTCTAAAGTTATTCTCCTCAACAGTCTTCAACAGTGAATCTCTAAAACAAAAGTAAGCAAAAGGAGCATTCATCAGAAATCGTGTATGTTTAGTCCATTCAGCGTCATCTTTGCACTTCTGTAAGGTGCTTGCCTACGTGTGCTGCCCTATCAGGAGCAGAAGCTCAGGAACAGAGGTTGACTTGAACTTTTTGTCTCTGATTTGATAGGGGGCTGTTAGAGGGCACATCAGAAATAAAGGGCAGAAATCTAAGAAGCAGGGAAAATAGTACTAGAATTCCAACTCTGCAAGTTCTTTTTCGGGGAATAGTACTAGTTCTTAAAAGAAAGGAAGGATGCTTAATTTGCATAGAAGTGTTTGAAAAGGTTAATTAGCCAGTCTTTGGAAGTACATAGGGTGAAGTGTGCTCTACAAATAATCTCCCTCGAAAGGCTGTGGAGGGTGTGGTTTGAGAGACAGGAGAAAGTCAAGGAGATATTTCCATCATCGGTGCCTTCACACTTGAGGTAATCTGCAGCAGGGAAGGAATACCTCTGGCATCCCTTTAGCTGCCTTAGGGAGATGTGGTGGCAGGTGTGACAGTATGGTCTTGTGCATGTGGTAACTACTCCAATACAAGACTTTGCAGGGACCTCAAATGCCCTGTGTGGCTGCTGGTGGGGTTCACTGCTGGTGTCTGTGCTGTGCCTGCACACACAGCCTTTTGGTCTGGTGGGGGCACAAGAATGGTGGTGCCTCTGGGAGCATAAGCAGAGATGGAGATTGTTGTATGAGCACCTAGGCTGCAAGAAATTTCTTGGTTATTAGTGTCAGGGTGGCTTGGCCACATTGCTTCAGAAACCCTTGATGCTGCAGTATGTTTTTGGCTTTGCAAGGCTTCTTAAAACCAACCCACGTATGTGCCTAGAGCTTGTAGCAAAATTCCAGATTCATAAATGCAACCGCTTGCCAGCATATGCAGCTCTGAAAGTGAAGCCAGGGAGAATGAGTCTTCAGGTCTCCTCATAGCTTTGGCGGTTTTAACTGTTTGCTACCAAAGACTCAGACCCACTAGGTCACTTGGAAATCCTCCCGTTGACCTCACTGCATTCTAGACCAGATCACACAGAGATTTTAAATGATTTTTCAGTAAAGTATCAGGAACAGTTTTGCTTTCAGCCCTAGGAAATGAGACACTCGACACTAACGGATTTAATACTCGTCTTGTCACATGCTAGGTTGCCCTGCAGATCATGAGCTGCTCATACAAAAAGCACCCTATCAAGTTACTGCTGAAATCTCTTAAATGCTTAGCAGGATGACCATGCAGTCGAATACAGAGAAGAGTTTTAAAACTGTTCTCTCAGAACAGGAAATGATTTTTTTCCTCAAAATTTTAATGTGATCTTCATAGATAAAATGGTAGAATGCAGAAAATATATGTTTATACACACAGTATAATGTGTACCGTGTACTTTAAAAATATTTATCTTATAAACATTTTATTAAAAAAATCTGAATATTAAAATTAAAGTTAAACTCTCTTTCTAATGAAAACATCCCAAATACAAATGAAGTTGTTATCTATGTGTATTCACCTTTGCTTGCGTATTGTCAAAACTTCAGACCATAAAATCAATGATACTTTGGACTTCCAGAAAGCCTAGCAGGCTTCATCAGTCTTTTTTTCAAGCTCCTCGTAGACATTAATTAAAGCTGGGAGAAACTCTATGTTCTTGTTACTACTTACACCTACTTAACACCAGCTCACATGCCACATCTGAGGTCAAACATCAAATCAGTAACAAAATCAGTAGCAGAACTGTGATGTCAGTACTTCTGAGACTTGCCTGGGCTGTTGGATATTATCTTCCACCAGACCATACTATCAGTTATAGAGAATAACTTTTGGTCACTCAAAGAATGATCCAGCTAAAGTAGCTATTATTATCGTCACTGTAAGGCTGTGTGAACTTCAGCAAATGGTTTTAAGAACAGATAAACCCAGACTGAAGGAAAAAACCCAAACTTGTGAAAGTGCTATTGACAGGCAATTTCATTAAATCTGGTTTCACTTTATTTGGGTTATATATTCCATTTCGTAAAAAGCTTATCGTAAAGATCTAAATCTGTGAAGAATGACATCAAGCAATTCTTTACTACCTCTGCTGGTCCATTAAGATAAATTACATCTATCCCTTCCCCTATTATTTCAGGGAGTGCAAGGACTTTGATATATTTTGGCATAATTGCTTTGGTATCCAAGGTTTATTCTGTAATTGCTGTTGTGCAAATGAGACATTTAAGGAGCAATCAGCTTTTTTCTATATGGCCCATCACCATAGTGTGTAAGCAATGTATAGTTTGCATATTTTGTAACGTATGAACTTTTCAGCAATTTTATTGGCACCATTTTGATAAAGACAGATGTCAGACTGCACTCAGTTTATACACACACTCTAAGGTGTTCCCTGGCTTCCTAATATATTAACAATGATGATTTGTTACAATGATAACTTAGAAAAACAGATTACTTAGAAGTTATCACGAGGTAATTCTGCTTCTTGGAGCCTCTGTAATGAATCACCATTTCCCTCCCTCCCTTGACCTAATTTCAAAACCATATACCTGTGTAAAATATTGTGATGAGAATTGTGTCTAATTATCTTCTAAATTTTTCTTTTAATTGCTAGAAGGATGCCCATTCTTAAATGAGGGAGGAATTCATGATGTAATAGTGTTAGAGAGTCCTTGAAATCTAGATTAATTATTAGTTGTATGGACTTCTGAGAGTTTTTGATGTATTCATTTGCATTCACAAAGATGGCTTTTTAATTAAAGAGAGTTTTTGAACTTATACAAATCAGCCTTTTGCGAATGTCCCTAGAAACGTGAAAAGAGTTAAAAGTGAGAAGATCCGAAGTTTTCCTGCAACATTACCTCCTGCTACAAACACTGAATGACCAAAAACATTTGAAATACCAGTCCTCATGTCAGCAGCTCTAGCTGATCTCTAATATAAAGCAGAATTATTAAAGCTTGCACTTGTTAACTAGAAATGCCTTGCTTTCAAATACCATAGAAATGCTTCTCTGGAAAAGAGCAATATGAGAATATCTGATTTTCATTTGAGCTTCCATTATGGTGCATGTTTCTGCCTTTACCTGCATCCTTGTTTTTTCCTCATTTTAAATTAAAGCCTCTTTTCCAAAGACTCCAATTTTAAGTGTTTCCTCATTGTAACTCTTATGATCCCTTGTTGCCACCTGAGACTTTTGGTTTTTCTTTCTTTCTTTTTCTTTCTTTGAGATCAAGAGAACAAACTGAAAGCTCTCACTCTCCAGGTCTGTTTCACAGATTTATAAATGGTACCATATTTTCTGTATTATAGTCATTCACTTCTTAATGCAGCCTAACATCTAATTTACAATTTTGACTGCTGCTACATATTGAATTTGAGCAGATGTCTTTACTGAGCTGCCCACAGTGATGCCTAAATCATTTCCCTCAGAAATTCACAAGAAATTCAGATTCCAGGAGAGTGGATACATAGTTTAATTTGTACCTTCTAGAGTAAATGGTTTTGTAAATAAGTGGAATTTCATCTGACAGAACACTGTCTGATTTCCTCATTTTGTGAGATCTACCCAGAGGCACTCATACACCTCACTGCCAGGGCTGGCTGCCTAATTTCAGTTTTCATCACATGAATAACACCGGCCCTTCTCTACAACTATGGTTCCATTGCAGAAATGCGCCATGGTGAGACTGGAACCTTTAAAACTCATCCATGGTCCTGACTCCTCCACAGTTCCCGGTTACACACAAAACTGTAAACCAGATTTATAGGTGTCTTTAGTTGGGTCTTGTAATGAAACTTTGTCAAGAATCTCTTTAAAGTCTATATAAAAAAGATCCACCAATCTTCCCGCATCTCTTCTTGTCTAAGTCTTTGCAAAAACCTTAGCTAGAATACAGTAAATAAATTCATTTTTACAAGTGATACCTCAATATTCTCTTAGAGGCATTAAAACACACTTATTTATATTTGTTTCCTCCTATACTTTTCTTGAAGATAGACTCATTCAGGATGCCTGACATTATCTTAGTGGCTTTTTTTGTACGTTTGTTTAGCCATTATAACTAGCTATCTGGCAAAGTACTACATTCATTTAGAGCACATCTGTTTCATGTTTCATTTCCAGAAGACCTTTGCAGCATTTCTTGGAGAATCAATGTCTGATTTTAATTTCCCCAAAGCCAACTAAATATTTGGCTGGATCAAGGACATTTCCTATTTGTATTGATGTTCAGGTACTCTGTTTTCATGCATTTTGTCTCTGATGATGTCTAAACTTCCTGACGTGTACAAGAACATGACAATGTAGACACATTAATCTTTCAGTCTCATGGAAAATTACCTCAAATGCTACTCTGGTTCTCATCCCTCTTCTATATTTATTCATGTTTTCATTTTGGAAAGTCATCTTCTGTTCTGAAGCACTCAAATAATTGATTTCAGGATCTGATTACTTGTTTTTTCAATTTTCTTGCAGTTCTCAGAGATGGCACTGTACATTTCCACCTTCCAGAATCCTTTCCTTCTTGGCCTCACTTGGATAAGCTTAATTTTAAAATTATATTTCCTTTAGCTTGAATAGATTTTTGCAACTTGGATTTTGACCGGTTCTTCCCTGGTAGCTTTCCTGCTCCGTAATTTTACTTGGCAGTGAAAAGTGAACACTAGCCATGGTTCTGTCATCATTTCTTTAAATATTCTCTGAGTTGAATGCCTTTCCTAAATTTTTCCTTTAATATATTTCTATGGAAATAAACATTTTGATTTTTTTTTTCCTTTTACGTATGCACACATCTAGGTATAAACTGCATAAAAAACAAGTCATGCTTATTCATACTATGATCACAGTGCTACCTAACATCTTGCTTCATGAACCAACTTGTGTCCAGCAGCAGAGGAATTGTTCTGAGAAGCAGTGCCTCATGCCACCCAGTTATTACTTTCCCTGACCATTTTCTAAGGCAATCCTCAAAGACCCTAAGCCAGGACACCCAAAGGTGGTTGTTCTTACCAGCTTTTGTGTTGTCCATCCCCCAGTGACTCCCAAAGACCTGCAGTGATGGAAGAGCTGCTATTGCAGTTTCTGCTGCTGCTCTCTGTCTTGCTGCAAATTGGGAATTTCACCTGTGTGGTTTCTACGTCATGATGTGCATGAAGGGGACTTTGAGACCTCTTGAAGTTCTCTGTGAAAAACAAGAGGAAGGAAAACACATGCCTGAATATTTAACAGCCGTGTAGTCAGGGCCCAGGAGATGAGACCCAGAGGTTCAAGTTGCAATTGTGTCTGCTTTGGAGGAGTAGCTTGAACCTGTACTTCTGACAGCTGGGTGAAAGCTGCAGTCAACAAACTCTCATGGTGGCTGCAGTAGAGCTACCCCTGCTTCTCTCTTTTGGAATAAAAGTAAAGTTTCATTAGTATAAAATGTGAGCGAGTTAATGATTGCTGGTGTCTTCACTAATTTTTCTCTCTCTCTCCCTCACTTCCCAATAAAAGCTTTATTCAAATTGGTATTTTTCCATGAAAGATTTTGTTTTCTACAAAACAGAATGAAGTGGGAATACCAGGCAGTCTAAAGATTTCACCAAACATGCAATTCCATCCAGATGTCTTCTTTTAATCATTAGTAAATATCTGCTGTCAGCTTCAGAAGACTTTTTGTTTCCCCACTGGATTGCAGACATTTACCCATCCCTGATTTTAAATACAGATTTTACTCATATGATTAGACCCACAGTTGGTGCTGAACAAGATTACTTTATCTAGTACTTTTATTGTGTATAGAGTTCACCCGGTTTTAACATGTCCCCAAATCTTCGGTTTAAATAAATCTTCCCAAAATATTCATGGTCTTCCTTGAAGCCAGTCTGTTTTCATGTTGCTTAAAACGTAAACCATCCGTGTAATGTAAATGTAAAGCTCCAGGCAATTAATTTTCTAATTCGTTTTCTCCCACATTGGAAACTCAAGAACGTGTACTTCATTTACATCTATTATTACTGTATTACAGATATTGTTATTATTATTAACATTATTATTATTATTTACTCTGGAGGTGATATGTACCCTCAGGCAGATACATTGTAAATTGAAACCAGATGTCCAACGAGTTGATGACACATAGATTTCCAAGCAGGACTGAAATCTTTTCCTAAAATTCACATTGCTGCAGATGAACTAACGTGAGTCTGTGTGACCAACCGGGAACAGACCACGGCAAGTATGAAATAATGTCACATATCACCTTGTGATTATGCAAAATAAAATTTCACAGTTTTAAGTTTGTTCTTCAAACAAAGAGTGAAAATATAACAAAACACACAGGGAAGATAAGAGGCTATGGTAAGATTAGAAAATAGGGAAGGTACATTCGGAAGCCATTAACAACCCAAAGCTACTAACTAAAGCTAGCTTTCAGATAGTCCCTCCAGGGAGGCTACTTCAAAGATACTCAAATAAAAAAGGCAATTTATTGGCTAAGCGATCTTCTTAGAGGCCCCAAATTTCCTACCCAGCCCATTTGTTTTTCATTCCTCTTAAATTTTAAAGTCACCTTTGCAATTGCTCAAGATCTTTAA
This sequence comes from Leptosomus discolor, assembly GCF_034619465.1. Lineage (NCBI taxonomy): Eukaryota > Metazoa > Chordata > Aves > Leptosomiformes > Leptosomidae > Leptosomus > Leptosomus discolor. The sequence goes on along the minus strand of NC_141395.1, from coordinate 10,525,485 downwards.
GGAATTTTTTTTAGAAATTATACTAATTGGCCTATTTTTACTTCCCTCTCTTTGCCCTTAAAGACTATGAAGCTTGGTGCCTAAAAATAAGTCGGAGTGAGCTGAAGTCTGTGATCTCCAGATGGCTATCAGCAAGAGAGTTCCTTTTACACCCTGTGCTTTGTGCACGGTTACCTGCGCTCTCGTGCACCAGAAAGTTTAACCATTGCAGTGTAGTTGAGAACAGTAACATCAGAATGTAGGGCACAAACCAGCCCCTTGCTACTGAGACCAAGCGGTCTGAATTCTCCCATTAGCCTCTGTTATTTCGATTTGGTTCAAGTCTGCTCTGCAGCATGAAATGTTGCAGCAACTTGAAGAAGAACTGAACAAATCCTCCTCTCACTGTGAGCCAGGGAATAATAACAGCATTTAACACCTAAAAGCTACTATTATTTTTTATGTTCTATTAGAAATAAAACCACTAAAAGTGCTGAATCTATAGATAGATGTATAATAATAATAATAATGAGATAGCTAGTATCCCAACAAACTATTTTATATGCCTTTTTAAATGATACTTTATCTTTCTATAGCATTTGCAAAAATATTGTGACCAGTGACAAATATTGTGACTCCACCAAATGAGTACTGCAAATTATATCACGTGAAGATAAGCGGCTGTCTCCACACCCCCATGCATGGACATTCAGAGGTACCCAAAGCAAGCTGATATACTGGCTTAGCTGCTGTGCATCTGTGCAGTGCTCTGCCAAGCCAGTGTGTCACAGTTCTGCTGTACACAGCCTGTGCTAATGGGACTGTGTTGATTTTCTCCTTTCCCTGCGTGGCCTTGCACACAAAGGAGCCAAAGAGCTTGTTCTCCAAGATCTCCAGCTGGCAAGGAGGTGAGAAACTGTACTCAGTTAAGAAATTAAGTGTGTACTTAATATTAAATATGTGAATCTCACTAAATTTGTACGTGTTAAATGGTGCCATTTTTGTTGGATCATAGAGCAAATTTAGAAGCCGAAAGCTCTCAGCATAAACACGGACTTCTGTTCTTCGTGGGACTGCTCATTTGTTCATATTTCTTAGAACAGAAAATAAAGAAACATGTTAATTGAACTGGTTAAACTATTTAACACTACAAGTCTATCAAAGCACACAAACAGGGTAAGTTTGAATCATGTGCACTGTTCCAAGTTGAGAATATATACAAATATCTGAATGATTTAAATGTGCACCAGGACATTAGGGCATTACTTCTGAAATCTGAGATAGAGCCTGGTGTTGGCAAGGAATAAAGTGTTCACCTGCCACCTTTCACCTATGTAACACTGTTTTTGTTCCCATCAGAGCCTTCTCATGAGCAGGGAGGAATGGGTTATTAAAATATTCAACCAATATTTTCATTAGCTCACTATCAAAAGGGGGATTTGCACATCATAAGCTAAGACACTTGTATAGCTACAGCAAAGGACAGTTTGTGGCCACCAAGTGTTAAATCTGTTGTGGATTAAGCCCAATTTATTTCCTAGATATCAAAGATCCTTTCTTACTTTTCCCTGTATTGTCTGTAATCTCCTTTATTCATACATTCATGAATTGCTGGAGCCCTCCGTGGATGCTGATTCCTGTCTGCAACGCAAGGGCCGTAGGGCCAAGCACAGCCCCACACAGATGCCCGGGATCGCTGCCGTGCACGGGTGGGTGGCTGCCCAAGAATCAGAGGATTTAGCCCCACTTGACATCATTTAATCTAATTTCTACTGCCTGTGTCCTCTTGCAGGTGACTGAGGAGGAGGGTGACAAAGCAGGATCAGGACCAACGTGGTGTCTCCTCATATCAGTCTATGAGGGAGAATTTAAAATGACATTTCAAATGAAGAAGAAAAAGCTCCCCCTTGTCTAGCTTGTGCTGAATACTTTTCCCCTATGCTCTTCCTCATGTTTAATTTTTATTCATTTGCACTCTGATAGAGATCAAAGATTTCTATCAAAATATGGTTTGCACTGAAGTAGGTATTTTGCAAACATACAGGGAGACTTTTTTCTCCCCTGGTGTCTTACAGTTTAAAACTAGTCTGAAAACGGTTTGTGAGAGGAATGATTCCTACAGATATCTGCCTCTTGATTGTTTGAATTTTTGATAAAATTATACTAAAATAGTCTGTTTTCAGTTTGTGTGTCTATAAAGTGCACCTTATAATCCTTGACTTGCAGAGTAATTTAGCAGCAACAAGCAAATATAGGAATGCTAATTCATAAACTGTTACAGAAATCAGTGAACAGATTCAAAAGATCTGAGATACCATCGCACGATGAAATACTATTCTCCTGCTAGATGAGATTTTATGAGGCGGAGAAACATTCAGTAGCCTTTGATAATTTTATCTGAATGAGATAAGACGATGACTTCAAAATTTATTTAGAAAAACAGGCAAAACCTCCAAAACAAGCATGTCTAAGAAAGGAGGAATAGCTTAAAGCACTCAGGAGCAGAGTTCTCAGGTATATCTCTGTATTTTTTTTTTTTGCATGAAGGAAAGCTCACTTGCAGGTTGGCAGCAAGGAGTTGTAATCTCAGGAGAAGGGAGTCCCTCCTCCTCCAGTCAAAGAGAAATACCATCTGATGTATGAGGAGTTCAAGTCTCTGCTTTCTAAATAAGTTAAGATGCTTCCTGACTGTTTTTTAGTAAGGAAAACGTACATCCACTAGGTAAATTTCAAGCCCAAATCGACCTTGGCTTTCGAAGGTAAAAGGAAGCTGCGTTTCTGTCAAGATAATCATCTGTATCACTAATAAAATATTTCAGAGAAGTTGCGTGTCCATTTACCAAAACCAAACAATCCCAGGACTAAAGAGGCTTTACTCTAAAAGATTTTTCTGTCCAAGTTATTTTTCTGTTTGCATCTAAGGTCACCCTCAAGCTCATTTCCCCTCAGCTTCTGAGAGACGCTGCCTCTAACCTCCATCGCTGGAGAGGTCCATGAGTCAGAGCGAGATTTTTTCTCCCCTCATGTTCCTGAGCTTAACAAGTCATTGCATTGACAGCAAGTGGGATGTGCCCACAGCTGCCACTAACAGCGGCTCGATATCATCCCGGCACGGCCATAGTCAGCAGCGGAGCACGCAGGCTCCTGGCACCGGGAATCCCCGGCAGCCCTCCTCTATCAGAAAGCACCATACTCTCCATTCTTTGTTGCAGCGGTTCCTTCTCAAAAGCTCACACTTATCCCTTGCAAGCACATTTGCCACTTCCAATCTGTTTCCCCATGGGACATTTTGCTTTATCGTAACAACCTGTTTGCATTTCCTCGATTGTCCGGGCTTTTTTATGCAGCTTGGGGAAAAAAAGCCTCCACCTTTCCCTTTTAGATTCATATTTCTCTATCTGGAGCTTTCTGCAAAAATTCCCCATGAGGACGCTGCTTTTATTGCAGCTGTATATTTTTATCTTGCCATTTTATACCCAACAAAATGCAGGTTCCCCCCCGTGCCACCTGTTCTCACCTCTGGCCAGCACTTCCTTCCATTTTTAATTACCATTTCACTTACCTGTTATGACTCTACGCAGAATCACTGACACTAGAAAACACGCTGCACATTGCTCTCCTGTCATTGAGATGCTGGCTAGACTGGTTGTTGTCTTGGCCATGGGGACAGGATTCCACCCAGAGACACTAAGCAATTATCTTTCTCATTCCCCTTTGAGGTTGGAGCATAGTATTGGTAATTAAATTCATACTTCTGTTTGTTGTGGGTTTTTTTTCTATATGTTCCCATTTCCCAGAAACCTTAGGCAAAGGATTTTCTACCGGGATGAGGAAGCAGGATCTGAGGCTGGTTTGGTTTAGCTCTGGAATTCAATTTGGATTTAACAGTTACATGGCGAATCATTATGTAGTTTTATTTTTTGCAAAAAAAAGTGCCCTAGATGTTTTGCTGAGCAGTTGAGAATTTATTGGGTCACACTCACAGTTTGCTACATGAGGACCTGCCTGGAATGTATTACTTTTAAGGAAAGCTATTCAGAGGCCAAAAATGAACTCCTGGCTAAAACCAGCAAGAAGTGGACAGGAGGAAGGAAAATCCCCTGGGATGGGTCCCGTTGGCTGGAATTGTTAACTCTGCTTTCTAGTCAGCCAGCCAGCCTCTCTTTTCTCTTTTGCATTTCTGGCCCTTGTTTGCTACCGCACACCAAAAAAAAAGGCAAACAAATCCCTCTCTCAGCATTTTCAGGTCATTTGCCAAGCTCCAGTGATACTAGCTGCCAACCCCTATCTGAGTTTTCAACTGCCCAGGCCCTCTTTTTCCTGCCAGACCACTTTTTTCTATACAGCCCTGCCATCTACCTCCACCACTTCCCGATTTGTATGTCTTTAAAACTGTTCATTATTTCCTAACTTCATTTCTCTGCAGAGGTCTGATCCAAGGCCCATTGAAATGTTTCCATTGACTTCAATGGGCTTTGAATCAGGCCCAAAGTCTTTGTTTCTTCCAGGGATCTTTAGCTGCCTCTAGGTCAGTCTTTCTTCTCTTTCTGCAAGGTCTCCTTTTCCCTCCCCTTTTCATTCAGCAGTGCAATACGCCATGAAACCTCCTCTCCTCTGCACAGCCCACCCGGGCCGGTGAAAGCAATTTGAAGGCCAGTGAGTGAGAGGAGCTTGGCTAAGTTGTATATCATGGCTGTGCACAAAGCTTGACTGAAGGTAGAGCCACCCGAACCTTGGCGGAAGGCAGAACCACATTTCAAAAGGCTTGATATTTTCTTTTTACTTTTAAGATGGCTATAGTATTTGGCAATGTTTCTTGTGTTTGCCAAGGTTTTATGTAAATGAAATAATAACAGCTGCACTGAAGATCTGGGGTTAAGGCAGACCAGACAAGCTGAAGGTACGGTGGTGCATAAGGCTGCTGCTGAAGGATGGGATTTTCACAAGTATGCTGTGGAAGCGGACAGCCTTGGACAACGTACACCTCTACTGAAATCAAAAGGACTTTGGAGATTTACAGCAGATAAGTATTTGTCCCTGAAAATGCAAAAATAACATAACTAACTAACTAACTAAATGTGATTCAGACCTTCGAAAAAAGAAATTCCAGTTGCAACCAGGGGTGCAGTTAAAATTTCAGCTCATAATGCTTTATTCTGAATTACACAAAGGATTGTTGTATCTCTTTTAGCAAAGTAAAACTCCAGATGCAGGAACTGGTTTTGGCCTATCTCCATAAAACATAGTTGGGGATTTTCCCTTCTGCTAAATGTCTCTTTCCTACCGTAGATGTTTTTCCCCTGCGTGGAAGACTTATCTACCTTTTAAGTATCATGCTGCTGTAGCTGTTTGTTTTTAACAAGATTGTTTTTTAAAGGCAACCAAAAGCCTTGATGTTTAACTCCAGCGTAATCATTTTCCCCTACCTGCTGTGATGACAGCCTTGTACATTATTCAGGTTCAAGCCCATCTCGCTCTCCCACCCCTCTGCAGATAGGGAAAAGCTGCATTGCTGGCAGCTGAGACAAGCACTAGTGCTGGGTGTACTTGTACGATGTACAGTGATATGAAGTAGAGCATATGAAAGAGCAAACTACATCCCTTTTGTAACGCTTTTTCTCTGGTCTAAAAGGTGGAGCTGGCATTTTCACATTGCAGAAGCATTGATAATTTGAAGTGTTAATTTAATCATTCTTGCAAATGCTGGGATTGTCTGGGATCCAGTAAACACCCTCCAAGTTTGTGACTGCTCCAAACCCCATTGAAATCAGCAGGAGTCTTTCTGAACTATTGAATTGCAGACTTTCCTCAGGGTTGTGTACAACGCCACAGACTTAATTACCATGTTCCTGGCTGGAATAAATATGCAAATGGACTTTTCAGCTGGAGGGCCTTAAAATACAGGTTGGACACATGGCAACTAATGACTTGATTTGGGCTATATGCAAACATTTGCCAGCCAAAGGCCTGCGCCTATTCCCATGGAAGCAAAAGGCACAATTATTACCAGCTCCAGGGAAAGCAGGACTCAGACACCTTCTTTAAATAGTGGCCAGTGTTCCCAAGCAGCTCAAATCTGTCAACAGTCTTTCCTCAGCCTTTCGTCCTCCTTCTTTCCCTGATCCACTGTGATAAGAAAACATCCACAATGCAGATTTTATCATAAATGCTAGAGATTTATGCACCTGCAGGTTTCACAGCTGCAGGGCAGGCATCTTATTGCAAATGCAGCTCCAAGTATATTCAATACATGGGTTGTTTTCACGACAAAACAGGAGCGTTTCCCCAGAAGGAGGAAATCAGCATCTTAAATTTACCAGCATAACCACTCTCCTCAGCATCTCCTGCATGATACCACCACATGCTCTCTGTAATGGTACTGAGCATGAATTCAGGCTCACTCTCAAATCATGGCTGATAGTGAAGACAAGATTCAGCCCCGCAAAGCTCGGCTTGCTGACTCAGCTCTGTGGGGCTCCAAGGCCAGCTGTAAGCAGAATTGTTAAATCAGCTTCTGTTACAGGACAAAAACATCTGCTGGAAACCTGATGTCCCTAATAATTCACAGTTCCCATACTGTATTTATTGACATTCATAGTCTATTAGTGATTTTTTTTTTCTTCCTATCAAAAAGCTGCAATCAATAAGGTACCATTTCACTCATATGCTTTTGAGAAGGGTCGTGTCTGGAGATGCAAACCATGACTGGTGCATTGCTTAAGCATCTTAATGCAGTATTTTTCATCAGTGTAAGAAAGCCTGGAGTATGTGCAAGGAATGGTTTCACACTAACTTCTCCCCAAGGGGCACTACAGCCATGCACAGAGAGGTACGGCGAAACAGCATGAGGAATTAGGATAAAAGGCCACTTCTTTGCTGGTGCCATGGAGGCTTTATTGTGATGCGATGGAGGAGCAGGACAGCTGGAGGAGTGTCACTGAGAGGTGGGTGGCAGGAATTTCTGGGAACCAAATTTAGCTGGCAGAGGCCTCCAACCCTTCCCACTCACCGGTGGGATAGTGTCTGCCAGCTCGTCATCAAGAGCCCCGCAGTGTTCTTCGCCAAAACACAGGGCACAATATTTGAATATATCCCAGGATTACTATATTACTATAAACTGTATAAGGTGCAGCACTGTCAATCAAAATGTCAAATTTTGTGCTGATACTTTGTATCCTAATTTTCTCTGTGCCTGCAATCAAACATCGAGATTTCCTGTGTCAGAAAAATAGCCTGTACTTGGATAATTGAATATGAAAGCTAACAATACCATTTTTTAGCATGAAGTGAAATAATGCTTGTCCCTTGTGGCTAGAAGTTTAAAATGGACAGGACTTTGAAGGTGCTGCTCTATTCATGTATGCAAATTGGCAATTAAGTGATAATAATAAAATACCGAAAATAAGTTATTTATAAGTTGCCTTTTAAACTACTTCAATTTGTGTTAGCAAAGATATCTGAAATGGAGGTTTGAAAACATGACAGCAACAATGCAGCGCACATTCAAAAGAAATGACAAAACCTTGTTACAGTATTGGACACCACAAAAATACCCTTGGAAAGGAGAAAGGTTCAGTGGGCAGAGCAACAGGCAATATGAAGCAATCAAGAAAAACAACCAATTAACCTGTATTAATTCCACTTTTTTTTTCCTCCCCCTCCGTATTTTTACTCCAAAGCAGCACACAACGCTAATCAGACAAAACAGGGTATTGATAAGCAGAGTTGGATGACAGACAAGTGAAAAACAATTTATGACACACATATAGAAGGGAATTAACAGTCTAAGCATAAAGTAATAAAGTGTGTATGTGTGTGTCCATGTGCACATTAGTGTGGATGCATGTGTAAGTACACAGACACGCGTGTATGTATTTGGGCAGTGGTTGAAAGCAGTAAGAAAGAAATCATTTGCTGCCTCTTTAATGTTCTGTTTGTAAAAGAAATCAAATGCAATCATGGCAGTACCTCAGTACTCGGATTGTTAATTCAGCATCTAAAGAACATGTTATTCATAAAAAATGAATTATTTCTTGTTAATTCTGTTGATAATTAATAGATATATATGGAAGGACAGAGTTTTAGATGATCATAGGATAATTATGTAATTTATATCCAGTCAATGAGAAGACCAGAAGAGGAAAGCTCAAGGTAGCTAGTGTTGGTGAAAGTTTGTTTTATTTTTGTGAAGTTGTTGAGAACCATAGAGGGTGCCTGCCATGCATTAACCTGTTTGGATGAAAATTCACAGCAGGTTGCTTCAGCATATCGGTGTCCTCTGCAAATCATCTGGACAGCTGGGACCATGAAATTTACCCAGATCCAAAAAAAGTTGACCCTCACCAAACCTCAGTGCCCTCTAAGGCCATATGTGCAGACCATTTCACATTTTGCACTTGTTTTGCCACTGTGGAATGACAAAAATGCTCTTGTCAAGTGGACATGAGATTTTCGGGTCCTTCCACACAGAAAACACACCAGCAAGACTTGTCAGATGTTTTTTAACTACAACGTTATAGAAAAATTTTTCCTTTGTTTTTAGTGTCATCTTCTGTACTTCAAAATAAATAAATAAATACAAGGCAAAACCCTATTTGACTCAATTTTCTGTTTCTGAATCAAGTATAATCCCATCAGTTTGGTTTCATCATTTGTAGTAAACTATTCACTAATCTAAGACAGGTGCCCCTGGGTGTTAACATTTAGTCTTCTAGTAGAAAAGTGGGTGCAAAGTTAAACCACATGTTCTACTTAAAAATAAGTGAGGTGTGATTAGGCAAGGTCTTTAAAGCATGCGCTCAGACACACACACACAAGCACGCACGCACAGTTTGCAAGGAAAAGATGCTGACACTTATAGGCTGTATCGTGCAGTTATGGTCTGCACTTAACTAACTCTTTGCCAGGTGGATCGCTCTCGAAATCTGAGGGGCAAAAGGTTATGTTGAGCTCATTACTGCGGACAGCTTTTAAAACAAAAGCGATAATATGGACATTCCTTGGATGATGAGTTTCATTAATATTTGCCCATGCTAGAGTGTGTGAAGAGCTTTGCTCAAAGGAAACCTTACAGATTGTCAGAGCATTATCTGTTGGAAAAGTTGACAAACTACAGATGTCCTAAGATATCCTGTAAAATATATGTGTGCATCTATTTTCATTGTCATGAGCAACCTCCAATTAGTTGAGTTTTACTTGTTATTGATAGGAGGGAAAAGTCTAGAAAAAGTCCACCAACTCTCTAACAATCGCTTTTAATGTCATTTCAGATTGAAAGGAGCACTTATAAATGGCTAAGATCTGGACTGAAGACTGCAGAAACCCAGCAGTTCAAGAACTATGTTCACCATATACTCTCTTACTTTTGTACAAAATGATTGTCAAAGGCTTCCAAAATGCAAAGGGAACAGAGTACTCTTCTTGTGTTTGAATTAGTTATTGAATACTGTATGATGTTATCTGGAGAAGTAAAACACAGGAAACATAATCAATTATTTCTGTAAGAATACATGGGAGGCTTAAGTTGCAAAGAGGGTAGAAAAGCAGGGTTTTTTAAAAAGTTGAGAAGAGTTATTGCAGTAGTGCTAGTAGCTTTAAAGTCTGAACCATCATAGATCTGAAAGTCTTCAAACGTTGGCAAAAGAGCAATGGAAAAATAATGATGTAGTATTTCAACAGAGGTGTTCATATCATCCATTATTTGAGGATCACAGCATTCTAGGGAAATGGGTAGGTTATCCCCACTTTACATACAATGAGACAGGGAGTTTCCGTGACTCACCTACAACCGTTCAGCCTGTCGGTGACACCGCTGTGGGTAGACCTGCTTAATATCTGCTTTCATGTCTACCTAAACAAATTCTAGGCGCACAAGACACTATTATGACATATCAGAGGTCTTTGAGTGCTGAATTATTTACATCTGTGCTTGAATCCTTGTTTCAGAATGAAGCTATTTGAATTTAAATCTTCTCTTGCTTCGTGAAATTGTATACTAAATCTGTACTCTGTAAGTGTAAAGAGAAACTTCATTTATTTGTGAACTCAAGTACATGTTTTTGTACTGTCTGATTACAAAACAAGAGAGAGTTTGAACTAGGAAAGGAGATGAAGATGTTTTTTATCGTAGTGAATAGGAATATTATAGAATCATAGAATCATTTAGGAATAACTAAGATATTAATAATGTAAGATTTCAATAATGTTATAACAGATGTAACATGTCAGTAATATGCTTCTGGAAAGCTTTACAGATGATGTAGGAAATAGGATAAAATTGTTAAATCAAAATTGTGAAATGAATATTGACTAAAACTGATCTTTTTCAGATTTCATTTTCACTGGAAATTGAAAACATATTCACTTCTGCTCCAAATCTGAGAAACACCTATGAGAAAGTCGAGCCATCTCATGAAATTCAAATTCAGGCATCATTACTTATCCATCCTCACTAAGCACACTGAAGACCTTGGAGCATAGGAACACCATTGCTTGCCAAAAGAAATATTTCTCCCACCCTAAATGAGGAGACTGCAGTGCACTGCAGTTCAGACTATTGCCACTTCCCTCCACCGCACAGAAATGGAGCAGGAGTGGGCCACAGGGCTCTATAATAGAGAGAAATTCATTCTGAGTGTGTAAATGAAGCCTCAACAAGACCTATGAAATATGAATCTATTACAGATGGGTGTTTTTTTTCCAAGTACAGATTTGGATTTTCACCCCTCTCCTCCTCCTCTCATATGTTGCTTGTTTTAGTGGTTGGCAGGAGGGAGGGGGAAAGGAACTAACAACATGTGTGCCTATCATCACCCTGACCACTGCGCTTGTATGTCTAACTCGCTCCCCTTTGCTTTGTCTGTTTTTTGTCTTTATCCTGCTCGATCCTGTGAACACTTATGTGTAAGTTCTGACCGCGTTGACTTCAGCTGGGCTTCTCGTGAGAGTAAAGCTGCAAACATGATGTTCACAACACAGAGCCCTTTCATGGTTTTCTTGAGGGAGATTTGCCCTGCAACTAGCTTGGTGTAAAAAGGACAGAGGCAGAAGGGATCTGTCCTTTCAAAAAACCCCAGCAAACCAATATCTCTTCCTTCCATCACATCAGTACAAGAGATACCTCTCCTAGAATACAGGCTTTTTGGAGACAGGGTAGAAGGGGAGAAGGAGAAAATGTGTGAAAGAGCAGAGATGGAAGATAGATTCTCCCTCTTCCAGCTTTCAGTCTTTCTATCACCAAAAAGTGGGGTGGGGGAAGAGCTAAAGTGACTCCCTAAACGGCTGGTGCCTTTCCTGGGGATTGGACTGCCAGCTGTGCAGGAGATGCATCAAATCTTCTCTCTCCTACCTTGGACCCAAGAATGAAGCTAGCTCCAAGACTTTCTAGAAGACAAATGCATATTGTCGTAATTGTGCAACACCTAGCACGATGGATCCATGAGAAACACAGATGTTGCAATGAAAACAATATCTGTTTCACTGAGACTAAGTTAATACAGTCCTCTCTTATTTTCTAATTTAAAAAAGCCAGTCCACTTGCAGAGCCTGTATGAAGGTGCCATATTAAACAGGATAAGGATCAGTTAATGGGCAGACCCTCTAAAAGTAACTGTAAATGTGCAATTAGCATATTCTGGGGATATTTCCACAGAGGCTAAAGAAGCCTTTTCTTAAGCAATACTCTTTGTTGTCGAGATTACGAAAAACTTCCCAATTTATTTCATTTGTATAAAAAATTGGGGTTTCACCTAAGTGTTTAATCAAAAAGGTGGAAAGAAATGTGAGAAGTGACTGCTGGAAAAACAAACATTGAGTCAAAAGTTTTCAGTTTTTACTTTTTATAAAAAAAAAAATAAAATCTAGCTACTGGTTCAGATGACCATTAACAAATCCATGGTTCCCTGCCCTGATTTTCCTTTCCTTTAATGGTCTATGGCCAAATGTCATCAAGGTGCACATCAGCATCTTCCAGATGTGGAACAGGAAGATCTGTCCTGATGAGTTCATTAGGAAAGGTGTAACTGGCTAGATGTCTGGCTCATGACAGAGAACATAAGAATGTTTGTGCAATATAGACCTGACCTGGGTTACTTAAATGGCACACACTTCAGTAAAATCGAACACAGGCTGCATGCACAGGAACAAAAGGCCTAGAGAGATCTCACAAAATATGTCAAAAAATGCAAAAAAAATGACGCTGAAAAAGTCTTCTAAGAAATGGAAAATAATTTATTGAACCTTAGCTGTAAGTGTAGATCCACAGATAAGATGTGAACATGGTTGTTGGATGAAGAGAGGGAGGATGAGGAGACGTGGAGTTGGAATTACTCCACAGGGCAGTCATCTGAGGACCTATGTCAACTGGAAACAAAGAGGTAATTGTGGAGGCCATGAGCTCCAAGAGTTTTGTCACCGAACCCCTCAGGAGCAGAGTTAAGTGCGAGGTGAACACACAGGGCCATGGAGAAGTTAGAAGAGAAGCAGAGGACTCATCATCCCAGCTGTTCTTGCAATTAGGCCACAAATACTTTATTGCCTGAGAGACAAACTCAAGCATAACACATGCAGTCATCCTAGCCGTGTATAAGCTTAGACAGAACAAAATTGGCTGAAGGATTCAACCAGCTAGAGCTAACATTGAAACATACGGGTTAGCAAACTGCTGGCAGACATGAAGAAGAAACATGCATTTATCTTTAAAAGAAAAAAATCCAGACTGGTGGGGGCTGTCAGCACGCTTTCGAGGAACCATCCTTAATGTGCTCGGGCTGAGCTAGTCCAGCATTTTGACTTCCACAAGCAGCTCAGCTGTGGAAGCCCACAGCCAAAACCGCAGGGTTCTGGTGCCGTAGGTGTTACATAAAGACCCTATTCCTATAGCACTATAAATGCAAATGATTGTGAAAGGATACCCAGCGAGGTTCGGTAATAATTCAAATCGCAAATCCTTTTGCCATGCAACTCATATAATATGATATTTTTTATGGAAGCCCTTCTCCCCCTCCAGAAGGCATTAAATTGTTATTCATATTTCAGATTAAAAAATTCAGGAAGAGTATTAAAAGACAGCCAGTGATAGCAAGATAGATTCAAGGTGTGGGCATACGCCTCACGCCTGCTGTAGCAAGTGTTTCTGCTCTAGAAATATAAAAAGGAAGTTAGCTGAACAGCATGAAAATGGATGTAAACATGGAATTAAAAAGATCAGTCTCCAAAAGTACAATAGCATTTTTAAGGGAAGGGTGTGTAATTTGAACAAACACAGCTGAAGGCAAGAATTAGCACCATATGCATGATCACATAAATCAAGATAAATAAGGTTGATGGAATCACACATGATGCTTGTTTGCTCTGAAGAACGGTGAAGTAGATAAACACGGATGTCTCAGGCTTAGCACGAATTGCTATACAGAGTGGCAGTATTGGTAGACTGCTAGTGCTTTTTAAATGCATTACTGAAGAAAATAATCATGGTACAAGAATCGGTGCTACTGAAACTCTGGCTGCGGAGCTCCGCTGATAGCTGTCAACATATGCAGGTGCAAGGGGAGACATATTACTCTTAAACAGCTCATTCATTTTAAGTCTCAGTTCATTTGCTACTGAAAATATGAAAGGCATACACTGGAGAGAAAAGCTCTGTTAATATGTGTATCCCAGCTCTCCAACAAGCAGACTTCTTTTAAAAGCTTATTCGTGTGGTTGGAAAGGTGGAGAAGTTTTATTTTGGATCTTTCACTAGTATAAAGTAATGTGGTTTGTTTGTTTGTTTGTTTTTTCTTTTTCTTTTTCTTTTTTTTTTGTTTGTTTTAATGTGCTGGTTAGTTTGTTCCTCAAAAAGCATATTTTTATGCAGCTCTTGATGCTGAATTTGACCTAATGAACCCAGAAGCAACAGAGAAACCCAAAGTGAGATCAGTCATTAATATTAAAATACAGAGTCCAGCAAATTCAGAGAGAAATTGACTTAGAAATGACGCTCTGCTACTGAAGAGGAACTGAGCCTCTTAATAAAGTGTGCCGGCGCTCTGAGGCGTCATTGCAAGCATTGTGGTGCAATAGGAGCAGATCTGCAGAGACAAACCATTGGTCGTCAGTCCACACCAGGTGTCTGAGAGGTTTTGCTTTGTACCACTTCTGTGAGCTGAACATTCACCAGCACTGGGCTGTAACAGCAACTCGTGGTTGGAGTGTGCTCGCTCTCCTGGATCCCATCCTCCAGCTTAGCTCCTGCCAACAGAAATCCAGTTTGCGTCCTTGGGACTGCTCTGTGCTATGAGCTGAAACACAGTAGGTGAGGGCAACCAGATTTGCTTCCAAAAGCTGCTCCAAACCAGAACTAAGACACCAGTATAGACACACTTGGAGGGAAGTCCAGATATACACTGTTCAGTCAGTGTGCTTTAGGGGCACTGAATCAAGATCAAACAGCCACAGTCCTGGGAAAACTGAAGTGAGGATCAGTCCTGTGAGTGTACAGAACGACAAACCAGAAAAGCTTTGTAAGCTTTTCTTTTGATGTTCCAGATTAATTTATTTCACTTGGAAGCTATGGATAATGGAGAATTGGAAAGATCAAGACCATCTAGGTAGGAATGTTATAATAATGTTTCTTCCATGTGGCTAATGAGAAAAGACATATGAAAAGATGAGTAAAGCATAAGAGTTAAGGGCAAACCACTGTTGACATTGATAAATCTGAACTGATTTGGCTTTGGTTAGGTCTCCTCCAGCTGCCGCAGAATAGCTGTCATTCAGCATGACAATATTTTCTGCCTTTTTTGTAAATGCAATGCCATCAGCTCAGAAGTCCCTTTGTTATTCTAGAAAAGTACTGGTTTAACAGTCATTAACTAAATCACTGGCACTTTTTAAGGCTACAGTTACCTCTTCAGAAGGATCTGCCTACAGCATTGTTAAATGCTTTCTTGCACCCTTGTGTCTTTGATAAGAATCAAGATGTTGCTCCTGTGAAGCTAACCCACAAAACTTAGCTTTTACCACCTCTAGCATTTTTCAGCCATCGACTGCTTCAGGCAATAGTGCGAAAGCCTCCTTGCAGCACTCTGGGCTGGGGTCGTAGGAGGCTGGGGCTGGTGCAGAGGAGCTCCCTCTGTGTCTTCCTTCCCCTACAATTGTCAGAAATAGAGAGAAAAAAGGAAAGAAAAGACACAGGAGTGCAGAGATAAGAGGCAGAGCTCAGCTTTTCTTTGATCTCCTTCTCTGTTGCAGGCAGAGGAGATCAAAGAAAAGAGGCATAACAGAAAGCACGTGAGATGGGCATGTCTGTAAGAGGTTGTCACTTGGAGTGCCTTGGCTCTGCATTTTGGGAATATGGCTGCCTGATGAGCACTGCATCTTCTTGAGTGAAAGCTACAGCAGCCTGGCCGGAGGGCAGGAGACTTATTTTTGCTCAGAGAGCACATGGATTTGCAGCAGCCTTTCCTCCTGCCAACCTTTCAGCTCACCCGCGTACACTAAGAGTGAACACGACCTTTGCTGCAAGACTGCAGCGGAATTAGTCTCAATTTACACGAGTGTAATTCAGTCCAGGCCCACGCTTGGAAGGCATTGCTGGAATAGAAATATCCTCCTGTTATACTGGAAAAGCAACTTGTAGCAACAAAACTCCACTGTTGATGCTGTAACTTTTCTCAGGCTTGCCGAACAAAGTAGGGTGGAAATGACAATAAGGTATTTTTGCCAGTTTACCTGCAACGACATTGAAAGCTTTTGCTTATGCCAGTCACAGATCACACCTCATTCTACCCTTGAACGACACAATTATGCCAGAAAAGTCTGCTGTGCAGACTTAAGAGGGAAAATGTGGTTCCATTTTATCACATTGGAGTTTTCTCATTAAACTTATTTGGACTGGGATTAGGCTATTAGAGAAAATTTAACCCCAAATGATTGGAATAGAGAGAAAACCAAATTAAAATATTCTCATATGTTACAAAGGAAACAGCCCCCAAAGAAATTATAGAAAATATAAAAATGTATAGATTTATAGGGGGAGAAGAGGTAAAATTGTAGAATAATTCAATAAGCTATCCTAGTCAAAATAGCACAACCTGAAACAAACAAACAAACAAACAAAAAGACATTGAAAAAAAAATATTTGAAGTACTTCCTGTACTCAGATAATGCTTCTTTTATTGCTGGGACCTGCACTATTAGTATTTAATAATCCACAAGTTAGAGTCAATAGGCTTGTTTTAAGGTAGCACAACTTAGATTTTAACAAGACAGTGTTACTTCATATAAATAAGATTCAAGGTGAAAATGATGTAACTGTACCTGAATTAAATGTGTATGTGGGGTTATATTGAACATATAAGTAATCAGTATGGGCTTTCTTTACATTCTTGGCTCTTAAGTATTTGTATGACTTCAGAATCCTTTATTATTTAGTATTTTTTGCTACTTGTTTAATTAGCTCTTTTTAATTCCTTTTATCCCCTCAAACTTTGGTTTATCTTGAATTTTATAGATTTTTATAGATACTGAGTGCTCTTTAGCACCACTGATACACTGTTGGCAGAACGGGGATAAAAAAATAAGACAGTTCTATAGACAGGGTGGCTGAGAGATCTGGGAGCAGTCAGGAGGCCCCAGGGGATGCCCCCATGAGGTATTTATTGTTTTACTATACCTCCCCCTTCCTCACCATCTAGAGCTTTCACTCTCCTCCCCTCTGCCTTCCTTCCACATGTCTGTGTTCTCTTTTAATAACTTCTTCTTTCTTTCCCTCAGTTTCTTTGCTCCTTCTAAACCCTTTATCCTTTCTTTTTTCTAACCTGTGTTTATCTCACACTTTCTTGTGGGCTCTCCACAGCCGCTCCCATCTCCTCACGCTATGGTAACCCTCTCTCAGCTTCAGTCTTTCTTCCAGCCTTCCCAAATTTAGGATTCAGACTGTTTCTGATTCAATAATCCTGGCTTCTCACCAATGCATGGAATTATTTGTAACACCCTCCTGTCAGTTCCTAAATATTATTTTTGTTACCGTTTTTCAGTTACTCGGCCTAGATTGGACCAGGCAGAGCTGGTAAAGAATGATAGATTTACCCTCAAAGGCAGGAAAGGAAGGATCTCTCTGCACATTCAGCACTCTTACCCTTGTATAACAGAAGCACGTTTACTCCTACCTTTTATTTCTGTACTACCGCTTGTCTTTACTTCTGTTTTGCTATCATCACGTTAAGGCAGCAGAGATCCAACATTTCTCCTCTCTCACCCAGCGTATCAGTACACAGACTGGCATCAGCTTTAATTACTTCTATCCAGCAAATGTAACTCAAAATGAAACAGTTTATGCCCAGCTTGTGGAATTGCTGAGCACCGGCAGCTCTGGCTTGATGTCCAGGTGATGCAGAAGACCGGAATGGAACAACGGAAAATGGCCAATAGCAGGGTCAGGCACAGGATTCACCTTTCCTGGGTCCTACTGTCAAGGTCAAAGCACAGGAGGAGCAAGTCAACAATGTCATTCACTGTCCAGTCCTATATCTGTCAATAATCTGTTGTTTGGCAGCTGGTGCATAGGGCCACGATCTTTTTCTCTGTTGCCAGTGCTGGTTTCTTGTGTTTGGCCACCAGACCTACAGCACACATATGTTGGACTCCCAGGTATTGTGTACCGCTCTTGGACTTTAGGGTGCTTAACATTTTTGACAGATCAGTCCCATAATGTACTGAATTGGACAAGAAGCTGAAGCATCTTCTGGCTGGACAAGTTAATCCTTACTACTATAGAAGTGAAAAATACTGTTAACTGAGATAACATATTGGTCTAAAAGAAAAAAAACGCAACCCAGAGCTGGAAAGAAATAAATCCAAGCAGCAGAAGTCTTGTGTATTACGGAGCTGTTTAGACACTGTGTTGATTTTTCAAAGAGTATAAACTAGCAGCCCTTTTGGCTTTGAAATGTTTTAAGTAGCTTTTTATATGACAGTACCATGAGATATTCATTTGTCTGCAGCAGGCTGAAGGAAGGAATGACTGGATCTCCCAGACAGGAAGATATAAACAGACCTTGAAGAGGTCAGATGAATTCATGTTTCATAACAGCCTGAAGGGAGCCATTGCAGAGAGGTTAAAGCTGGTTAAGCATTTTTCCCTATGGATCGAGAAACAGAAGTTTAAGCCTCACTCCAGACTCATGTCAGAGGTTTTCCTAATCAACCCAGATGTAAATGGCGATTTAGTACTTCAGACCAGGAAGCCAGAGGCAGGTGGACAGAGCACTAGATATATTGCAGCTTGTATGTTCCTTTCGACAGAAAGTTGACTTACTAGTCTGATAGGTTTGTGCTGATATTTGGCCCTCAACTGAAAAGAGAAAACCAACTCTGAAGCATCAGTGTCATTAGCTAGACCTCCATGGGATTGCTATGCCTACACACAAGGGTGCCGTAGCAACAGAAAGGGCACACAATGCTTCAGAGCCTAATCAATATCTCTCATGGCTAGGGAGTGTTTCCCTGGTGCATATTTTAATCAGTCCAGTTTGGTGCGTGATGAAACAATATATTTTTGTGGAATTTATTGCAGGTTGGAATAGAAAAGGCGGTCAGCATTCAGACTGCCAATACTTGTAACAAATCAAATCCACATTTTGGCTTAACATTTAAAAATATTTACGAATACAAGTTTTCCGCCTCTTAACTCTGTAAGAGGTTTCTAAAGAGTAAAAGAAAACTAAATTATCTTATAATGCCAGCAAACAATTGTAACAAATCTTGTCTTGCATAAATACACTCTTTCTGTTGTGCTTCTTGGGATTACTTCAGAGTTTTTCCAACATAGAGGTTTTATCCATGAAGCAGAAAATACAGACTATTTTGTGGTGGGAAACATGCTAAAGGCAAGCAGCTGTGGCAATTTGAAACTATTTTCAAACACAGTCATCTTGCTGCTGGATGTGCAGTTCAACACATCTGACAATTTAAAGTTCCCTGCTCAACTGATTATGCAATTTGTTTCCTTCACAGCAGCAGCACAGCGTACTGGAAACCACCTATTGCATAGTACCCAAAACAAAGTGATACCGAAGTCTCAGGCTGGGAGAAGAAATAAATTCCTTCTCATGCAAATACCTCCTGAAAGTCACAGGTCGCCTAACCAAGCCTACTAATTATTACCACCACTTGATTTTCACTTTGATATTGCATGTGCAGTTCAAACTACTGCCAAGTTCAGTAGCTGCACAGTGGCTGATAAACTTGTAAATGTGTGCACCAAATTTGGGAAAAAAAAGAGATAGTTTCATTGATACTTTCCCTGCATCTGCAGTCCTTATGTTTGTGTTAAAACTGGACTTCAGGCTAAAAGATGAGCATGAAAGGAAATAATTATAAATTATCTGCATAAAATCTGCAACAAATTACCTATAAAACTATAACTATCTAAACAGGATGACATTTACTTTATAGGTTCATGACTTCCTTTCTTTAAAGTTAGCTAAGAAGAGAGTAAAGTAATTACAGTTCTCTTTTGATTGATTAAACATGACATATATGCTAATATGAAAGTAACTTCTGTCCTTTGTTACCCAAGCTTCTGGTTTAAAGCAATTTTGAAGATAACAGATATAATCTCATCAGTGCTGCCATTTCTAACGTATATGCCAAGAATGTAATTCCTCTGCCTTTTTTCTCCAACAGAGAAAGCATATTTTATCCTTCATGTTTTAAATTTTGGATACAGAAGTCAGATGATATTACAGCTATAAATCCTCTGTTTCTTTGCCATTATATGTCAGGAAAGGTCTGCGCCACCAGTAGAAGAAATAGTCTTGCCTTTTCACAAAAGTTGTCCCACTGATTTGAGGGAGATTATTTGACTGAATAAGGTTGATAGGTTATAGTCCGGTAGGGAAAAAAGAAACACCTGCTAAATTTCACTTGAAAGTACTACACACTGCATAACAGTGCCCATCAGATTCACCTTTACTTAGGTCTGGATCCAGCAACAGGAGACTCTCACTGCAACTGAGGCTTGTTGGTCTCAACCTCCATAAAGTTTTTCTCCAAAAATAAAGTTTTAGCCAACCTCTAATTACTTGCCTTGATGCCTTTATACCTTCAAAATTGTTTCACTTTAATATCAGCACAACACTTATCTTTATCAAGTGTGGATGTGTCCCCTCTTTGCCACCTTTCCTGTAAATGGTTTTGATTCAATTCCCCAAGTTCTCTGAGGCTGTCCTTACAGCATAGATCCTCTCTGCTTCTGTCCCTTTGTTTTATTCTCTAGCTCCATTCTGCCTTTTCTATAACTGTTGAGACCAAAAGAGAGCATGACATTCCAGGTGTGGTCACACTAATGCTGAGCAAAAATGAACTTCAAAATCTCTGAACTTATAAGACATACTGCAAGAACACATTCACCAAATAGAGGTTGTTTTTTTTTTTTTTTACTTCCAACACTGCGTTGTATTACGTACTTAAACTCAGCAGACCGTGTTCCAACCTGGATTAAGTTTGGTAATGTCTGTGGAGTCCAGTGAGAGAGAATTTGGACAAATAGCTGTTATCATTTCTAGTTCCCTCCACGAAGCAACATTTTAAAACCGAATATTAATATTTCCTGCAGATTATTAACTGAATGTAGAACCCTGGGAGGCATGTGATCCCAGTATCCAGTTTCCCTAATTCTCCAAGGCCTGTCCCTTTTCAATCCCACCCTCACATTCCCCCCTACCACAAAGATATCTGGCATTCAGGTTAACGCTGAAGCCGCAGCAGATCACCAATAACACGCAGGGAAAATGGATTCTCTAATAATATTGGTTTTGGAGATGATGACCCTCAAGGAAAAGTACAACAAGATGTCAGAGATTATCTTCAGTCAGATCATATGCAAGCTGTAACACAGGCACAGTGGGCAGTGGGGAGGGCAGCATGGCCTGGGGATGCGGAGGGAGGAAAGCGCTGTGGTCCTCCTGCCTGCAGCAGCCTCCTGGGCGTGGGGGAAATGCGGGGGCTTTCAGAAGGCAGCAACTTGGCTTTGCTGCCGGAGAAACTATAACGTGCAACTACTGTCTTAGGTACTCCAGCAATTAAATCTCTTTCAGTTTTTTTCGATATTTAGAAATCTTACCAAACAGAGACTAGACACAGCCCTACACCAGAGATTTCATACACAGTGTTACGGAGGTATCAGAGCAGCTTGCAGTATTTTCACCTAAAGGCATGGACAGGATACACTGGGGCTTTCTTTTTGGTTCCTGCCCTCTGTATTTCTATTTTTCTTGGCTAGCTCTACTACCATTGCCATGGTTTTGTGCTTGGTGTGTTACACCTGAGAGGTATAACAAAGACGCAGTGTAACTTCACTGTTTGGAGAATTGTAAACTACTGAAAAAAGCTTCCAAGGAATAAAAGCCTGTGGCTTGAACTAGGCTCTCGCTACTGGAAAGGAGAAAAGAGGTTGATTATAGAGTTAGAGAAACACACATAATGTTAGAGAAAAAAAAAAAAGGTGTTTCAATTTCAATATTTTTCCTAGTATTTCGTAAGGTACAAACACAAACAACTTAAAAGAAATTAGTACTACCCAAACTGCACTATTCATAAGATACTGTCTTAGGCCAATAGAGAGATTTGTCAACAAAGGGGAAAGCTTTCATAAATAAGAAGAAAATTTTAGTTTTATTTTTGTAGATGATCTACTTTATATAACCCTTAAGATCTTTAATACTTCTAAAAGGCATTATAGTAGTTGTGCCACAGAAATACAGTGCCAGGTCCTTGACTTTTGTACAGTATTATACCACCTCAGTTTTTTCTTGGCACAGTGCTAATTTACACTAGTTAAAGATCCAGACCAGAGCAGTTTTCAAGAGGAGATGACTGATTCATGAAGTCTAAGTGACTGAATACAGAAGTAATTCATTAGCTCCATGCTATATATGAAAGCTTGACCAGAGATGACTGCAAAGTACGCCATATGTAAGGTAAAAAAAAAAGTAAAAGACAGAATAAAATTTAGGAAAGTCTATAGCTAATTTGCCTTGAGTTTAATAATAGATTTGCAACTTAATTTATTTTGGCATGTCTTTTAAGTAATGCAAGGGGAAGAAATGGAACAGCAACATTCTAGCACTGACCAGACATCTTGGTTTTCTGGAATAAATGTATTTTATACCAAGTTTGCCTTTCTTAGATATCATCCAGGTAAACTGTCTCTGTCTAGTGTGCTTGTTTTCAGTTAAGCTCATCCCTGATGCAGAAAACATAGCTGTTTTCTATGTCTCTATTTTGGATTTAGCTGTAGCTTGTTTTGACTGTTAGTAGCACGGAGAAAATCCTGCTGGAAGATAAAATAAAAGCCGTGATATGTCCCAGGTGAGTTTATGTTGGTTCCAGTCTGGGGACACTTGAATGGTGCAAATCTCTGCTTCCTCAGTCTACATTTAAATTAACATCGGTGCTCTAAATCCAAGGTCTTAATTATCACATAATTACATAAAACGATAGTACATAAAATGGTCTTTCCTTACTATAACTTCTCCACGTTTCTGGAAATCATTGATTAATTTATTGAGTGGATTGCTTAGCTCCTCTCTTCTCCATCCAGGTCTGCATTGGTGAAACATCATTTAACCCATTTTCAAATTATTCATTAGGAGCAACCACAAAAGGAGTTAAGAAGTAACCCAGTGTGTAGTGCTTACAGACTTGTGTAGATGAGCTGCTAGAGTCTGATCGTTGAAATAATTTCCCTCTTTTTCTTTGTCCACTTCTCAATAGTCTCTTTTCAGAACATTGTCAAAGGTGTTTTAAATTATTTTTTTCTTTCTTTGTGAGCTGTGTGCTTGAAAAGCTCTAATAGATTAGGGAGGCATGTTTTTCTTTGCTAGGTAGACACTGTCTTTATTCTATTATGATTCTCATTTATTTATTTTTGTTTCACAATACCCTTGATATTAAGAAAAGAAATTGGTGTTCAATTCCCAGGATCAACTGTAGCTCTCTTATTAAAGATAGTCACTGGTGATCAGGCACAGTAGTTGATTTTAATGAGTCTGAATTTTAGGGTTTTTAGCAGTTCAACCATCTCATTCTTAAGCTCCTTTGGAACCCTTGGAAATATACTCTCCTACTTTAATAACTGGTGGTTCTCTAATTTTTTCCTTCTGTTCCAGTATGTCCTCTGTTGATATTGCAGCCTCTGATGGTACCTCATCTTTGTGTCCACAAAAGCAAAGATATGTCACCCAGCATCCTCCATGATGAAGACAAAGGCAAAGAAATAATGTAATTTCTCTGCAATGTCTGTATATTCCTTAATTCCTACCATTATTCTCTGGTAGTCCAACAGATACACAATTTTTTTCAACAACTTTCTGAGCAATCTATCAAATCATGCTAAAATATTGCTTTAGGTAAGATACACATTATGATTTGACATATGTTTTCACATTTTTCATAAGTAGCTCACTGCAATCTATGTAAATCATTTTGCATAGACAGTCTGCATGTGATATTTAACTTGGTCTGAAAGCAGAGCAGGCCCAGTTATCTCTTGTCACACTACCTCTGGATATTCCTGCTATTAGTAATCCCTAATATTTTTCAAACCTTTATATGGATGTGGATAAGCATTATTATATCTAGTTTTATAGGTGGAAAATGAGTGACATGCAGAAGACCCTGGTGTTACTTACGGCTTGTCCTGTTGATACTGCCGGTAGACTTCTCACCACCTTCACTGGACCTATGGTTTCATCTGATCTCCTGGCCTTCAGTCCCAGCCACACTTAGATTGTTAGCACAATCTGACAACACGGCCATGTACCTCTCAAAGATAACTCTTTTGGTGAAACGAAACGTTACATTGTTTCTTAATAAGTGGTAAAAATATTTTTCCCCTAGACAATTATTAAGGATTTATAGACAGCACAGGAATAATGGAAAAGAAAGACTATACTTTAGCTGTGTAGTCATAAATTACACGAAAAACATTTCATTATAAAGTACTACATTTTTTTTCTAACCCTTTATGAATTCCCTCCATTTACCCTGGGGGGTTGTAACATAAACTGACATCTTATTCTCTTCTCAAAAAAATCTCTTAGTATTCTCTCAGAACATTTTGCCTAGGAATACAAACAAGCAAATAAAAGCAATGCAACTTACAAGAGAATGAAGACTCTTTTTTTTTTTTTTTTTTTTTAAGAAATGGAAAACTATAACATCTGTACCACAGTGACCGAAAAAGTTCAAGCATCATATGTGCAGAAGTAATGATGATAGCCCACCTATATATTTAGTAATGTGAAAAGGAGTATCTAGATATTATTACTGGTGTATAATTCCCTTAAAGAATGAGGAATACGCTAGAAGCACCAACTACTTGCTATTCATATATGATGTGTGATATTGTTATGATTTACATCGCCTGACAAAGAAATAACACTTTCATTTTCCTTAGCTCAAATCATTGTAAAGAATTTTCATCTTTTCTTCTTATTTGAATCAGTCAAACAGCTCAAAGGGAAGTTTTCTCCACTCCTAGTTTTGAATAACACAGAAAACTGGCTTTGTACCCTTGGGCTACTTGGATTTAATATAAAATTTTTACCTTGCACGAGGTCAGAAAAAAATAAAGCTTATAAAATTGGACTCATATGAAGAATGACTTTCTATCTTTTAATACCACCAAACAATCTGCAAATTATTTAAATTAAGACAACCAGTACTCCAACATCTGCAAGCAAAATGCTTAAATGCCAAATGCAACTTTACTGGCATAAGAAAATAATAAGTGGAGTTCAATTTGTGTCAGCATAGCTCAGGAAAATAAGATATCATGTCTTGCTGTCTGCTTGATGTCAGCTTCTCAGATTCAAACCCTAATGCCTCATCTTAGGCTGTCCTTACTGGAGGCTGCCAAATAGCAAGGTTCAGCCAGAGTTCATGCAGCTACTACAAAATAGCTTTTTTTTTTCCTTCTCCTTTTTCAATCATTATGAACCTTCTGCTTTATATTGTACACACTTGATTATATCTATGCTTGAAATGTATACAACTCTATTAGCCTCTTCTCCTATTCTTTTAACATACTGTAAATTCCTTTCTGTGCTTAGTTTGCTTTATAGCTTACAGAATTAGGCTTTTAAACTTTCACTGCACAGAGATTTAAGTTGTGTGATTGGCTACAAGAAGAAAACAAAGGAACAGGAATTTATATTAATACAAAAAGAAACAAAAGTAGGGATATTCTTACTTTGTAGACTCTTGCCACTTTTCTGCTAAAATACTAGTCACCATCATAACCAGGTCCCAAAACAGCTGGAAGCTGGTTAGTCCTAGAAAGGGGAGATTAGCACCTCCCTAAAATGCCCATTCTTCTTCATCCTGAGAAACCTACATCTCCTTCTGCTTAAAATCTCATCTCTCATTGATATTGATATTTCAAATGAGACATCATGCTAGCTTAAAATAAGTAATTTCAGTTGTTTCATTTTCTTAAATTGTTTTAAATTACGGTATATAAAATTACTCTGAATGGAAGTTGGTGGACAGACAAGCCAAGAATTTTATGATAATACGTGTAGTTTTGTACCATCAAAATTTCCAGTCATACAACAGCATTTTAGAGAACTCAGCAAAGCCTGTTGTAATCTGCTTCCAGTAAGGAAAAAATACATGTGTGGACTGGAGCATTAAAGTTATGATATACTAACACAAACATTTTGAAAATAACATGATCCTTCTGTAAAACAGTGACTGAAATTTTCTGAACACTTCAGTCATAATAAATATGCAGACACACAGATGCATCTATACGCATGTGGAGACACACACAGAGTGTAAGAAATTTCAATTCATCACAGTGCTGCAAACAGTACAGTTACAATAATTTTAAATTAACTGATGAGAAGTTAAGAAAAGCAGCTGCCTTAATATTTTCTGAAATATAAGGAAGATTTAAAAAACCATTTGGCTTAGTTGTGTTTTCTTCCATTTCTGACTTGCTGTCCTACTTTAAGGGAAACAAGTTTCTTCACTTAGGCTCATTCATTGTGAACTAGTCTGGTATGAATTACTGAAACAGATTTGCAATATTCAATGTCTGAACAGATGAAACACTTTAATACCTTAGATGGCTCGTTTCTGGAATCAGCTGGAGTAGCATATTCCCCAAACTTTAAAATATTTTTTACAAAATTCAAAGGCAGTCAAGATTAAAATTCCCAAATGTGTATTCTGGATCCCCTCCAAAAACTCTCAGTCATTATTGGATATTGTCTTGATTAAAATTCCTGTTGGTTTGTTCTATGGTTAAAGAGTAATCTTGTATCTTAGCTTTTGGAATGTATTCCTATCATGTGACATCTCTGAAGTCCGAATAAATATAAAGAGATCTCTCTCACTACCCAGCATGGGAAAAGATTTAAGACGTTCAGATTTCAGCAAAAGCAGTTCACAGAATGTGTTTTGCACGAACATTACCACTTAGCTACTTCAAAATTTCCTTCAAGAGTAGAGAAAAGTTTATTTCTAAAGATTTGCTAGAAACCATTTCAAAAGACTATGACTGAGAATAATATGTGTACTAACCAGTAATTAAAACAAGAATGATTTCTTTTCTCTTTTGTAGCTATCCCTTCCACAGAACCCTCATTTTTTTATAAAGCAGCTATAACTGTTCCTGACTTAACTCAACTGAATCGCTTTGCTTAGTATTTTAAAAACTTCCAAAAATAGTCTAGAAATTCTCCCATTCTCAGAAGTTGTTTCCCATGGACTCCGTGACTCCAAAGCTAAAACACTAGGTCTGAGCAAGATGCAATTTTCCCACTCTACAAAGCCATGTGAGATTACATTTCCAGTTTCCAGCTACTGTGGGACAAAAAGCAGGAGAGTTTTCTACAGAACTACTAGGTTGCATGACCAAGTCTCAGTCCATCTGAGAAGAGGGGACACTATTGTGCATAGGCCACTTACAGGAGGAAAGGGCAGATCAGAGATCCTGCTCTGTCATTCTCACATCTAGAACTGTGCCTTTAAGTACTATTTAACTATTATTAACTATTAAGTACTAATTAACTATTGAAGTGCTATTGAATGACTTTAAGGTGTTTCTCCTTTAAATAACTGAGGAGGAATCTTGAACCTGAGTCTCTGATATTTCATGAAATACTGCAGAGAGGTTTGGTTTTGGATCCTGTGAAGCTGTCCATGACAAAGTTTCATCAACACTCACCGCCACAAACTAGCAGTCAGTTTTTAAAAGAGTGTCTTCCTCCTCAAATTTTTTAATTTAAAATTCCCCAACCAGATCTCTAGGTCAAAATTTCTTCCACTTTAGACTAAGAAGAAAAAACTAGCTCTATCCTAGCTGAAACTGGGACATTTCCACTCTGAAAAAAAATGTTGTAGGACAAGAAGGGGGGAAAAGAAACATTTTCCAGAGTCCCTGAGGGACAATTTTAAGTATATAGAGAGCCTGAAGTAATTGGCTTGTGTGACGAGTTACCTAGAAACTGTAAGAATCATATTGGAATGAATTAGAATTAGAATTAGTCTCTGAACTGTCTACAGAAAATTTTACTTAATCCACGACATGAAAAACACTACATGCTTTCTGAGAAGTTCTTATACTGTGTGTTCTTTTCTACAGAAGGAAATAAAACACAGCAAAGATATTCTTCCATGATGCTTACAGTTGCCCAAAATTTTGGGAAAGCACCTTCTGCCCCCAGTATTGTGTCTACAGCTAGCTTAGTATTGTGAGTGATGGGTAGGTGCTTTCTTGAGATGAGTACGGTATTGAAAGATAGTTTTGAAATTTGGGATCTATGTAACTTTTTTTTTTTTTCCAGAGATAGCTACATGGCAGTACGCAGAACACATGGAAATTCCAAACTGCCTAAAGTCTTCTTACCTTGCTTCAGCCATCCTTAAATTTAATGTGCATTCGTCACTCTAAACTTATATATGCCAGAAAAACTGAAAGACGACAAGTATGTCAAATTCTATGCTTTATAATCTTCTCCTCCTCCCTCTTTATGTTTTGAGATTGCCTTTTTGCAATCTGTCTGCCTGTTTATCTAATTACAGTGTTCTGGTTTTGACCAGGATGTCATGGAAGGCATATTGCCTAGAGGAGTTTTCCCATTTCTAAAATGCCATGTTCTCGAGGTAAAAGCTCTCAGAGCTTGAGCAGGTAGGACTCTCATTTGGGAGGGACAAGAGCTGGGTGGAGGAGACAGAATTCCCTCATCATCTTTGAAATAATCTTAGAGGCAAGACGCTGGACTGTGATGGACCCACTATAGGCATTTATTTCCATGTTTTGAATTTATGGGGATTTTAGGTATCTTTCATGATTTGTTGACTTACCCAGATCATAGTGTGATAAGAATATCATCCCTAAAGCCTTCTGCATTTTAGAGTGAGACTAACCGCTTCTCCACTTCAGTCTGTGGAGAGCTAAGAAACACACAGCAGCAGTGCCCTGTCTGTTTTTAATAGGGTATATGCTTGGCCAGTAGGATCTACATCAGGACCTAAGTGCGTGCTGGGGTAGCTAAGAAAGAGATCTGTGTTTTTTAATAAATGTTGCAATTGGAACAGTGGAGGGTATTTGGCAGTTTATAAACTATACTAATAATTTAGCAGTCTGACTTTCAGCACCTCTGTTCCAAAATATAGATTCAGGTAACTCATTTGAGTCATGGTTACTCATCTGAGTTAGTTTTATTGACTTCAGTAATAATATCCCTATAAGTAAGATTTTTAACAGGATGGTTTATTATTTTGTTTTGGTATATTTTCCTTGATAGTTTGGAGGTATTTTTAACACATTTTGCATCTGCCTTTTCATGTATGACTGATTATTGCTCATTTTACTGCTAAGTAGTTTGTGGTTTGTGGGTAACATAGCTTTGCAAGACTAAGAGATTTTTAATATGGCAGTGAATGGATAGCAAGTGGCTGTGAGTTCATTCTAGCTTTTGTTGTGTTGTTTTCTTCCCTCAACACTTAACAGGTCTTTAACAGCATTGTTTTGATCTTGTTGCTACTCTGCTGAGAGTATACACACAGAAAGTGCAATTAGTTAAGCAATTAAGACTTTGTTTTAAATACTACTGCCTTCAGGCCTTCATGCAGATGAAATGCATGTTCTGTTTCCAACTATAGTGAAGAAGCAGCTGGTGCACTAGTACAGAGAAAGTGGAGACATTACTCAAGCAAGTTAGGAGTGCACGGAGTTAGGATCTAAATCCTGGGTGTACCTTTAATGGTACACAGGCATGGGAGACAGTGATGAAACGCATTCAAGCCTGGTCACCCTTTCCTGCAGGGCGGTCAACACACTAGTTGCTGCCTGTTGAATCGAAGGGATATATAATGTAGTGGTAATGCACCACAAAATGAAAAGGAAGTTTCAAGACCTAAAGCTGGAACAGACTCCAAACTCAGTAGAGATTGCTTTTTCAGTTAAATAGAAACTTTGGCTTTTGAAATTTCATTGTAAATTCAATATTTATCTCAGGATTTATGAAAGTTTTGTTCCCTGCTACTTTACTTATCGTTGGTGATACAAAGAATGTGTGTGCACCTACAACTAATGTAAAACAGTGTTGGCATATAAGAACATGAGAAGGACCACACTAGGTCAAGCAGTGTAACCAAGCTTTCAGCATCTGGTTTTAACTGAGGTGAGGAGTACGCACAGCTTTCTTGTGCATTTTAAAAAGAACCACTTCCTTCTGTTTGTTTTGAAGATGCTGCTTGCTGGCTTCCTAAGATGCCTTGGAAAAGATCGTATGCAACTGTCTTCTATTTATCCTGCCATGAGTTTATAGACCTCCTCAGTCATCTTTCTTTCAGATTAACAATCCTTTCTCTAGTCATTCCATAATTCTGATGGTTGTTGATGTCCGCTGAACCTTCTCCAGTTCTAGGATAAGCTTTCTTTAAATGAAGAGAGTGGGAATAAGGGGCCAGAGCTACACAAAATATTTAAGATGTGGGAGCACAGTGGATACGCAGAGGCATAACAATGATGCACACTTCATGGTCTTTTCCTTTCCAAATAATTCCTAGCATTTGATTTGCTTTTTGGCTCCTGAGTGGTGAGCTGATCTTTTCATAGAGTTGTCTATCATTTCTTGGCCCCTGATTGGTAATGATCAGAAAAAGTCCACCAGTGATTTTATACAGCCAAGACTACTTTTTCCAAACATATGTCACTTCATACTTATTTACAACGAATGTAATCCACTGACTTACATCAGCCAGTCACTCAATATCGTAAGTTCCTTATGTATTTATCATCCTTCCCTTTATTGACACAATACACAGGAATACTTCTTTGTTACACCGTTAGTATCCACCCAAATAGAACTTTCAGCTCTGTGTTCCATGCAGGTGCTCTTCTCCATGGCTTACATACAAAGGATTTTCTTCATTGAGTAACTCATTTTAGTGGAAAAACATATTAACGCAGTAAAGGTGCCTACTGTAATTTTTGAGTTTCTGTTCTGAATTTACTTATTTCTTCCCTCTTGTCTACACAGAATAACTTGGTTCAGTTTGTTTATATACAGCATCCAAATATTGTGGAGACTGTTGGTACTGTAATGAATAAAATAAAGCAACAACAAAATATATTACTCTTGTGACAAAACAGTAATTCCTTATAAGTGCTTTGCCACAAATATTAGGAATGTATTTGTGTAATTTTAGCTGTTGCTAGGGAGAAAAGAGTTTTGATCTTTTCTAGAAAAGAAAAGATTAAGCACTCTGTCTACATTTGATTTTCATTTCATCTTCCCCATATATTCTATTTCTTTCTTTGGAAGTCAGCCAGCAAGCCAGCTCCATATAACTACCTTCTTCCTTCCAGGCCTCTAAAAGTATTTCATTTGAAAAAGATGTTTATGGTGCTTGTTGTACTGGTCATTCTATGTTCCTCTTTCCACTGCATTGTCTGTTTGGGTTGTGAGTGATGGGTTATTAGTGTGTGTTTGTACAGAGCCTGTCACAGTGCAATCCTTCTCTTGTGCAGATGTTTAGGTTCTGCACTAAAAGATATGATTATTCATTGCAATAAATATTAATATGATTTGCCATAAATGATTTAATTAAAATAATATATATCTCAAACCAATAGATATATAAAATATAAATTATTTAATTAAACCCCTAAATTGTAAAGGCTTTAAGGTTTTAATTAAACCCCCAAACTTGAAAAAGCTTACAGGTTTGGGGGGGGTTCTGTTCGAATTTTTCTGGCAGAACAGGATCAGAATTTAGAGATAAATTACTAGGATTATCCAGCTAGTATTCTGGATGTGATTTTCAGTCGTTTGCTCAAAATGGTACAATCCAAAGAGATACACATGCAAACCTGAGGTACAAACTTCTTACTGATTTTAAGAAACACAAGCTTGAAAGATTTCTTGCACCATTCTGTCAGTTCCACCCTGGTAGATCATCATTGTACGCGTACCTCTTCCTGGATATCGTGTGCTCTCTCGAAAGGCAATCTTGCACATCAGTTACTTAAAAAATAACACTTGAAAAGGCCTGAGACTGTTAAGTAAAATAATTGCTTTGAATTTTTGAGCAGTGCATGATGTTGTACTCTGAAAGGCAGTACAAACTGGCGCACAAAGATGATCTCCCCTATCAACAAACTTGTAGTATGACACAGTCAAAATCACTATACAAATTCTCAACTATTTTCTCTGTGTTGTCACTTGGTAGGGCAAAAGAGAACCAGTTCATTTTCTTTACCTGTATGACTTGAAAGCAATATTGGTGATGATACCATATTTTATAAGTGCTCTGGCTAGTTTGAATCGATTCTGCAGACTCAGTCTCTGTAAATTTCTGTCGATTTTATTTTTTTGCAGTTTTGTTTTTAGAAGCATGTCTCATCTATAATTCTGGCATTTCTTACTCTCTATTTAGCTAAGTTGGACTACATTTTCAGGTTTCAATCCTGTGTGATCACTTTAAAAATGAATTTAAAAGAAAATAATTACTTTTTAAAGCATGCATTTTTGGAATTCCCTTTGGCTTTAGACTATTTTTGAAGTCATGTTTCTCACCACAGACATAAAGAACTATGCATTTCTTTCCAGAAGCATATTCAAGGAAAATTATACATGCAGCTTCATTGAACAGTGAGTTTGCCATGTGAATTTTGTGAACAAGAAGGATAAAAACCCAGATTCAGAGCACTTACAAACCTTAAGGACATACATAATGTACATGCACAGATGCCTCAATACTAGATAATATAACAGCTGGATAAAAATTTGAAGTATCTTGCTTAAAGATAAAAAACTATGGAAAAAATAAAATCAAATGTAATTTAAAAAATATATTTAAAATTCCACATCTCTAATAACTGCAAAATATGTAGGCAGGAAGAAAGTGAAATGAAAAAAACTCTGAAATTGTAGATGAAAATTATGTTTTTCTGAGTTACTATTTGGATTTCTGAGGTTCTTAAGATAAGCTTTAGTCTTTTAAACACAGTTACCACTGAGTTTAAAATCTTTACTAAATATGTTTGCTTTTGCAATTATTTCACTGTTGAACCCCTGAAATGCATAGAAAATAAAGATCCTGAAAGAGTAGGAATACTAGGAAGACTACTCTAAAATATCCAGTTTGCCCAGACCACAGGTAATGAGAAGTGTAGAGAATTCCCATGCAAGGTCTGACATGTTTCTAATTCACTACTCCATCATCACTGCATCCTGCAGTTTCTCTCGCTTGTTGCTGATGGCAGGCGGTTATGGAAGCCTAGGAGCTGGCGTTATTGTGTTTTCTCTTCTGGGGATACTTCCATGAAAGAAATCCTCTCCTGTGCAGAAAGCCCATAAAAAACCCCCAGTGCATTAACCTCCTAAAGGTTAACCTCCTAAAGCACTGCTGGGTAAACCTCTGCAGCTTACAAGTGATTCTGTCCAGCTGTATGGAGAATCCATGTTCATCTTTCCCTGAAACACTCAAATAAATGCACCATTGCATTGGTTTTCATCCTCTGGGATGGAGCCAGTTTCTGAGAGTTCAGCAGCTCCTTTCCAGCCTGATTCCTCCTCTGCTTCCTGACTGTGTCTCCCAAATAGTTGGACACTTAGGGACTGCTAAATACTGGTGACAAACTGCAAAAGTGAGTCCGTGAAGAGAAACTATCGACAGATATACAGATAGTGTTCTGAGGGCACAAAATCATGGAGGTAAAGAAAACACAATTCGCAGCTCAGTCCGAAATACACGTTGTGAAGTGCTCTTCTCTCTCTGCAAAACTTCCAGCTACTTCAATTCCAGAAGGTTATTTGATGAAGACAGAGCATTTAAAAGGCTGCTGTGTTGCAAACTTCGGACCCACAATTTTTGAAATGCTAAAAGTTTCCTAACATTTTTTTCAAGGAGATCTTAAAGATCATTAAACTTAAAAAAGCCCACAACATTTTGTGTGTGTGTGTGCGCACTAACATGACACAGATGCAACTGCTGCTGTTGGAAAAGTTGGCGTTTTCCAAAGACACTACACAGTGACCGTAGCTCATTTCTGTGCTAAGTGTATTGGGGCAAGGATGGGAACATCACATTTCTCTGGTTTAACTTAGCAGATGCTATTTTTTAGCAATGACTGAACTATAAATAAGTTTCTCATTGTACAATCATACTGCAGTATTCGCAAAAGTTGGAATGCTTCCTAATTCCTGCCTAATATTAAACAGCAACATTACAGATCAAAGATAATGCATACAAATTTGATATTTACAGTGTCTCCATGCCTACAAAGAAGAGGAAAAGTGATATGACTGTGTATAAACAAGAGTTATGGTATTTTCAAGGATCAACTACCTAAATAGTCAACATGTGCACAGATACAAGTTTAATAGCTGCTTATTAAAAAATGTAGTAAAATATGAGAGTGTACTGGCAGTAGATAGATTAAAGGTCTATTAATCTATCTTCAGAACAAAAATATTTCATATGCAAGCACTGTTAGGTGGCTGGGTCTAGCACATATATCCATGTATCATTTTTTTAGAACTGCATTTGTTAGGTTTTAATCGGGCACCCTACTTACTTCCATTAAAACAGCCATTTTGCGTAAATGAACAGCAGGAAGTAATAAACACCTAGTCCGAACAGTGCTTTGGTACCAAAATGTGGGTGACTGGTAATTGAAAAACACATTTACCAGCCTCCGCAAATAAACACCAAAATATGAACTGACAATTGGGAAGCAGAGACATTCTATACCTTTAATGCATGTCGGCAGGGTGCCTGATGCCAGAAACCCAAATGAAGTGTTTGCTTGTGCTTAAGACAAATACTGTCTCATCATCAATGTATCAAGGTAGAGAAATACTCAGAAAGAAGATCAAAAGAAAGCAGTGGATTTGGGCTATAATCAGAGCACTAAAATCGATGTTGATGAAAATCAAAGTTGGCTACAGTTCAAGTTCATGTTAGGCAGATGTTTATCGTTTTGCCTTTCTCTCATTGGTGCTAAACAGCAGAGCAAGAAGGAAAACCAGAAGAAATAATCAGAGCAAAATTTCAAGACAGGTCTTCTTTGGGAGATCAGGTAAAAGACAATCTGTTCACATTGGGGCAAAAGTTCAAATCCTGTGGAAATGGAGCTTGCTGTGAGAAAACCCCACCAGACCAGCTGTGGAAGACTGACTACTCTGCCTCTACTAAAGCAGGGGCAAAAACATCTTAAAAACTGCTTTGCTACCTATTAGTGTGGAGACCAACCACACAGACAGAGGAGGAAGGCAGAAAGTTTTATATCTCATCCCAAATCACATTCCACTGCAAATTAGCAAGCCCGTGAAATGACCATGAGATTCGTTCCGACGAGAACAATTCATGTTAAGTAAACCAGTTCCTTAATGCTGTTGAGGGACTGTTATCCATAAGGGCATTACAGCAGGAATACAATGTTCATACGGAACAAGGGTCGTTTAATTCAGCTTCAGCAATGCCCTGCTAAAAAGTGTTCCCTGAAGATCCCTTAGTAGAACTTACCTTGAACACACTTATTGTGACCAACCTTATGCTTTGAGACTAGTATATCTTTTTATATTCAGTTTATTGACTACATAACGAACGGCTTTCCAGGTGCTAAAATTTCCCTCAACAGTTTCAATTCCATTGAGAACATATTTGTTTTTATTGACTTTCCCTTCTGGTAGTTTTCTCTTCTAGCCTGAAAATTAATCACGTGTGCCTTTGGCCAGTGGTGAACCCTACTGTGTTTGGGATTGAGACGGCAGTCTAGAGATTTATATGGTTCCATCAGAAAACTATGTAAATGGTGGTAAAGGTACCTGTAGATACTGATGAGTTTCAAAAGAACCTTATGCATGAAAAATAAACATAGAGAATTAGTGCCCTAGGTTTGCTAGACCAATCATTGTGTATTCAAGAAAATGTTGTGCTTGGTGCGATATTCTCCTAAGCCCTGGTACAATGACCAGAAGCTTGGACAGAATTTAAGGGACAGCCACTGCAGGATAGAGACCTACAGAATAAAGCTGCAAAAACCTCTTGCATGCTTATTCAGTCAAAAAAAGGTTTCAAAGCTTTGAGCATGGAGAACCATCGGGAGATTTTAGGGTTCCTCATGCTGATCTACCAGATTCAGAATTTCATTGCTGTATGCAATTGAATGCCCATCTCTGAATGAATCCAAAATGGGATAGAAAAGATATTGGGATAGAGTGCTAAAACCAAAAAAAAAACCCCAACCAAACAGTTTCCACTTGACTTACACATGTTTCTACATTTCAAATGCTCAGGGTACCCTGCTCACTGCAGGTACTGCCAGCCAGTTTGTGCTGTTGGGAGGACACTCACTCACGAGCAGTGTGGGCATTTGTTCCTACACAAACATGCTCTTGCTGATCCTTTTTGTTTTTTGAATCAAAAATATCTGCAGCCTATCTTTTTTTTTTCTAAGTGGAGGGAAGGAATAAACAAATATTGTTGCTCTCTGTAAGTAGAAATAGGGACCTTGTCTTCCTTCCCTTCCTGCCTTTGAATTAGCTATAGGTTAGTATACAGAAGAATTTATAAGAGAGTTAAAACCTAAATATCTCAGCTGAATTTTAAAATGTCTCTCTGCCTCCTGCCTGCTCAAAACTGATGTGCTAAACAATTTCCAAAGCCTTCTTCTGACAACTCTGTGTCCTGCAAAGGGCTGGTCCTCTCTCTGACTTGCGAAGGGCCCCCAGTTCTTGTTGGTCTCAGGTTGTCAGTCAGCCCTGGCAGGATTTGGCCCCAGGTCTCTGCTCACTTCTCTGTATTCTCCCGTTTTACAGGGAAAGGAACCTTCATACAGTGCTGTGCTAATACTGGTTTGACCCCTTCGCACTCCATATACATTTAATTAAAAGTTTGAAGCAGTTTTGACAGATATTTTCTTGAATGTACATAATTAAGTTTGAAATTCTTTCGTTGCAGTACATGTTTTCACTGAGGTCTCACAAATCATCTGGTCATTTCTGGGGTCCTGATTAGGACCTTTCAAGATAGTGGACTAGAATGCAGGGAGGAAAGAAAATGGTACACATTTTTTTGCCAGCATATTAGAAAGTACTTTCTTTCTCCCTTTTTTCATTTTTATTTCTAAAAGTACATTTAAAGCCTATGATTCTCGCTGGAGAAAAACAAATACGAAAAACCTATCTTCAAATTTAGTATGAACAAAACTAAAAGTTTACCGTATTTGAACTAAACCCAGGCAATCCATTAGTATTAGTGGTACCAGCTGTTCTTTGTATTAGTCCAAATTCTGCAAGGGGACACTGGAAGTCCTACACTACAAGGTCAACACAGAATGGATAACTTTTATTTTAAGTGAAAGAAACAAAGAATAAAAGAAGTCTCAGAGAAACACAGTGCTGTGCTTGTAACTCTTCCTGTAAAAGCAGCCATTTTTAAATGAAGAACTCATGGAGCAGGACTGCCCCTTTGCTTTTGGGAATTACACTGGCTCCATCTCTCAGTTGACTTCCTTCTACCCTGCAAGGACATTCCAGATATCCTATATTTCATCTCAGGTTTACAATAAAATTTAGTTAAAAAAGACAAAAATCTCAAATTCCTGGTTGATTCTGGCTAAAGTCGTGTTATCGATCAGAGCTGGTGGAAATTTGAGTAACATAGGGAAAAAAAAAAGAAAATAAAACTTGCCATTTTCCAAATGTTATTATTCTTTTACACACAGTGGTGTCTCTGCCCTGCATGTTCTTTCAGCCTGTTTCTTCTGTCCTGGGGAAAAAAGAAACAGTTACCGCGCCACAGGGTAGTTACCCAACAAGAAGAAGGCTAGCTGGAAGAGAAGCCAGCAGTCCCACCTTCCATTATGAGGGCAATGCACGGAAAAAGCTGGTAGTTAAAAACCTGTGCCTGTTCCAGTGGCAATTTCAGTGACTTCCAAATTCAGTATCTAATGTGAAACTCATCCTTTCAAAGTTTGTATTCAGTGTCCTACTTCATCAGATATAAATAGTGGCTTCAGAATTTGAGTCCTGCAGATCTAGGGGTTGGATTTAGTGTACTAATTCAACCTTGGCTCTTCTAATTTGTTTTCTTCTTTGATGATATGTTGAAGAAACTGAACTGATACATTGCAAGAAAGATTAAAGACACTTCACTTCCCATTTGCTTTAAATGTCTGCTAATAAATAGTGCTGATAAGTAGAGATACAGCTAAAGCAACATTCAGATGACTGAAGGGTTACGTTATCTCCAGAAGCTCCCACTATGGTGTCTTAATTTACATTTTGCAGCAATAGTTTCCAATTCTACACAGTAATAAATGTGCAGGAGTAAAATTCACAGAAGGGAAGGAAATATTGGCATCCAACTTTACAACTTGGACAGCACAGTGATAAAAAATATCTTCTATTTTCTGCAAATTGAATATTACACAGATTCCCCTGCAGTCCCTCCTCACAAATAAATCGTTGAAATAAACACTTTTGGAGCATTTCATACCAAAAATGCATGAAGATTCAGGGTATGTCTACATGTGCTTGACATATTTCGCATGTGTAATTTATGCAGCTTCCATAGTCTTGGGGCAGAATACATGTGTTTCACACATGGACTGTGCAGTCCATATTAGCTACGGTCCTCTTAGGTATACGAAGTGGGCGGGCAGGCTGCAGATGCAGGGTTGTTTGCTGAGCTTTTAAGAATGGTAACAGTGAGAAATTCTACAGGAAACTTTATTGCTGCTACTTGAGACTGTGGACTGAACTCTTCAGAGACTTCAAAAAGGAATACCTGGATGTAGCTCTACCTTGCATCTAAGTGTGTGCGTATGCGTGTCTGAGTGTGTCTTTCAGATACTTTATCAGTGTCACTTCCCCAGGAGTAATTTTCTGGCAATATGCTCATTTTTCAGGCCATAACTGATTAATTGGTGGGCAAATGTCAGAGGTCATCTGAACAGAAAGAGGAGGGAGAGCCTACTCTCTGGGTCCCAGTGTGCAAACAACTTTTGCTCTGGGGAAGAATGACATTGTTTTGTCATAGGACAGAATGGACACTGAGAGGTTTTCTGAACATTTCCCCATCCCAATGCAAGATCAGTGACAGTTTTGAAATTCTTGATGATGTTTATTTAGGTTTTAGAGACCTCCAACAAGGGAAAATTCGGTCTTCATGTGCCTCATTATCCTTACTGGTCCAAAACTTTTGCTGACACCTAATTATAAAAATAAAATGTAGGTCCATTAGTGTTTATCTTGTCCATGATGGACATGGAGGACAGATTATGCACCACAGAAGCTTGAAGAGACTACTTGTGTTCACTTGTTCAGTCCTCCCTTCAGGCTAAACTACCTCAGACCTTTACAGTCCATGCTTTTTTGGGCCTCATTAGAAGTTATGTGAATACCAATTTTATTTTGCTTTCTTATGAGAATATCACAGGAGCCATGTTAAAACTCTCACTAGAATTAAAATATGGCAATAACAACCTCTTTACTATCCACAAAGGCAGTTGCCCTGTCACAGAAAGAAGTTGGCTTGGGTTAGCATAATTGTGATATGTCATACAACTCATACTATGTGCTCCGTGGATTACTATTCATCTCTTTGCTGTATTCCAAGTGCTTACCTGGAAAATATGCTTGAAACAAGATTTTGTTTGACTCTTTGTTCTGGTATTATTCCAAAAGACCATGTTAATTTGGCTGGTCTATAATGCCCCTGGCCCCTTCTTGTTGGGGAAGGGGTTGTCAGCAGGTGAGAAGCTTATTGTTATATATTTTGCTTATAGTTAGACATATGCACTGTGTTTTCCATGATGTTCTCACAGGGAAGCTAAGAAACTGCGCTGGCAAGAACAGTACACTTGCTGCTGCATCACTGCTGCCAGCCACCTCGTGCAGATCTAACCTGGTACACATCTTGTCCTTGTGGCGATCTGCCAAACCAGGACACAATTTTTTTCTAAACTTGTTTTCTCTTTCTTACAAGACATGGAATTTGGATTTTGGTTGGCTGAGCTGGAAAAAAAATTCAGCAAAGCCATTGTTTTACCTGCCTTAGCCAAAGCTGAAATCCCTGTCTTCATTTCCTACTCTACATATTTATACCAATGGGTATTTTCACCTCCGAATCTGCTAGCCTGCTGCTAAAATCCTGTTATGTCACCAGGGCTAAAAGCACAAGTATCTGGCTAATGTTGCCATGAATATGCTGGTAGAAATTCAAAGATGCAGAAGTGATTACTGGATTTTTGAGCAATAAAAGCAAACTTGCAGTTATAGGAATGCTCCTCCTGTATGTGAAGTACGTGCCTTAAAGACTTCCTGCTTTAAGATTTTCCAAGTTGTAAGGCAACATATTCCTACTTGAGGTACAACTACTAAAGCATTGCTTGGGAAGTTTGAAAAATCAATACAGACACCTTTTCAGCATCTAGAGACATAGTTATGAATGTCTTCAGGTTTTTGTACAAGAGACATTTCTGTAAAATGTAGAGGGAAACTACCACAACACAGTTCTCCACAGAGGAGAAGACAAGAAACATGAAACCACAAAAAGAGCAATATTCTTGTCAATTAACAGGTGCTAAATGAGGAATAAATTTTAAAGAAATGAAATAAAGTATATTTCTTTGGTAATATTCGGAATCCAAGCACCATCGTGATGTTTCATCATCTGTATCTTTTCTCTTATAAAACACTTGAAAAATCTTTGCAGTCTCAGTTCCAAGATAAGCTTTTCATAATGACTTACGATGATAAACCACCTAAGGATGTAAAATACTGGGG
The DNA here is from genome assembly GCF_034619465.1 of Leptosomus discolor. Taxonomy (NCBI): domain Eukaryota; kingdom Metazoa; phylum Chordata; class Aves; order Leptosomiformes; family Leptosomidae; genus Leptosomus; species Leptosomus discolor. The sequence continues at coordinate 10,485,205 of NC_141395.1, read as the reverse complement.
AGAACAGGAGAGAATTCTAACTGATTTCAGACTCAAATATGTTTGACAGACTTATTTATAAAGTCTGTCATTTCTATGCACTTCCCCAACTTTCTTCTAGGCTTACCTAATAAAAAAATAATCTGTGATTTAAATGTCATAGCATCCTCCTCCAAAGCAAGTATGTCCTTTCATAAGATGGGTAAGCAGATTAAATACTTCACCTGAAGGCAAATAAAGATACAAACCTGTGAATACATTCAAGGAATGAAAGCTCTCTAGCAAAAATATTAAGCACTACACAACTAACTGTTTTGCTAAGATATATTCTATGCCAATAGGAATGTTTCTTCCGGCAAAATTTGCATTTTCATTCCATGATCATCTATTGGTTAGTTCTGGAGTATTTTGTGTACTGGTTTTTTTTTGTCTTGTTCTGGCATATTGACCTATGTGATTTACTTGTCACAACTGGCCTGCAATGTAATAGCAGTTTAATGAACTTCGTAAACGTCTATGGAGACCTTTGATTCCTTAATAACCTTGATTTTGGAGGAAAAATGTGATTCCTGTGAGTGAGGTTGGAACAAGTTACAAGTATGGGGTTTTGCTTTAAAGAGTTATGAGCAATATTAAAAAGTCCCAAATGTTACCAACTATTCAATACTAAATACGGGGAGAAATGTTCTTCAGATGGTTTATATCACAGTTACCACTACACTGAGGTTAAGTATATTCAGTAACAAGAGAAAATATACTTTTCTATATTTGTTTCTTTAATTAAAAATAAAAATGGAAAAAAAAATTATACCAACTGAAAATTTTCCTATGTAACCAGTAAGACATATTTAATATATAACTTAATTCACTTAGTCCACTTAGAAAATCCTACCTTTCAGGTTTTGCAGCATTCCCAAAAACACAAAGACTTTTTATCTTGGCCCAGAAACTTTGAGGTCAGAAGGGATTTTATTAATAATTTTCTCTGGTTTTAAGAGAAATATGGACTCCTATTCCCTTGTTCTACTTCATATTTGCTTTTTACTAATTGTGTATTTTTTTAGAAAGATGCTTAGTTTGGATCTAAAGAGGGATAAATCAGGAAGTGGTCTTAATTCTAGACCACATTACACACCAGAAGTTGCAGTGCAGTGCAGTTGCAGAACAACGAAGTAAAACTGTCCATAATGAAAAAGCCAATCTTTTGAAATAAGTTCTCTGAAACCTATTTCACTTTTTGGATGCATCCCCGCCTTCCCAGTAAATTGTATATAGACCTTTACAGTATATGTTATATGGTAAATGGACCTTCCCAGTCTCAGTATTCCTCACCATAAAGAATAGACCTATCCCATTTACAATTGAAGATGAAAGATGGGGTACAGCTAGTGGTAAAAATCAGTGAAAAAATGCTCTTCTAGATCTGCTAAGTTATGGAAAGGATTGTGAAAGTTATTAAGGATTCTTGTTCATTATTAATGTTGTTGCATGAGTTTGGACACATTAGGCATCACCTATCAAAAGCACTTCTGAAAATGTTTATCATGATAAAGTCTTGCACTGAAGGGGAAAGTTTTGATCAGATTTTTGGAAAATTTGGTCTAATTCCCCTGGAAAAAACCCAAAATGTTAGTGTATTAACAGTGTTATACTGAAAGATATTTATAGCTGTTATCAGGTGAGACTTTGATCTATAAACAACTACAGGTTTACTGAAAAATCATGAGAAACATTCTTCTTTCAAATCCAGCTGAAGAAACAGCTATGTGCTCTCTTGTATATCGATCAAACAAAAATTACGGTGTTGGGTTGCATGATAAAGACACATACCTAATCCCCTGAAAAAAACCTCAAAGACTGATGAGGAGACTGGTGAATTCATTCTTTTTAACTGCAATTATCTGAGCATGTGGGGGAAAGAGAATGAGAAAGAGTCAGCAAGAGAAGTGGGTACAAGGATTGTCTGGGGAAGAAGCAGGGAGACAGGGCTCCTTGGACATTGAATTCATCAGAAAGGCAGTTTTACAGGTTTCTGATCAAGCAAATTGCCTTCTGCTGATGGTTCTTTTGCATTTAAGAAGACAGGATTTTGATATTATCCCTGTAAATAAAGGAGACTGCATGAAAGAATGGTGGTTTTGCTTCAGTGTTTGCAAGGGAAGAATCCTGCTTATTCATTTCAGTAGCAATCCACTGGGAGGATGATGATGTTACAGAGAGCTTGCCATCCACTTTCTCTCAACCCATTGTTTTGTGACTGAGACCATAAAGAAGCAAGGAATCATGTTATCTGGTTGTATCGGTGCCAGGTCATGGAAAGCCAATCTAGAAATGCAGAGGCAGCATGAGCCATTCCAAGAGGGCATAAGATTACAGTTGGCACAATACAGCAGATAAGAGTGTTGGTATAATGCTTTAGATGCCAAACCATCCTGCTGCTTCTCCCCTTCAAGGAGGTATTGACTGTGCTTGCCCAGGTTGAGTTTTACTAGAAGCCTTTTGAAGACTTCACTTCTAATGTGAGTCAGACGAGCTCAAGAGTCATCTCAAGATCTTATGTTTTCTTGCTTGGTCAGCGTTTGGAATAAGAATCTCTAATACAGACTCCGCAATAGCCAGCTCCAGTAAACTGGGGTGTCAGCAACTTACTAACAGACCTTTCCTCTGAGTTTTACACAAATTTATAAGTTTTGTTCCTGCATCCGGCTTGTTGCTGTCAACCCATCTCTCTTCTCTTTCTCCTCAGTGAAGTCTCTTGCTGGTTCATATGACTCTGGGCAAGCAACAGATTCCTTACTCCTTGTTAACAAGAGTTAGCAAATGACATATTTTCCAAGTGAAGTCGGTGGAAATCCCCTGTCAGTTGTGAATTGTACTATTTAAATTATACTACTGTGCTGACAGACTCAGATTTGCTACTAACCATGTTTGCAAGAAAAAAATCCAGGTATGGTAGAAAATTATTTTTACAAGCAATGCTTTACCTTGGAACAACTATAGAGAAAGGCTTTTGGCTCTGTGAATTACACATTTCAGTGGCATTTCACTTAATCTTTATGATTACCATTTGCATAAAGTGTGAGTGGGTTTAAACTTTCCACACTACTCATGAACTAACAAGATGAACTTACGGTTTGTGTTTTGGCCTTTGGTTTTCCTTTATGTGCTTTCAGGTAACAATTAGGCACCAGGTTCTTCTCACATGTCCAGATATTTCTCCCCAGGTTGCTGGGCAGCCCAGTACAGGGTGATGGTTGCTGCCTGCTCATTGATGGTGGCACAGCCCAGGAGAGCAGGTTCGGGAAAACCAATTTGGTGTCCACAGCCTGAGGTGTTGAAACGAAAGTCACTAGCCTGAGTGGTTACCAGCTGCTTGGGCAACTGTTCCAACCGCTGGCTTTGGGGCAGGGCACACATTATCCCATGCCTCTGCAAAAAAACAGTCGATCCAGTCCAAACCAGACATGTGACAGTTGCTCACTTCTGAGGGGATATGGCCACAACATGGGTCAAAGGAAGGTGTTGTGAGTTCCATGTGTCCAAATCCCCATGTGATCAGGCAGCTCCACAAACGCATTAAGGGTGAAGACTATCAGGAAGAAGCTGTAGCAAGATTACCCCTCGCATCTAAAACTCTTTCTGGAGAGCTGAGTACACATGCTCTGGCTGGAGTTGAGGACTGGAGTATGGCTTCAGTTATGTGCAGTAGCTGTGCAAGTAGCAGAGTTTATGGAGCCTGGTTTCCTGTGGGTCCTCCTGTGTGCCTTCTCTGGTGACTACTAGTGCTGCCATGCCCATGCTGCAAGATGTCCTTCTGGGACAGGCAGTCTTTTGTGACTCTCTCTCCTTTCTATCCACCCCTTCTCCTTCAATTCATGGGTACATAGTATTTTAGAGCTTTTTCTGCCCATGTCAGAGGAGGAGGAGGTTGGTTAGCAGGGCCAGAAGCCAGGGGGTAGAGAAGGGACTGACTAGGAAGTGGTGGGTACTATTACATAAAGTTTGGTCCTGTGAGAACCAGGGTTAAAAACCAGCGTGAAACTGGAAGTTTTTCCAGATGATAACAGCCAGATCCTCACACCTGTACAGGTAATCACAATTTGCCTACTGACTTCATTGTCCTTTGGAGTGCGACCTGAGGCCCTTCGGGCTATGTCAGCTATGTGGATGTCTGCAGAGAAGGCAGTGTTAAACATGCCCAAGTGCCTGATGGCCGGGCTGCCAAATTTTGTTTCTCAATACACTGAGAGAATAGTGGGGTCGGGAGAAATAGGCATGGTGCTTAAGCTATGCATATACAGCCAGGATGTCATGACTCCTCCTCACCATTGTGAGTGCAGGAGCCAGGATCTGGCAGCTGTAGACACTAGGTGGTCTGAATTGTTCATTACCCTCTTGAACCTAGGTGCGATAGCAGGCTCGTAATCTTGGATGCTGTATTTGGCAGTCTGTATAGGGCCCTTATATCCTGCAGCTTAAGCAAAGACTGCAAGAATGAAAAGTGGTATAATGTAATCCACAAAGAGGGAACAGGAACAAATATTTAGGAATCAGTCTTCTGTATTTCATAAGCAGTATCAAGTAACCAAGAGGAGCTCAGCAGAAACTGACCATGGAAGCACAGGAGAAATGCTCAGTACTCAACCATAATTTAATTATCTTTCAATAGCTTCCAGAAAAAAATCTCTAAACCTGCATATATTTAAGATAAGCCTTTTGTTCCATTTGTAACCCACAAACTGACAAGGAATCTAGGTCCCTTCCCCCTTCTCAGGCTCCATCCTCTTTTTATTTTGTTCCTCAAGTCACCGAACTCGATGCTTCTTTTTTTTTTTTTTCCCTGCAGTACTTTTCTTTGACCTCATTCCCCCCACCAAGTAACTCTATCCTGTGCTGCTATGTTCATGCCCAGCCAAAGCTTTATAGATGGCTTAATTATTTTCTTTTCTCAAAGAAAATTCAATCTGATCCCCAATACACATAGGATAAAATAAAATGAATCAGCTGGGAAGCTGCAATATAAAGGGGGAGGGGTAAAAGAAGTTATGTAAGATTTCATGTCTCTGTCAGACTGTTTTCATAGAATTTGTGTTTGAGATTAAATTAAATCTCTAAAACTGCTTTGATAGCTTCATACTTAGGGTGAAACGAAGCAGATGCATTTTACCCCAATACCATGCTTCTCATCTCCCCTTGCAGAGAGAGAATGAACTGCTTTGTGGAACAGTTCTATATACTTAGAGTATTAAGCAATTCTTCTTTTCCCCTGGCATTGGTATTCTTTTATTCAATTTATCTGTACTATAACTTGGATAATATTTACCAGATGTTAAATAAATAATTTAAGATAACACAGTCCCGCATGACAGTTGTAACATTTTGGGTCACCTTTTTATTCAATTTTTTAAAAAAATCACTTCAGCTCAAAATTTCAATATAGTTCAACTCAGTGGTGACACTTAATACTTTTTCCTCTCCTTTAATTTGGAAGTAGTGTTCCCCAAATAGTTCATTTGCCATACTGTTTTTATCTTTAACAAGATAAAATAGACGTAGCGGTTTACTGTTTCAGCCTGATGCCGACAAATATGAAACCAAAGAATATGAAGAGCCAATGTTTTGTAAAAGCCAGTGTTATATAATGAAACCAAATGCATAGCTTGGAATTCAGAAAGAAATCCTAGTGTGAAGATAAAAGGACATGAAAGATAGTAAATGCTGAAATGATACACCACATAATGGTATACTGTCAAGAAAGAAAGATAACATGATAACTTACAGAGCCATCTCAAAGCCTACATAGGTACTTGACCTATAGTTTGCAAGGAAACAATCTTTTTGTTTCATCTGGCTCGTATTAAAAATAGGAAAAACAAAACCCTTATTTTTTTCCACTCTCACACATATGGTTTAAAATCCATGCAATTTTTAACTGTCTGAGATTCTTTTAAGCAATTTAAGACAGAAAGAATTATTAAATCACTTTTCCATTTCATTTAATGAAAAACTGCACCACCGCTGTTGGTCTATGTACTATCAATTTTAAAGCTAGTAGGGCTCCAATTGGTCCTGTGTGCAATCCATCATGAGTGACATCAGATTTGTATTGCGCAAGTTGGGTGCTGCTGAAGATAGAACTGAATAAAACCTAACCCAACGTATAAGTTAACTTTGAGCAAAGCTTAAAATACTTCCCTTCTCCATCTCTTTCCAGGTTTTGGAACATGACTGTTTCCCAGTCCTGTCTCAAAGACTTTCCACAGCCTAATGAGCCTCACCATCCTCAGTCCACCTGCACTCAGGGAACTGCCCTCCTCTTCTCTTCTGTAGAACTGAGGGGCTAAAAGCTGTCTAAGAAATTCGCTTTGTTATAAGAGCAAAAGAAGCAACGTACCAACCCAAATAATCTGGTTTCCAGAAACTACAGGTTAAAATACCATTAGATTGAAGTCAATGTTTCATCTATCACACGTATACAGTCTTAAACACCTGTGGTCTGCATATAAATGCTAACAGGTCTGCATTGCGGCTGAGACAGCTTGCAAATCTTCTGTCAGGTTTTTTGATAGCAAATTGGGTTTTAGACTTAATTCAGGTTATTCTGGATGTTTTTCTCCTCAATATTCTGGATGTATTTCCTCCTCAAATTTCTCCTTGTTCACAAAGCACAAGAAAGAATCACCTCAAACCTTTCTACTAGTTATGCAGAACTTATCCAGGTCTGACACCAAGCTTTTGCTTTTCAGCTGAAAAAAAAAAAAAGATTTTCATTTTCTGTAAGCCAGAAAATCTTTGTCTGGGGTTATCAATTAAGACTCTTTAACCTTCAACTAAAATCTCCATGACAACAGTTTTTTTGAGAAAACAAGGCCTTATCTGTCCTGTAATTAATGTCTATTGAACAAGCACTCATATAAGATGAATTTATCCCAGTTTCCTTGGCTATAATGTTCATTTTCACTGTAACTGTACAGGAGGTTGTTTCTCAGAGACATTGCATTTTTTTTTTTATCCTGTTTTAGAGCCTAGGCCTGCTAAACTTTGTACTCTCATCTCCCACTCTTCACAATAGTGAAAGCAGCCATATTACTTTGCAGAAGACACTGTTGAACAAGTAGGTAGCTAGAAGAAAAAGAAACCCATGATTTCTGGAACCATACACTCTCTACAGTGGGAGCTGAAGATGCTCAAAGCTTTCTGAAACCTTCAGAGTTTACCTGTGAATCCTGTTTTAAAGTGTTATTAGTGACCCTAGTACCAGAGAATATAAATCTGCACCCTAAAGAAATGACTTGCTTTTTCACTGGGATCATTGCCAGGGAATATATTCAGCACGACGTATTTCAAGGGCTAAACAATAATTGGTAATTGCTCACTTAATTGAGAATTATGTGTTCAGCTGGCAAACATAATATCTGAAGGTCCGCTCACAGTTGTTCACAGGTGTGCTTTGGTATTTACGTGCAGATATTTCTTGGTGTGGGGGCCTGCTGTTAGCTTCTGGCTGCTGCTTTGCCTTGCAGCTCAGGCTACCTGGGAGGGAGGGAGCAGTAGAAGTGTTGCTCAGTGCTCATCGTTAAAGCAATTCAGGAAATAAAAGTGAATGTCTCTCAGCACAATATATTCCTGGGAGTCTAATCTGAATGAACAATTCATTGGCATGTTTCTATTTCCAGCAGGGGCTGTGCCAATTAAGAGGGCTACATATAAACCCTTTTAGTGATGTACACTGGGAGGTAAAAATAATGATAAAATATGGATTTATTTTTTTAGCTATTCCTTTAGTAATAGTGGGAATGTAGCAAAGCGAGCCTACTGTCCTCTCCTTTCACAGGCTGTTTCAATAGGTATCTGGCCAAATAAGAGGTAAATTCTCACTTGGAAGAGCAAAGAAACTTGTCTCCTACTTCTCATGCAACCAGGTGGGAAAATAAGTGTTCCACTGCAGCCAAGATTTGTTCTTGTATTTGGAGAATTAAAGGAAAACCTTGCATCTTTATAGTCAGGTATCTTTTTAGCTAAGCATCTACTGCTGGCTGTGAGAAGGGCAGGGGATTCTGAATTAATTTTGGCTACAAAGAGTTAAGTCCTTATATTCTTCTAATATGAAGATGGGGCAGGAAAGGAGAGCACACGTGAGGGAATCAAGCCTGTGGGATTCTACTGTGTAGAGCAGGAAGGAAATAAAGAAAACAGCTGAAAGGACTGAAGCAACATTCAGAGATGAGCGATTTTGGGATCCTTTCTGCATTGCCTCAGTCGGAGCTGCAGAACCCCTGTTTTATACATCCAGTTGTGGTTTTATGCGTTTTCCTTTGCTACCTCATGGCTGCAATGATGCCTTCGCAGTAGCTCTGCTGCGAATCCATGAGCCTTCAAGGGAGGATTTCAGCCACAAAATGGGGAGAAGCTCTTTCTGCCCTGGAAGGAACAGGAACTTGCCCTTCTCTGAGCAAGAAATAGGAGTTTAAAAAGCAACACTGTTCCCATTAGAGGGAACAGGGAATTAAGGTACTTTGAGCTTTCCAAAGAGCTCATCCTGGTAGGCATCAATCGCTCCCAAATCCCAGTGACCTGCTGTATCATTGGCAGTGTGGGATCGGGGGGGGGGTGGGCACTGCGCAAACACTGTATGAATCTTCCCCAAGCAGGAGACTGCCCAGAAAAAATGACTGTATTTCTAATTTGCTGAAATATTTAAGTCTCAGCTCTTGTTTTCTGCAATGCAGAATGAACCTGAGACCTTTAGACATTTTCGGTATATGAAAAACCAGACAGATGGTTTTTGCACTACTTTAGTACGGTAAGTGACCCTCATTCAAAACCTTTCTCCGAGGACTTAATTTGAAGTTTCTTCTGCATAAAGGCAAGTGCCAAACCACAAAACTGCTGGGTGTCTATTAATGGGAGGGTAGTGGAAAAGAGCAGAAAATATCTCTCTTTCTCTGCTCTCCTAACAGGAGTTGTGTCAAAAAAAATTACAGCCCTGGCCAGCTAGGGTGTCACAAAAGCCTTCTTTAGATGCAAACCTGAAAACTAGGAGAGACCCTTGATGCTGATGTGTATCACAGATTAGCTGGCGAGTGTGATCCTTATAGCACTGAACAGGCCTGCATTAAAAGTATTTAAAGAAACATTTTTTAAAAGTACCGAAAGAGCAAACAAAGTAGTCTTTGGATGACCTCTTGTTTCTCTTGACTAGCAGTAGCATTCATTAATCTACAGCATATGATAAAGTCAACTGTTCAGCTGGCTCCCAGTAAACTAGACTCCTTTAATTGACAAAACCCCTGCCATCTAAGAATTCGGTTGACTTTTTCATATCATGCTAAAAGACTAAATAAAATCCAATCTTCTGGAGCAATATTGAGATATTACATCCAGATGAAGGGTGGGTGTCATAAGAGAACAGGCTGCTCGCAATATTCTCTAGGCTTCTTGCCATCAGCTTGGGTTAAAGTAGTGAAGCTGAGGTAAAAAGTAAAGCAGTTTTTATTCCTGCTGACATATAAAAAAAGGAGTAGAGGGCACTTCATCAAGTTTTTTTTTATATTATTATTGACCTGAGAGTAAAATGTTTATTGCATTCTTTGCTTCCTAATACAACACTTGTTTTGTCTTAGAAAATACTGTGCTTTATATAGCAAATATCCATGCTTTAAGATGAGAGGAGAGAAGAAAAAATAATTCAGATTTGTACTCGGATCAGATTCCAAATGTCCATGAACGTGTGTAATGGAAGGTGGAAATTTCATATTTCTCCCCTGCTAATTTCATCAGGATGGGACTGCACTATCAGTTCTGCTTTTCAGAGTGTGTCAGTCCTGCCTGGAAAAGCTTTTTATTGTGTAATGGCAGAATGTTGTCCCTACTGTGCTGGGTTATTGAAGTAAGAAGCAGAGTTACTACAGTCAAACAAACGAAAACCTTTGTACCAAACTGACAATAGCATTTACAGTTCTCTTCAACTGATGCAAAAACATTTACACCGTATGAAAACTATAAGGCATTAAATGAAGAGCACATTTAAAAGATGGGCTGCACAAAGAAGTCCACCTAATGACAACCTGATCAACTAGCACGGCAGTGGCTGGAGGGTTTTTGCAAAGATGGGACAGCTCATACTGCACAAGTAGTTACACAATACACAAAAATCCACTTTAAAATGAATCTTTCCAGGTCAGTCCTGAAACTACACAAAGCTGTGGCTTGGGTGAAAGCTGGGGATCCTCTGGCCATGTTGGTTGTATGGTCACTAAAACATACACACTACATGGTGCAGCATGGCTCAGGGAACCATTTTCCTGGCTATGAACACAGTTCCGTGAACAACTGCGTAGTTTTTGTTCCTCTCCTCCCATTGTTATTCTATTTTCTATTCTGCTCTTCTCCTCCCCACAGCAGAGAGTGGACTTTCATAACACAAGAGATACCCAGGGAATTCTGAAGCAGTGGTAACTAAGGCACACCAGGGAAGTTGAGGGCAAACACTGTCCTGGTGGCTGTGTGCAGCAGAAATATTCTGTATATTGTTAGTTCCATCTTGTCCTGACCTTAATATTCCCTCCAGGGCTTTCTTCCCTGGCATACAGTGCAGCAAATACCTAGGGAATATTGCAAAAAAAAAAAAAAAAAAAATGAGGGAACATCATCTAGTTACCTAAGGCAACTGAAAAGTTTTAAAATTGACCAGTGTTGTTGTGTTTCACAACTCCCATTTAACAGACAATGCCTGTCTCTCAAAATATCCACATGGTAATGCAGAGCCAACAGGGAAGTTTGAGTCCTCTGTGTGTCCTGCCTGCACCCAATTAACAGCCAAACTATTTGAAAGGAAAGTGATCAAATGGAATGAATTAATTTAAAAAATATAAATGGGTACAATGTTTTTACAATAGAGATTTATGTATTTGCTGAAATGAGGCTGTTTCCAAGCTTTTGAAAGCTGAGGCCATTCCCTTGGGAAAACAGCGTCTTTACTTTTATTTATTGTTTGTATTAGATTTGGGCCTTCTAGGCACAGTAAGGGATATTTTGCCGTGTGTTGTATAAGCACAGAGCAGAAAGTCCTTCTCAGAAGAACTTAGATCCCGACTACAAGACATAAAGCATGAAGTTACAGCTAGCTACAAAGAAATAACGAGCTGCTCAACATGTTTAACTTAATGTCTCCAGTTTCACCTTCTGTCTTCAGTTCTACTCTTCATGCAGTGTCCTCCAGCAGATGCCCCATCTAGTCTTTGAAAATGCTGAGATCTTCAAAATATGATTGCATTTCTTACATGCTGTAATGAATGGCAAATTAGTTAGCTATGTCTCTGTTTGAAACTGCATGTTTCTTGTTGGCTTCAGGATACACAGAACTCGGTAGAGAAATTTGTGTGTCATGAATGTGGTTTCAGGCTCTCTGCAAACTCAAACCCATGTTGCTGGGCTGGTTACATTTAGGCCATGTCTCCAAGGGTGGTTCTTATTTTTTTTCCCTGGAACTGGAACAGCTGTATTTTAAATGAAAGGCTAAGCCTCAGGAAAATTAATTAAGAAGTTGAGTCTTTACAATCAACTGCATTGTATGTGTGTTCCTCATGCCAGTTACAGATACTGTATCTGGCAATAATTTGCACTCTCAACAATTCTATTTAATTTTAATTTAGCAAAATGATTCTGTTTAGCTACTAAAGTCATAAAACCAGATTAAAACATCAAACCAATGAAATATATTGAAGTGTGTATTTAATTTTATGCGTACAATTGCTTCTATTGACTTCCATTTCTGTGTTTCAAAATAAGGAAATGCTTAAGCGTTGTAACACTCCATGATTTTAGTACTGACAACAGGGCCAATGGAATTTCGTCAGCAATGAATTTGACCCACTGCTTTGAAAAAAAGGTGAGAAAAGCTTTTAAGAATTCAAGAAGATTCAAGACTTTCTAGCTCAGTCAAAAGATTGCCCAACATACGCCCCTAAGCAAACTTCTCTTGAATACTACTGTTCATTTTCTTTGTCCTGTTTTGCATGTTTCATCCTGGCTGAAAGGATGACCCAGACATGTTTCTGCTTGCAACAGAAATAAATAATAATGGAAACCATAAGGGAATAAGGGATATTTAAACATTTACAGACACAATGGGGATGAGCCACACTTTGCTTTGGAGAAATGGCAACTCAGATGGAGCTATTCAGACAAAAATAAAACCCCAAGACTCTTCCAGATTTTCAGAACCTATTTTTCTTGAGGGAGTCAGCAAAACTCTAGCTTCTGTGGTGTTTCTTTCCATAGCCTATATAGCTATTGGAGAATAAGTCATAATTAAATGTGTATAATAGGAAAACATCATGTTACATACATATTCAAGAGCAAATGTTAATTGATGGGCATAAGGGAATTTCTAGTGCAGAATCTGACCCTCAGAGATGCTGTCTTTGAGAACTAGCTATCTAGATACTTATATTACTCCCAGCACTATGATATCTGGGGGCCTTGCAAACGTTAATGAACTTATCCTCACAACCACCTTGTGAGGCTGGGAAGTTTTACTATCGACTTTAAGGGAGTACAACCAGGCCCTAGGCATGCAGTAGCAGCCACAGAGGAGCTCAGAAGGAATCATGCTTGCTTCAAACAACATTAACTACTTGTTGGATAATAGCTGGGGATAATGGCACATACAGCGTCTGGTGGGTTGCCCCTCTCCCATAAATAATTTGGAGGAGAGAGCCTATGAAGCTCCAGTGAGAGAGGTTTTGCAAGGAAGTAGGGGAAATAATACTGCTGAGCTATGGATTCCCTTCTCTCCTCGCTTCCCATCATGAAAGCCTGATGGCTTTCAGTCATTTGCAGTTGTAGAAATATGTGTGTGTGTGCGCATGTGTGTGCGCACGCGCATGTGCTTAGAAATGAGGGATGACGTCAAGGAGGGAAAAAAGAATATTAGACACATTTCCTATGGGTTCAGACGGATGTGTAACATATATCTGTATTTTTTGCTTACTTTGTGTCTAGTTTTAGTCGTATTGCCCACTGCATTAGTCATCAAAATGAAACCTTCTGTCAACTCCGGTGTGCAAAAGGGCTCAGCCCATACATGTGCAATAAGCAACCATCTTAAATTCCTGAGTGTAGGACCTCCAGTGGGAATTGCACAGGCACCTTTGGTCATTTTTCTCCATCAGAAGGTCACATATCCCACACAGGTGTGGCATATCATTTGAAGGAAAAGTTACTTCTGCACATATCCAGTTCACCTTTTGCGATGTAATTTAAGAAGAGACTTTTTGTAAGACACAGTGCATATCTGCGCATAAAGGAGGAAGCAGCCTGACAAACTGAACAAAGCAGAGATATTTTCTCTCTCTCCTGAATGTAAAAACGGGGAACATGCAAAGCACAAGCATGTTTCATAAATTCCAGCTGCTGTCACTCAGTGGTGGAGAGGAATATAGGGGAATATCTGTTATGAACAGGCACCACAACGGTGAGGTTTCTTCCACCTTCCTGGCGTTCCTGGCAATCCAACCCTACTCATTGTGAAAAGCCAGCGACCAAATTCATTTTGACTGTTCAGGGAATGAAATGTGAATATGTAGTAAACAACCTCGGAGCATGTTGGTGGGAGGAAATCCTCCAATGCTCTTCTTCTGCAAGGTGGAGGCCTGGACACCTCTGCAAGGGGGTCTCCAAAATCAAGCGTACATGTGCACAGCTACTGTCCCCATATCCAGAAGGACTGCACTAACCTCCAAGGACATCTGATACTGTCCTCACACTACAAAGGATCTCTCAGTGCCTGTTCCTGCTAAAGCACAAGCATTTGTCCCCAAGAATTTGGTTGCAGGATTGGGGCACTGAGTGTTACGACCATAGTCTAATCAGTAGTTTCATTTCTACTCTGCAAAACCGTCACCTGAACGAATTATTTCTGCATTTTTGCAGTCAGATCCTCTGAGCTACTTTTTCCTTTGTCTTTCTAGAATGGGAGATTTCAAGCTGTTTTAAGTGTGCTGCTAAGATGCACTTAATATATTGTACATGTGGCACAGAAATGGAGAAAGAGGAAGCTACCACTTCCCTTGAGCAGCTAGAAAATACACTGAGGTTCAGCAGAAAGCAAAACATGGCATTTGAGTTTTTCTTGTCAAGGCAGAGAAAGTTGTAGATAACACACAGGGCAGACGTCATTTTTCTGTGAGCTGTGTTGCACAATTCCTTAAGGCTCTTTGTTTGTTTGTTTGTTTTTAGTTAATATGAACCCCCCCACTGACTGCAGTTGGAGTTGCACGTGTGGAAAAACGACAGGATGAGCAAACAGCAGGAATTTCGACAAGCTGGCTTGATCAAGCTTTTGTTAGGTTTTGCAGCACCTACCTACCTCTCTCTCTCATGAAGCCATTCCCTGAGTGAGGAGGAATTAGTCCTTGCTCTTCCCTATGTGCTTTCCTAGGCATGGAGAAAGGGATGAGGACAAAAGCCTCTGTACCGGGATCTGGGGAAAGGGCTAGTTAGAAAAAATGTTAAGTTATATGGTTTTTTGAATAAAAGAATAAACTCTGCTTTTTTCTGGGAATATTTTCATAAAGCAGCTTTCAGATTTGTCCCCATGATTCAGAGACTGCTGGTTAAAGAATATTACTTCAGTCTTTCTGGGACAGGAGTTTCTTTTCTTGCCTTTTGATGCCTGCAGAGCAGCTAGCACAACAGAGTGCCTGGTTTCAGGTGAAGAAAAAACCCCAATGCAAATGAATAGGAAAAAATACGACAACACTGATAACTCTGAAGCCAGACAAAGAAATACAGAAAATAATATTCTAGGTCCCCACAGAAAAAAATTGCGAATGTTACTTAAAGAATTATTAAAAAATCGACTCGATGTTTGTAAAGCATTTTGAGGTATCTCTATAGGGAGATGGTATGCAACCACAAAGTACCACATAAGGATTTTATGTATATTTAAAGATAAAACATAAACTAACACAGTTTTTTATGCTTTGATGGGAGCCAAAATTTTGTCATTTGTTATTACATAGTTCCATTTTCCTGAATCAAACAATTTTGCCACTATTTAGCACACCACAGATAGCATGCCATGTTAGATTGGGATGTTCAATCTGGAAGTTTATTTATCAGAGGAATATTGTTAAAACAAATCTGACTGAAGACTTGATGATTTCAACATTGGATGGTAAAAGTGAACTTGCTCAAAACATAACACAGATTCACTTAATTCATAACAAAGGGTTCACATCAACTCTGACTGTTTTTTGTTTTCTCTGAAAAATAATGTAGATTTAGCAATACTGAAGTGTTTTCTAAATTCATTGTAGCTTTGCCAAATTGTCTGGAACAAAAACATAATGTTGAAAATGCTGTAATGTTTTATTTCATCATTTTAAAAACAGAGTACTTGAAACCTAAATGACTTTTTGTTTTGAAATTTCCTTTAATACAATTGAAAAGTAAAGCTGCTTTAAAAATCTTAAATTTGGAAGGATTTGTTCAATGTGAAACACTTTTTTTGATTCTGCAAAACCATTGGCAAAGCACAAATCTGGTTTTCCAGAGAATTTTAATTCCTCTGCCTTTAAAGAGAAATTAGTTCTTGATTCACAGGATAAAAGGTGTATCTCTTACTAGCATTAGTATAAAGAACTGTAATAAAGACAGGCCATTTGCTAGGCACAACTGTCAGCAGGTCTAAATAAAGACAATGTGAGAACATAGGATTTGTCTTGACCTGCAAGTCTACGTGAAAACTGTCCTCACTGGGATTTTAACTTACATCTTTTATAGCTGGTTTTCCCTTCACAAGGACTAGGCTACATGAAATGAACTTTATTTATTCTTTTAATTTTCAAGGACTGGGCTAAATTTAAAAATTCAGCTTTAAATTCAGATTCTGAATATTTAAAGTCTGAGGCCATAGATAGATATTCTTTTATTATCTAATACCTTCCCTGATTATTCAAGTCCCCTTGGGCTTTCACCCTCTGTCAATGTAACATTATCAGCAGTTTTATAAGCCCCAGTCTCCTCCTCTTTTTTATCATACTGTACTTTCACTCTTCGTTTACTGTGTGGCAGCATTTCTTTTTCTAGGTAGGGCATGTCTTCATCTCCCTCTCCATCTTTGTTCTCCATTTGGGGTGTTACTGACCCTAATAATGTTTGTCTATAAGCATGGTAAGATGCATAACCTGGTAAAGCAATCCTATTTTCAGATAACAGCACCTCCCAATATTCTTCCATCATTGTCTTCACAGGAATGAAAATGTATTTATAAGGCATCCTAGTAGTCTGCTCATCTTTTGCATATGCTACTAATATGTCAGCTTAGCCACAGAGGAATTGACAATTATAAATCTTTTATCTGTTCTATAAAGGGAGGGAATGGGACCAAAAGCAGGGAGAAAGAGAACAAGGCAAGGCAAAGTTTTGAAGACTAGAGTTGTGAAAATAATATCTGAAGAATATACAGATCAGGGCTATAATTACAATCTCAGCAAAAAATAAGAGGCATTCAGCCAGATCTTTGGCTGATGTAAATCTGCACAATGTACAAAAGTCATTAACACAGGGAAGGAGCTGGCCAAGTGCCTTTTGCTTAAGGCACAATATTCATGATTTAGTAATCTCCACTCTCAGTGATGGAGCCGGGCTGATATTCACCAGGTGAGAACCCAAGTCCTCATCTTAAAATCAAAATGGCTATTGCATATCTCAGGTAAATTCTGTGCAATTATTGCTCAGAAAAATCCCCATCTAGTTATTGATTGTTATGATTTCACTTTTGCCTCAAACTGAAGTGTATAAATCTGCCTGCTTATCCTGGGCTCAGCTTTCAGAGAGCTCAGCGTACTTGCTTATGTCTAGTTATCTGTTGCCTTCTTGAATTGCTGTTTGATATTTTATTGGCCACCCAGAAGGCTAACAGAGCAAATAATGTGCTGATATTAAAATGTAATTCTGGAATAACATTTTGGTGTGTGTATGTAACTGGGTGTGCACATGTGTGTTTGTTTACAGGAAAACCTTTGCAATGATCATTTTAAGCACAACTGGATCTGAACGACGGAAGTGTGAATACAGATAAAGTTTCATTATTTTCTTCAACAGTTCGGACACAAGCTGAATTAGACCAAAGCAAAAAACCCCTACTTGGGAAACAGCTGCTAAAATTTCATCTCAGAAGCTCAAATCCCAGTGTTTTCAAACCTCACAGACTCCCTGCATCCTTCAGACGCTCAGCAGAACCGACACTAATGTCACCTGGACAGAGTAGCATTAGGCTCCAGCCTTGCTGTGCCCTGGGCCTGGTTCCTACCTCAGACTGGATCTGAATCCTGTTCTGCAGCAGAGCTGGGAGAAAATCTGACTCCAGGTGAAATGCTCAGTGTTTCTTGAGTCCTGGAGCTGCAAAAAGAGGGGTTTTTTTTGATGACCAGGGCATGGGCTCTGGGCGGAATTCTGCCTTGATTTGGGCAATGTATCTTTGGACTTAACTCACTGTGAACTTCACTATTTCCATCAAACTTTACCATTTCTGCTGAAACTGACCAGCCTTTCTTACAGCCAAATTCCAAATCTGACAAGCTTTGGCTGCTTTTCACAACACATTTTAAGTTTCTTTGTCCCTGCAAAAAGATATAGCATCATCTTCAAATATACTTTGCTTAGAAATATTTCCAACAAAACATCACATTCTACCAATAGTTTAATTTGCAAATTTGTATAAAACATATCATATAGAAAACAGCACAAATTTTGGCATATGTAGTCAAGTGTTAACTGCCTATAGGAGGCATATGAAAGCATTCTGGTTTAATTTGAAATTTGCTCTGTTCAGGATCAGCTGGGCTTTAAAAATCTGGGATCACTTTGGGTGTTCTTCATCTGAACTGGAGCCATGGGGAGCACAAAATAGTAGAGGCTGCTAATATAGAGCTTGTGAATATTCAGTGCACTTTAGCCTATGTCAGTGGATTTAAAGGCAGTTTGTAAATCAACTTCCCTTTCTGTGACTTCCCTTGCTAAGTCTAGAAGTTTAGTCCAGGCAAAACTTCCAAAAACAACAGATACTCATGAATTATTCTGGATATTTCAATGCTAAATAAGAGATGAAAATTGAAACTAAATGTTCTTTTAAAAAATTTGCAGTGTATCTCGATGTACAGACTGTGAACGAATGAGAATAAGGGAGGGAAAATCAGACATTCAATGTATCAAATGTAATAAATCCTCTGAGGCTAATCAGCCGTCCTTCCCCCACTAACCTCAGCCCCACGCTATGCCAAATAGTGAAAGCAGATGTCTTATGAACAGGTAAAAAACAATCTGAATTCCCATTCCCCACAACTGAAACAAAGTGTAGGGTTTGGGGTTTTGATTTGGGAAGCTTCCAAACTGAACTGCGTGAGATATTTTATCCAAAGCTCTTCAAAGAAACAGCCCAAAAAGAGGAATTCAATTTAGCTGGCACAAGGAGAGATCTATTGTAATATGGAAGAAATTCAAACACTATAGGAGAGCAAAATGACATCCCAAATTGCTGTGATTTATCTTGCTTTGCTTACCTATATTTCTTCAAAATAACGAGCTAACAAACCTAGTTGTAATGCTTAATACACAGAAATCCTCCCCTTTCCCTGTCCCTTTTTTCGCTCTCTAATTTTCTTTAAGGAATTGCAACCAAAAATGTTCCATCTTTGGCCTTAGAAAACAAAATCTTTCCTCTAGAGTATACTATGATCTTCAAATTATTGCTCTTGGCATCAATCTGCGCATAAATAACGTATTTCTAAGGTGCTTTACTCCTTGAAAGAATGTAAATGAGGTAAGAAATGTACTAAAATTGAATAGCCGAGACTAGAATTTTTCAGGTCTGTATGTGTGTATTACAGGTTCATTTTCCTGACTAAATACTTCAGGATCCTACCAGTGTGATTTACATCCATCAAAGACAGGTTGGGGTAACGCAATATCATTCCTCATCCTCTGACTCGCAGTCTGCTTAGCTAGTTTGAGACGAGTCAAATTCAGCAGGCATAAGCTGAGACTTTCAACAGCATCATGCCTATTTATACACACAATGAAACTGGATGGAAAGAGTTGTTTCCATCTAGTAGCTTTTTAGCGACCAGTATGAAATTCAATAATCTCAATTCACTACCAATTAGCCAGATAGTTATATTCAGTGTCTTCTAGCCTGCCTCAAGTCAGATACAGCCTGCTCTTTGCTCTTTGCTTTGGACAGACTCTGGCCAAACTTCAGTGTGCCAGACCAGCAGCTTTTTGTACAACCCTTGCCAGCCTCTACTGTTCAACCCACAGCTCAGCATTGTGCTTGGCACCCGCCCTGGCAGTACATGTTTGTGGGCAACACGTTTCTCCCTGTGCAGAAGACCAAAGTTATATGTGTGTAAACTGGTGCTTGTGTCCCTCCTCTGGGAATATCTGGAAGAGCAAAACCACCAGGTGAGGCTGCTTTTCTCTACCTGAATTTTGTGTCTACTTAAAGGCCCTTTTGGATCAAAAGAATGATTCCAGGGAAACAATGTACTATAAGTTAGAGCAGTGTGGCTGGACAAAGATTAAGGTGATGATTGTACCATTTCCAGCCCTTCACAGGACCATGGAGCCTCAATACATTATTAATAGAGTTTTGCAAAGGGGTGTTGGAGGTATTTTCAGAAAATGGCTGAGAAGAATGCCTTTTTTTCCTTCCCTTTTCTTCTAATACTCATACCACTGAAACAGCCCTCATTGCTGGAGCAGGTCTCATACCTGCATCTGTACAATTGTCTGTACAATGCCTTCTGTTGTTTGGGGATCTGTGGGGGAGATAACTAGCAGGAAAGGAGTCTGATCTCAGTGGGTCTTTGTGAGAGTTTTGATGCAACCTTTAGCTAATTAGTTTCATTTAATATAAATTCTCATGGCTGAAGTCCTCAAGAGACAGAAGGACTGTTCTATGAAAGGAAAAAGCTCTTATCCTTAGCAATAGTTTTGTATGCTCTATCTTCTTGGGGGAAAAGGGATAACAGGTAGGCTGTGAAAAGCCACTATTGCCAGAACATAGTTGGAGCGTTGGGTTTTGTACAGTCATTCCTGTGTGATATAAGAAACTAGTTTTTAAAATGTGTAGCCATAAAATTCCCATTGATTTGTAGAACAAAATGAAATTACCCAAATAGCTGTAGAGGCTCCACCTATTTGAACTGATGTTGCATTGTAGTAAACTTTTAAAGTCATATTGACCATGACATCACTATGAAATGTTTCCCTGTCATGGCTTCCCTTGACCGCAGTGCTTGCAGTCGAGAAACAGGTCCAGACATGGAGGTGAGACTTGAACTGAAACCTTGAGAAGTCAGATCTGTTGCAATAGTCTCAGGGAGCTTGGGACCTCAGGGGTATTTCTGTAGGTAGCTGTGTTGCTCAGCCTGAGGTCCTCTGTGTTAGCTGTTTCAGATGGGCCCTACAAGCAGTAACTGGGACATGTTTATGTAGTATAGGTAAAGGAAAAACAGAGAACCACATTCCTGTCTGATGCTCAGAATATAAATCTGTCAGAGGAGCCTTCGGAAGAGATTTTGGCCGGGGAGTAATGAAGTGAAGGATCTGTAGGTGAGTACAGATGACTTAGTAAACTAATGTAATGGCTGATTGGGGAATTAGCAGCACTGGGGGAATTTGAAGTGAAACCTACCCTGAACTTCCTCTGCCTATACCACTGGAGTTCACTGGATGTATTTCCTCAGAATTAATAGAGATAGTGTAAAGAAAATGATCTGTTGCATTTTGGTGGGTTTTTTGCATCACTTGCAAAGCTCCTTCCATTTTGCTTCCCCCTGGCTTTAGGTGAACTGGGAGTCATTTTGGCTGAGTGTCTGCATGGTGCCCTGTATGCTACTGTGGGTGGGAACGGGCCAAAAAACCCCCAAAGGCTCTTCTTTCTGTATTGAAATTCAGTCTGCCTTAGAGGAGGGTTGGCACAGGGTAAGCAATGCTCAACAAAACCTGCAGCAGCTTGGAAAGCCAGACTTTGAAACACAGGAACAGGTTCCTTTTCTACTACGAGTCCTCCACTCCAGAGAAGAACCAGGATTTAGCTGATTTAAAGTGAACCTGGATTTACTTAGTTAAAAATGTTGATTTGTAGCTGGTTGACATGTTAATCTTTATGATCTTAAGATAAACTGAAAAAGAGATGACAAAGATGTCATTCTATTTCATAAAGCCTGAGCTTCCTAGGCTAATACACAGAGCAGTGCAGAGGAAAATGTTCTGCCTTTTGTACTGCATTGCTCAAAGATTTTCCAATAATCAAACACAGCTAGAAAATGGACAATGTCTTTCTGAAAACTAACACTGTGCTATAATTTTCTTTTTGAGTCACTGTTTATCCCTCTTTCTTCCTAACAATTTCTTTCACCGTCTTTTCACTCATTTCCTTAGTCCTATGCCCACTGAGTCCCTCTGTTCATTTTCCTGCTCCTTTACTGTTATTAATTCTCCCCACCCAACTGTTGCCTGGGTTAACTATTCTGGTTAAGCAGTAGGATTGGAAAAGCCAGCACTTATTTTGAGAAGATCTTATGGGGAAAGAGGATTCATTCTGTAATCTCAGGTGGGGGTCCAAACATTTCCCAAATTCTCTGACCCCTAAATATGAATATCATTTGACTTTGAATAATGAGCTATTCGTTCATCTCTATATAAAACCTCATGTATCCTGACAGTTCCCTATTGCCTTCCTGTCTGAAGTGGCTCAGGAGTATAAATTATTCTAGCGAAGGTTGGCAGTAATTTATGCTCAATAAATTGACTATAGATCTGCTTGTTTCAGTAGGTAGCATGGGAAGGACTTATACATTTTGCTAAATTCCCTCATTTGTTCTCAGACGGACTACTTGCCATCCTGGGGCTGATCATGAGTCCCATCCACTGTGATAGGCAGGTACTCCTATGCCTTTAATAAAAATACTCCTGAGAGTAGCAAGTTACTGGTGTAAGGAAGAGGTAACCAGGCTGGTCATTGAAAAGTCACAGCAGTGTGGAAACTGAAGGTCATATCTTGCAAAATATGTATATGGCAACTGATGAAACAGAGATTAGCAATGGCCCCCTCACTTTGACTCGCAGAAATTTACTGTTATCTCTTTTGACTGACTTTTCCCGAAAGAGCATGACACAGATAGGCCACGTAGTTTTTTATTTTCTTTTTTTTTCTCTTTCTTTCATTTTAAATGTAAGATGGACTAGTTCTTATGATGGACTTCTGTGAAAAAGGGTGATACAAACCTTTTGTCCAAGATGCAAAAGATAGAAAGTAATTCATCACCTTTCAGGTATAATTTATTATGGGTCAGGGAGAAAGGTTTCACTCATGATCGTTAGGTTTTAGCGGTGCAGATGCTGGACATGATGAACCAATGAGGCTTATCAGGTGTGATAATCAAAACAGATTTTCTTTTGTATCTGCTGTCATTTCCTCTCTCTTGTAGAGAAATCCAGGTTTCGGACACTGACTACCATTTCATAAATATAGACATGTTCCTTTATTGTTCTGTGCGGAAATTATCACCTAATATTTTACATCAGAGTGATGGGAATGAATATCATGCCTGAAGTTTGAATGCAAGTTTTGAACCTGCATTCCTGGGCCACATGGGAGCAGCAAGGGCAGCTCCACCTTCCTGGGCACAAGCAGTGCTCTTTTGCTTCCACTAGTGCCTACAGCCACGGCAGCTGTGCTGACGCAAAGCAGTGGGCCAGACAGGTGCGTCCCATAGCCCATGTGTGATCAGTGGGCCCCAGGCTGCTTACCTTGCATTAAGCATATGCACAGAAATTTAGGGTCGGATCTTGCTATGAAATCTGCACAGGCAGATCCCTGTGCAGTCTCACTGCAGGCAAAACTCTTTGTGTGGCTGCAGGGATCTGTGTGCAAGTAAAAATCTGGTTTATGGTAGTCAAGATAATTAAAAGGCCGACCTTGCATTGCGGTGTAATTCTTGCTCCATTGAGTCAAGGAAAACATGGCTGTTGAATATAATGAATCCATGGGGCCACCTCTTCCATCAGTCCGGCTACCCGCATAATTCAGCTTTGCTTTGCAGTTTTATAAACTTTACTATTAGGATTGCGTCTGAATGCCTCACCTGTTAACAGCTTTGTAGCATGGTGAGATGGAGAGATGGAAAAGCAAAATACAGCACTGAGAGGGTTTGCTGACAATGTGTTTTCAGTACTTGTCAGTCATATAAGCTGAGGTGCTGTCAACTCCAGGTACCTCAACCAGCCCAGATCACTGTGGGGCAAAGGCAGAAATGGATTTGCTGACACCTAAGAGCTAAACTTTAGAGATTAATATTGAAACCTGAGTTTTCCCAAAGGCAGAGAAATACAGACTTCACTGCACTAGATGCCTCTGTGCACCTATGCAACTAAGCTTGTAGAACAATTTTCCAGTGCGGACTGGGTTTATATACCTATACACACATATATATATATACAGTATCTATATATATACACACACACACATACATACACATATGCACCCATATCCATATATGCATATACATAATCATCTGTATTTCACAAAGCCACCTGGGATTGCAGTGACAAGTGAGGATTCAGTAGTCCTCCAAACGCTGGCATGGTCCTGGTTTTATGGGAAATCAAAGAAGTTGTGATTGCAAAGCCCGACAGGACAACAACAGTATTGGTCTCATTCTCAAATAACACCAGCCAACGTTTATAACAAAATGAAGATCAAGTCAGTTATATGCAAAATTAGTTGTTGCAGGTTTTCGGCAGGGGAAAATCGCCTCCTCTCCTCTCCTCTCCTCTCCTCTCCTCTCCTCTCCTCTCCTCTCCTCTCCTCTCCTCTCCTCTCCTCTCCTCTCCTCTCCTCTCCTCTCCTCTCCTCTCCTCTCCTCTCCTCTCCTCTCCTCTCCTCTCCTCTCCTCTCCTCTCCTCTCCTCTCCTCTCCTCTCCTCTCCTCTCCTCTCCTCTCCTCTCCTCTCCTCTCCTCTCCTCTCCTCTCCTCTCCTCTCCTCTCCTCTCCTTTCTTCTTCCATCTTTAATTACCTTTCTCTCTCTCTCTTTCTTTCCACTCTTATGGTCTGAATCCAAATGACACTTAAATGACACTTCTTTTTCTGTTTTGTAAAGGACATGCTACGTCTACAGAGTATACATTTTCCACCTGGAACAGCATGTGGGCTGTAATTTGGGTTACTGCTAAGTTTGAGAATGTGAGATTCTAGCAGAGAGATGTGAATATTTCAAGGGAATAAAAATATTTTTCCAATCACGTTACAATGGTTGTTGCTTTTTTAATAAGTAAAATAATCAAATTAGTAATTTACTACCTCCCCCTTTATGTCAGTAGCTCAAACATCAACGAAGATGTGCTCTCTGGTGCCAGGATAATGGTCAGCTTTCAATGCCACGATGTCAGAACTTCCATTTTCTGCCTTACAACCAAAAAAATTAACTTCAGAAAAAGGACAATATCTCTCCTTCTGCTGTCCCGTCTCTGTCCCCCTCTGCATCAAATAAAATAAAAATTCTATTGTATTAGACATATTTAACTCACTCAAAAAGTCTAGGATTAGGTCTCCTCCTTCATATCTCACACAAGTAAGGCAAGTTAAAGGAATGTCTGCTCATCATTTCAAGTAGGAAAGAACTTAAAGTGGATGTCTAATATGACTGTAGCCAAGCTTTTGGCTTTGCTGCCAGATTCTCAAACAGATATGGCCTCCCTATGCTGCAGGGACTCAGGCAAGGAGGTTCAGTTTCCATCCCAACCAACTCACATGCTCTCTATATACATTATACCTCAGTTAGCTGCTCTTGGGGGTGTTTCTAAGTGCATAATACTTAGCAAATCTGGAGTCTGTAGAGCTTTTGTATATAGCCTAAATTCAATCTCATCTATAAGGACTAATCCCGTACATACTGAGAAGCCCTTGTGCAGATAATGCTGATTCATACAATGTCACCTGCCCACTGAGCCGTGCTGAAAGGGCTCACTTTACTCCCCAGACCATCTTTACTTTTATTTTTTACATAGTAATTCAAAGTCAATGATTCTTTGACATTTCCTCTTGATCATTATCTTTTTTTGCCTTTAATTGTAAAACAAGCACTAACACGTTTCAGCATTTTTTTTCTGAATAGTTGGTCAGTGACTGGTATAAAGTATTATCAAAATTCCTTCAATGAATGGACAGTAAGACTGAGGAAATGTTTTGTCAGGGAAAGAGGGGAGGGAAACAGAAAGATAAGTTGCTGTCCTTCAAAGTCCATATCAGATAAGGATGTCTCCTAAGGAAAAAAAAATCCCTAAATTGTAACAGGAGCAGAAGTATTACATATTTAATTGCAGCAGCTACTGGTCTTTCATGAAGAGAGCCTCTAATCAAGGGCTTTGATTACAAGGGACAGAGATGAGATAAAAATCTTATACAACATTTTGAAAAGAAAAATTCCTCAACCTGGTCTTTTAAGAGCACATTAGGCAGTACAAACTACAACTGTGTTGTGAATCAAGTCTGCTTCTCAACAAGGATACCTTTTGCTTTGTTTACCTAAAATGTGATATAATGTCCAGTCTATAGAAAAACTAGTTCATCCAAACACTGGCACAGGAAAATGTTTAAATAAATGGCAAGAAAGGCCATTAGGATGAACTCTTATACTTAAATGAGACATACGTTAAATCTGTTGCTGAAGTAGACCCACCAAACTGGGGCCCTCTTCCTTCAGTGGGAAAATCCCCTAAAGCCACAACACAAGGACATATTCCGACGGATAAAGGTAAGTAAGAAGCTCATAGTCTTCTACCTCACTTTCTTTTCTCATTTGTTTCACCTCTTTTTAAACCGAAGATTTCATCCTGCAAACTCTTAAATCCTTTGGTAACTTCACACATGTAAACTGTGTTATTTTAGCAATATATGGGGCTATCCATGTGAACAAAGTTGTGGAAGTTGTTAAAAATTGATGGGATTCTCACAGAAATTTAGAGAGCATGTAAGACCTAAAGCCCATAGGAAATTCGTACACCTTCTAGCACAAGGGGTCTCCACTTGTGCCTAGTGTCATGTGTTTTGTTGTAAAATGT
Organism: Leptosomus discolor; assembly: GCF_034619465.1. Taxonomy (NCBI): domain Eukaryota; kingdom Metazoa; phylum Chordata; class Aves; order Leptosomiformes; family Leptosomidae; genus Leptosomus; species Leptosomus discolor. The sequence goes on along the minus strand of NC_141395.1, from coordinate 10,459,092 downwards.
TACAAAATTGAGTTGTCTTTCAAAAAAACCATAAAGCATCCATTTCTAGGTTTGGTGGTTTTTTTTGTTTTGTTTTGGTCTTTTTTGCTTTTGTGATGTTTGAGAATATTTAGAAAGAGACAACACAAAATACGTATTTGAGAACAAATCAAAACATAGTTGGAGCCCATAACTACTCTACAGGGTCTCTTTAAAAAGTAAGCTATGAGACAAACACAACTGATACGAGTCTAACCATCTAAGCTTTATATTAAAGAACAGTTATCCATCTGTCATCTATTTTGTGAACCTTATCCATGTCTACATGTGAAGCCCTCGATCACATCCACTTCCTCTGCTAACCAGCTGTAACTTAATGAGTGTGGCCTTTCTTCAGAGCTGTTTTCATCAGATTCAACTTCATTTTCTTTAACCCAGATTTGCATGGGTTGTGTATGTGTCATTTAGGATCACCAATCCAGGCACTGAGTAGCTTATTCTGTCTCCTGACAATCAGGCTGCTGTCGCTGTGTGATTTGTGTCCAAGTGCTTAAAAAGGCTTGTGCCTAAGTGATGAAAGAAATGTGCTTGAGCCTGAATGAAACCCAGTTCCTTGCTGCCAGCTCAGCACAAGGTAAACACTGGAAAACCCAAATGGTAGAGCTCAAGTGAAGTGTTGCATAGCTGTGAAGCTGACCTGCAGCTGGAAGATGAATTGCTTCCACTCGGGGTCTGATCCAGGCTGAGTGAACTCAGCAGGACTCTTTCCAGTGGAAATTAATTCTGGACTCCGCTGCTTTCAGGAGGTGACTGAATGTTACCACATCTCTGATTCATGAATGAGAATACAGGATGGTTCCCACTGCTTTTACTGCCTTTTTCTGTCCATCAGTGCTCAGAAGAGAGTTGTTGCCTAGACCCTTAAAGTTCACTGAGTTAAACCCAATGCTGGCATTACCCTTTGCCTTTGCATGAACACACAGCTGCAGTTGGTAAAATACTGACTCAACAGATCCATTCAATATGGGGACTCATTAAAATTTGTGCTGTATCTACTGAATTTCCTGATAAAAATACTTTTTTACTACTGTACTTAGCATAACACAGCCCAGCCCAGCTAATGGAGAAGGAGCAAGACTCTCTTCCATCATCAACAAAAGCCTGCTCCATCTGCCCAATCCTTACTACAGGTGATGAAGTGTGAATCAGGCAGAGCACAGCTCAACTTTCACGTGCAGGATTAGCTGGCAGCATTTCTGGATAGAAAAATAATCTTTTCACCATTAAAATGAACAAATTTGATCTGGAGTCAAAAGAGCACCCTACAATGCCATTCCTCACAGAGATGCCTTTTAGCGCAGAAGCACACTCGACCCATTTCCTTGTTGTTAATGGAAGGGCAATTCCATTACTCCCTTTGAAATGTAACAACAGAGACTGGTCTGTTAATACCTTTTCTTCCCAATTTGTTAACAATTCTAGGACAGTTACACTGACTTTTACCTTTCTTCCCCTTTGATTATCCACGGCAAAAAAAAAACCCAACGTTTTCTCAACAGAGACCACTACCTGTTGATGCAGCAAAAATTCAATGTAAATCTAAACTATAAAAACAGGACTCCATTTAACTTTAAGGGTGATTTCTCACTGAGATGGAAAAAAAGGAGAAAATGGAAAGAAGCTCTTTGTAAGAAATACCTAAATATAGTGGGGTAAATAGTGCTATCAGTTCTGCACAAAGGTAGCATCAGATCTGGGTCTAGCAAAAAAACATGTTTAATTGTTAGCACATGAACAATTCTTTTTGTCCTTCTTGGAAGGGCTATATGATATAAAATATGCTTGTGGGATCACTGCTACTTCCATGCTCCAATTGAACTACATGCCTATGTGTCTTGCTGGAAAGTACTCAGCACTTGAAGGACTAAAATTCAGAAAAAATTCTGAGCACCTAAGTCTTCCTGAAGGAAATATGCTTGATTTGTTGTTTTTAGACAGGGGCTTTTAGCCAAGGGTTTTAAAAATTTTTTAGAACTGGTTTTAAACCTTCGAATCTAGACTAAAGGATGGGCCTTGAGCTGATTTTCTTTCTCACTAGTCAAGTAATTAAAGCTAGAAAAGATCAGCTTCAGGCTCTTTCACATTGTTCACATAACAAAGAAGAAAAATCTTCATGGGAACAAAATCCAACTAAAACCGTCTTAATTCTGACTCAGCTATTTTCTGAGGGGTAATTACAGGCCTAATGCTGATTTTGAATATGAAGCTACACATCACAGCATAGCTGTGGATAACAGCTGATTTAAAAAAAAACAAGTCATATGCCTCTTGAAAAAATCTCACCATCAGTCTTAGACAAGAAAAGTGGTAATGTATAAGCAAACTAGGCACAACTATTTAGTAATCTTATAGTTCAGATAAGAAAAAGCCTAAAGCCCTCTCTATAGCATTTTAAGAGGTTAAACATCGCAGAGAGAAGATGGCTTTTCTTATGATAGTTAATGAACTGTCCCCAATTTTCAGATCATTTAGTTAAGCCTCTGATTACCTTCAGGGTTTTTTTTTGTTATTAATAATCTGTAGCTACTGAAACAGAGACCAAGTAGTGTTGGGTTTTTTTTTCAGGTTGGGTTGTAGCTCTTTCCAGAAGGCAAGTCTCTGTGTAAATATTACTTGTAGCTACCCACTTATATTTTATGCCTGTGACTCAGCACACTTTACATACCTAACCGGCATAAGTGCTTCATGTGTTACTATTCTACAGCCAGCTAAAAATCAGCTGCTTGGATAAAATACCTCAGAATCTTTTAGAGGAAAAAACAACAACCCAAGTCTGTTAACTCAAGCTGTAGTAAACCTTTCTCATCATAGCTCCAGCACTTGAGATAAAACTTTTTTATTGAGATCCCTTTCTCAGTTCCGTCAGTATGATCTTCTCTTTGAGCACAGTCTCACTATTTCAGCAGGCTGGGTTTCTATAGTCCACAATTCAAGACCTCCATTTCTTCCTCCACTTAAATGCCCAGAAAAGAGTTGAAAGAAATGAGGCAGTAAATACCGCAAAGAAATAAATTCCCAAATCAGCATGGTAATAATGATAATAATCAAATAAATCTTACAGTATGTAGATTTCTAAATTAATGATATTTCATGAAGACTACCAGAGACTTTTTGTTGCTATAGATTTTAAACAGAAGCCGGGCAGACACTGCACTGATAGGAGATAATATAAAACCCTTGTGATATATAGGTAATTGACCCTCACTGTAAAATTAACATTAGAGATAGGTCTGCACCAGAATTCTGGGCCTTTAACATGCCAGAATTTGTGGAGGATGGTGGGCAAGTCCTGAAAGTGAATCTGTAGCTCAGCATCCTGCCTGACACTTTCCAGACCTGTACATGCATATGTCATGATTGTGAGGTTCGGTGCTGTGATTTATTTGGAAGAGACCCCTTCTCTAATTAAAACGCTCCATTATAACCTCCTTCATGATTTGCCTTGATCACAGGAGCTGTTGACTGACAGAAAATGGGATAATTTGTTTAGGGTAACTGCTGTTATAAGCTGATTATGTATGATACAGTCCATCAGGATATATTCAAACAAGTTAATTACACCAAGTCTGAGTTTTCAAAACTAAATTCCTTCTACAGCTGTAGAATTTGCTCATCCTCTGAACACCAGAGCTTAGTGTGTTCATTCAGTCTAGAAGAAATGTATGACTCATACAAGGAAATACCTTCTGGCATGATGCATAATTGTTCCAGTGAACTCACCGCAACCAAGGATTACTGAGTTGGTCTGAAATCACAGAATAAACATTTAATAGGCAATAAGAGTACGTTGTATGCTTTTATGCTAGATTATCTTAAATTACTGAGATGGACATCTCAGTGGCATCAGCTGGAATTACTGGAGGCTGAGCATGGTAGATCATGAGTTTGCCCTGACATAATAAGGAATATAATCAAAGCTTAATTAAAAAAAATACTTAGCCGCCACCAAACAAGAGTATTTTACAGGGGTTTCACAGGAATAAATTCTACCAATAACTATATTCCCTTTTCATGAAGGTTGTGAATAAGATAAATAAAGAAATTATTTGTTGACAAAGTGCATAAATTATGCAAATGTTGTTGGAATAGTAAATAGTAATGAGGAGAAGATAGTCACTGAGAGGAATCAGGTAAACTACGCAAATCCAAACAAAGCACACATCAATCAATCCAAATGCAAAGGCAGACATTCAGGGACCAGAAATGGAGGTCATGCTTTTAGAAACAAGGACTGGTATCCTGGAAAGTGGTGATTCTGAGGAGTTTCTTGGATAATAACACGTGAGCAACTGTACCTGAGCTCCCAGCTCAGTCCTGCAGTAGAAAGGGCTAGTGTGATCCTGGGGTGAATAAACTAGCAGACAGTGAGGAGAAGGGTGTGTTTCTTTGCAGTGACTAGACTCCTTAAATGCAGCTGTTAACTCCTTTTACTAGAAAGACATTGCTATATCACCTACAAAATATTGCCTTGTGCCTTTAGGGCCTATAGGTCTGGTGTCCATATTTGTCCAATAAACTGCTTATAGGAGGAGTGTAAAAGTTTATTCAAAACCTAGAGAAAATGCTGAGAGGGACAGACTTGATGTTCAGTTTGATTAGCTTATTATTTGATCATAATATTTATAACACCTTTTGGGGAAACTCAGGATTCTTAATTTACCATAAAAAGGAGTATGAAATACTGATGATTTTGAAAGTGTTATCAGACAAAACTAATAATAAATTTAAAAAAACCCCAAACAAATAGACAAAACTTCTTGGCAGTGAGAGCCATGAGAACTGAGGGATTCTTCATTTCTTGATGTCTACACGGTAAAACTACATTCCATTCTGAAAATGATGTTTTGCCAAAAAAAAATGCTTTCATCAGGCTCAAGTGTTTGGTCTCAATGGAAGAGTAACTGGATGAAATTCAGTTGAACGTAATACTCAGGAGAATAAACCAGATCATTTAATGGCACTTCTGCCCCTAACTCCATGAATGTTCGTATGAATCTAGATCACGGAAATGCAGTCAAACTCTGCTTTTGCTTTGCCTTTGAGCTACGTTTACATATTTCTTGTGCACTAATTTAAGAAATCTGAGCTAAAATGAATCACCAAGTTTCCCCTGGTTTTCCAATGCCATCCAAAACCTGTAGACTCAGATTTGAACTGGCTTATTTTAATTTAAGGGGTTTTTTTTATTTCAGTCATTTTAAACAAGCTTTATGTAAGTGTGGAAACAAACTTGATCCTGTCAAGTTTTAGTATGCGCAATTTTCAAAGTGCTGCTTTTAATTGCATCTGCTGTCATCGTGTCTTAGGGCTGGAAACTGGGCTTCTGGATACCATAATAATACACACTATTATAAAAATAAAAAGCAAAATAGGAAGTTTTGTGTCACAGCTGCAAGGCTGTTGCCAAATCACTAACCTTCTCCCCCACCAAAACAGCAATAAAAAAATCATCTCTAGAGATTCCAGCACTGAAGGCAACAAAGTACAGTAGTTTCATTTTGAGATGGAATCCAGAAACTGCCAGAATGAAGATATGCAATCTCCACTTGGGAAGAGGCGATGAAAACCCAAGTACATAGCCTGACAAGTGAATCTTGTCAACAAAAAGAAAGCAACAGAAATCAACTTGTAAAAAGCATCTCTGTGTGTCAAATTGCTCAAAGCAGTGGACACATGGCTGAAATGAGTTCAGTAAAGATGAACATCTCATCATAGCTTTGAGGAGTTGAAGCTGCATTCCAGAGATGGAATGAAATTCCATATTGCTTTGCAGCTGGTGATAACACTGTGTGGAAACTGCCCGCACTGGATCCAGATCCTCTGCACTCAGGAGAGCAATTGTGCTCATAAATATGAGTCTGTTTATTCTTAGAGGCACACAAAAGAGTCTATACCATACCCAAGGATGCAGGAAGGAAGCAGACTGGGAAGGATGCAGACAGGTTGCTTGTGAGAATGGTGGGAAAGGCAGTGAGGTTTCCTAAAATCTCTTTGCAGACTAGGATGATTTCTGCAAACCAGCTGTTTGGTGACTTGATTGCAAGACAATATTGGTTATTCCTGTAAATTCCATAGCCAGGCTGCTGCAAAAATCCTGCTTCTCTACAGTCATGGGCAGGTTATTGGAGCTTTAGGGAGCAGGACTTTCACTGGGAAATAAAAATGCCTGTATGCTTTCTGGGAACTATTTGTTATCATTGGGTCTTTTGTGTGTTGAAAAAGTCTTTCAGACATCTACTTTTTGGTTTAAATGACAGTTTCAGTGAACTGAGAAGCAGAGGAATCAGCTCTTAGCAATCTTGCACACTATATAGTGTATGGCAAATGTATAACAAATTGGATGGATTCTCAACAACTTTGAAAAAATCAGCTATAAATAAATTAGTGGCGACTGCTTTGAAAGGATGTGGTGTATGGACTCAATTAATCCATCATGCAGCTGTGTTGCCTTCGTTGGAATAACACAGAATTTGGTTTGTTTCTTGCTTCACAAAATAACTAGATGAAGAAGGTCTGTAAAGGTGGAATACATTTGAAAAACACAACCAAAGCAAGATCTAGAAGTTACACAGAGATAAAAAACAAAGATGAGGCTGAAGAGTGATTTAGAACAGTATTATTACTGATTGCTCACATAAATAGTTTCACATTTCAAATACAACTTCAGCATTCAACAGTACTTGGATTACTGACCTAAGTTCTGCTAGTGATAATATGCTAGTGATAATATGCCTGTTTCAGTGATATTTGCTCTTATATGATTTACTGTGATTCTGAATATCTCTAGGCTTTTACACAAAAATATGAGAATGCAAATTATTAGAAGTTATGTAGAGGGGGCTTATCAAATTACAGATAATGAGGAAAAACACATTAAAACTTAAATTAACAGCATGCAAACCAAAGATGAAAAAATTTCACAAAAAAAAAAAAAACAAACCCACCAGCAAAGAGAAATACATTTTAACAATTAGGTAAAAAGAGTGCACAGAATTAAATCCTCTTCTTAGCAACGTTTTTGCAAGTAAAAGAACCATTTTCTATAGTTTCTATATTCTGAAATAATTTATTCAAGAAAATTTGCATGGTGCATTCAAGAAGCAGTTCTAGAAACCATGGGAAGAGCACTTTTGAGAGCGACGTTAAGAGACTGGTTCTGCCAAGCCAAAGGGAGGCATGTCAAAATGGCACCAAGCCCAGGTAAGGCTTTTAAATGTACCAAGCAACATGAACATGATGGGAATGCAGCCAATTCAAACATGCTATGTTTCTGCTGAAGCAATAAAAGCAAATGAAAATTTGCTGCTCCTATTATTCTCTCTCGTTGCTCCACACTATACAGTGGACAAAGTATTCTGTTCTATTGCTGTTGCATTTAAAATGTATATAAAAACTATTAGTTGCTGTGGCTCTGAATTGTTCAGCTTCTTCAGCACATGCCTGATGGCATACATAGTCCCAAGTGAATCAGCAGGATTATTTATCCTTTTAAAAGCAGGCACAGGTTTAGTATCTTTACCAAGATGAGATACTGATTCCAATTTTTTGTGGCTGTCATTTTCTTTGTCATTCTTTTCTTTCACTTCTTTTTATTCAAATAAACTCTTTCTATGTAAAACAGGAATTATGTTAATACAAAGTCCATGTCCTAAAATGTGCATCTTTCTAACTCAGGAGTCATCTTAACTCCCCTGAATAGTCCCATTTGACTTCAGCTTTTTAATGCAGGTAACTAAGAACACTAAATGTAAGTCAGGAAAACACACTCAGGCCCTCAACTGTCATTTAGTCACTGATACCGATATCTGATGGACTCATGGAGTAAGGAAACAAAAATTGTAAACAAAAAAAATAAACACAGCTCCATTTCCATAATGAGCTAAGAAGCTGGGTGCAAAAGGTCAAAATCTAGACAGAAAGAAGATTAATATTTTCTCTGTGTCCTTCTGTTGTCTGTATCACCTGGAGCAGGCAGACCTGGACTTTGTTACAGGTAAATAATTACAGTTGTATCTGCCATAAATATCCACTTGAAGGGGCTACTGCAAAAAAATTGAGATTGTATCTCCAAGCAACTGTCAAATGGCTAGAATAAATTTAGAGGTCTTGAAATACTGATGTACACTTTCTATCATAGATATCTCTTGGTCTAGACTTTCAGGCTGCATTTTGACAGAACACATTGGATGACTGAGAAATTAGGGACTCGGGACCAAAAAAATTACATAGTGTTGGCACTTGTGGTTTGTGTCTTCTTTACCTGTGGTACTGGCAAACAGGAAGTCATTGCTTCACAGCAAACCCAGAAATATTAACAGGACATATCCTTTTGCATTTTAAACACAGAAGGCAATAAATCTTGGACCATGATGGCAAACCTAAAGAGGTCACTGAGTAATGGTAAGCGTAATATCTGTACTTTTCAGTGCTATAATAAATCTGACAGTGCTCTTTTTTAAAGTTGGGATGCTTCTGTACAGACTGAAGATCAAAAGTTTCTTTGCCCCCCAAAAGGAAAAAAAAAAAAGCACACACATGCACTGCAATCACCTGTTTTTCATTTTGCATATTCGGTGGAATATGGAACAATAGAGAGTGAAATAATATGCCTGTCTCTTTTAGTGTGGGTGATATTCTCATAAGCCCTGACTGAATGAGAAAAATCTGTCCCTTATTTATAAGAATAGGTAGGAAAGTCATTCAAACTGAAATTCCTCGTGTGTTTAACCCCCTCTCCTACTTTCCTAAACACACACTAAAATGTCATTATGGGAGTTCCTTCCCAGGCTGACACAAAAGCTCTGATCTCAGTTTAGATCATCACTCCAGTGAGCATAGTGCTGACTTCCTTATAGCTGTATCTGACCATACCTGTTTTCAGGAGTCAGTCTACGCCTGCTTCAGAAGACTGCCCTCAACATTTCTTGGGTCAGATTAGTTGCTCTTTGGGCTACAGTCTAAGACATTAATGCTTCTGAGCCTCCAGCTTGGAAATCTTTTCTGTCGACTTATGTAGAAATACTATATTCCTTGGAACAAACATCTTGCAGACACGCAGCAGTTCTACCACACAGACCTGTTTCCACCTGCACTTGCAATGCTGTTGCTGCCCCCCTGCCCAAGGCTGAACTTAAATCCCTGGCAGTGCAACGTTATGTAGGCTCTGGTTTTGTAATAGATAGCATAAAAGTAAGTAGCAAATAGTATGCATTAGATTTTTTTATTTCTTTGTGTGTGTAATTATGGGTCTAGCTAAGCTCCAAGGACTCTTTCTTTATGTTAACCTCAAAAATGAAGTGTGTTAAAATATAGGAGGCATAAAATGATGGGAACTCTGTTAAAAAGCCAGCCACACAACATCTTGTAAGATACTCATTTTCTCTTTTCATTTACCACTTGCTGAGGCTCTTCACTGAGTCATGACTTACCTAGCTTACAGGTCAGGCCATATGATATTTCTTAGCAGAACGTGATAATCAAAGGAAGAATAATAATTCAGAAATATTCAGCAGGACAAGCTGAGAAAAGCAGCATCGCTGAGATACCAACTGCAGAGGGCAAGGAGTAAGAAAACAAGAAACCCAACAGTTGAAATGAGTTGCCTGTGGGATGTTATAGATACCCACCACTGAAACTGGACCTTAGGACCAGCTTTGGGCCCAGCTCATGGGTGTTTTTCAGCGTGTCTGAAGTTGAACTGCAGCCTGAGTATTATCTGTCAAGCCACTGTCTCACCATCTGTGAGAGAGAAGATGCATAATGGCATGGTAGAGAGTTTTGTTTACAGCCTTTATCTAGACTTTGTGACCTATTTATACTACTCGCTTATATTAATCTTTTCCCACTTCTATGTTACAGCAAACAGAAATCACTTGCTGTAGGCAACCTTCTGTAAAAGATTCTCGCAAGAGAAAGCTGTTACCCATCCCCATGTCTTATTTTTTGCACCAATGTCTAGTAAAGCAAACCCAGTTTACTGGGCTCTGAAGACTATTGAGCAAAGTGCCCTCTTCACTGTCCAAGTTCTCCACAGCCTAGTCATCGCCTTGCCTACTCCAAAACATCTGCTTCTCCCACCTCTATGATAGTGTTACAAACAATAATTTTTCAGTCTTCCAGCAATTATCTTAGCACTTTTTCTCATGTTACTATTTCAGCACAGAAGGAGCTCCCTGGGAACAACCACCAACCCACTAAATCTGTCTTCATGACGCTTTACTGTCTGCAGATGGTGTGTGACAGACTTTGCTTTTCAAAATGAGCATTTCATCCTTGGTAAATTCTTTTGACTGCATCTGTGAAGTACGTCCATTATCCTATATTTAAGGATAGAGTGTAGGTTTCTATATTATCTGATTTCATGGACTAAAATTCACAACTGGCCGTTAACTATAAATATTATAATAATACTTGCTTTGACAGTGGTCAAATAACTGCTTTGAAGCGCACTGGTATCAAGTGAAAGATTCCCATGTGTGTCACATGAGGTGAATAGATTCTTGATTTGAGTCATGATCTAAATTAGCACAAATTTTTATGCACATGAATTTAGGCTGACAGAGTTTGCATATTACTCATTTGCCACTTTATAACAAAGGGACAGCTCTTTTTTCACCAAGCAGTGATTGCATCTTCAAAATCTTGTCATTGACTGTGGAGCAGACAGATGTTTTCCCAAGTCAGTCAGAAAGTTTTGCAGCCTCTGTTTGCGTTGCATTTCGAAAATGACATGATTAATTCAGTCCAGGGCCACAACAAAGGTTAGTAACACTGTAGTTGGAAATATGTGAATTATTTTAAACCTCTCCAACTCTATTATTCAGGAACATTTCCAACTAGTAAGTGTAACAAGCTAACAGGCTTGTTTTCCCCTCTTTCTTACCGTGAGTGATATGCCAGTATAGTGCATGAATACTAGTGTAGCAGAAGATACAAACAGGCCCAGCTGCAACGATTTATTTAGATTTGCCAGGCAGCAAGGTAGCAGATTTAATTCTGTCCCCAACAGTGAGGCTTACAGAATGACTAGAAGGAATCTCAACCAAAAGATATGTAAGACCAAGCCACTGTTGAAATGGCATTTCTGTGTTATTTTCCAATTGGGAAAGTTAGAAATCCTTTAAAGAGATGTAGGTCTTTGTGTATTAAATGGGGAAAGCAGAGGAAGCCTCTGTCAAAACATGAAGCTGATGTAGGTCTTTAGCACCTACGGACATGTAAATGTCAACAGGTTACCAAATCACATACCTAAATTCTGCCTGAGGTTAGCATGCTAGTAACATAGACTTATACTAGTCCAAAGTAAATCAATATCTGTATTTGATACTGTGCATGCTTTTCTAAAATAAATGCTTTACAAAGCCAATTTTGCTTTGTAGGCAGTCTGAGAGCACCCTTCAAACATTGCTGTCCTTACCCTGGATTTGCAGAGCTCATTGACCACTCCAAAGCACTGAGCCTTTAAATGTGCTTTAGTGACACTGTGTCTGCAGTTCCAGTCATGCTTGTGAGTACAGGGAATAAGAGACATAATTTCTGTATCCATGTCCAGGAAGTGCAGCTGCACTGAGGTCTCTAGAGCTTAAAGTGCTGGACTGAGACAACTGGGCAAGACTATGAGGAGCACCAGCAACTGCCTGGTAAAACAGGATCATTTCATTTCCTTGTTCTTCAAGACATTCTAGGCATGCAATGGCACTACTTTGGAGCTCAGTGAAGCAAAACCAATTCAACATAAAACTCAAGGTAAAAATTAGTTTGCTAGCTCTCTGAAAGACTGATGAAAGGATTATGTGTACATCTACGCACCACTTATGTGGGGTACTCTCTTCTGCTGATTCATTGGCCTATGTCTAGCTAAAATTTTATAAAAGTTTAAACTAAAACTTAGACTAAGTCTGAACTTTTCTGTTTTAGAAACAAATGACAATAAAAAATAGCATAGATTCTATTAAATACAAACGTCTGCTGATTCCCAAGTGAGCTTAATGAATTTTAATCTTCGGCAGATTTATTTGGTAGAACAGCATAGTTTTGAAATATTAGCTAAGTTCTCTGCTCTGTCACTGAAAGAAGCCCAGGAATAACTTGTTCTCTCCAACAGTATGAATGGAACTGGGGCCTGGACAAGCTTCATCCTCAGTACAGTGCTGCTTTCTTTTGAGAGACTGAGCAATCTACAGAGTCCTATAAATTCCTATTGCATTCATTATGGCTACTCATTACAGGCACTACCTGGGCATTTTAGGCCAAGTTGATATGATGGAAATGGAGGGCATGAACCTAAGGGAGCAACCACAGCCCATTACTTGGGTAGAAGATTGGTTGCAAAAGCCATTCTCCCAATGGATGAACCAAAGCCCTCTTCTTGTATTTTCAGGTTGCCAGAATGTGGGAATCTAAACATGGAGTCTGGGCTTGACCTGAGCTTGAGTAGAGAAATGTGAAAGTCAGCCACCCTCAACACAGCATGTGGGTTTAGAAACAGAGATACTCACGGTGCCTACTTAAGCATCTCATTTAGGAGCTCTTGATCATCCTGTGGAGGAATGACCTCCTTTTTGCTGGTGACTGTGCAGCCCAGCAGATCATCTGCAGGAAGCGCCCTGACTGGTTTCCATTTTGAATTTGCACAGTGAAGGAGCAGAAAGGAGACCCACCATTAACTGCACGAGTTCCTGTATGAGGAAGGTTATCTGAGCTATAGCATGAAGCAGAGAGAACATCTCAAATGCTGCATTTTCAACATCTGAAAAGCAGCTACTAGATCCACTTCCCTCGCTATGGTCCCAAGAAGCAAAGCTTAGGCAGTAGGTTATGTGTAGACATGATTTTCACAAAAAGTACAGTCCTACTTCTGGAAAAAGAAGTTGGGTGCAAATGGTTGATGCATATCCTTTTCCATCCTAAATAATCACCTTTGGTATAGATAGAGGTACCCATAATAATAGTTTGCAAACAAGTTCTTATGGCAAGACCTTTTTGAGTTTGCGTAGTGCTGTTCATCCAGGGACTCCAAAACACTATTATCATGACTTATATTATTTTACAAGGCAGAAACTAATGGACAGAATATTCAAGACCTATAGTTCCTATAGTTGAACAGACAGTCCTAATTCAAGTTCCTGTAGTTGAACAGTCAATAACAGAACTGGGAATAAGCCTCACGTCCCAACTTAGGCTTGTTTCACAAGGTCACAGGTAACTCTGTGAAGGGAGGGAAATGAGATTCCCATGTTTCCGCACCAGCCACACTTTTTGTCATCAAATAGTTACAAAGCCCACTTACATGAAAGCTGGCAGAAGTACAAACACTAAAGTGGTCACTACCTAGAGCACTCAGACAAGTAATATTCCTATTCAGTAAATTAGAACATTCATGAGTTACATACTTTTGTTTGTCAGCATTTTTTTCTTAGCATGCACAGACCAGATTTCCAGTACATCATTCAGAGGTTAACAGGAAACAAAATTAAACCCTCAGTGTTTTCACCACCACACAACTTGCAAAATCATTTTTCAATGAACTGAACAGGTTATCCTGGAAGAGACTAATAAATGGTGAGTGTTGCCTTTGACTTTCCCTTAGCATGAACTGAACAGGTTATCCTGGAAGAGACTAATAAATGGTGAGTGTTGCCTTTGACTTTCCCTTAGCAGAACTCATTGTTCATCTAGTTTTTGCAACAGACTTCCTACCTCATTTAAAACTTCAGCTAGAAGCGTTTTCCTGTTACATATTGCAAACAGACATATACAGTGACTCAAAAGCTTGGCTCGTGTGTGTAGTCAATATAGTTTTTGGCAAAAGACTGGGAAACCTTTTTCTGGCTGAAAGCTAAGAATGATAAAAAAAGATCCTGATTTTATAGTCACTGTGACAAACTGGCTTCCAAAAGCTTTTAAAACAGCACAAAGGGAACAAGCTGGCAAAAGGGAAGTGAGCTGGAAATATATCTTTTTTTTCCCCAACCAGACTTAAATTCACCATCTTTTGAGGTTTACAATGATTTTATATCATTGCATATGGCATGCACTGCACAATGGCAACCAAGAAGTCAGCTTAGCTTGCAACCACCCGTTCTTTTCCAAAGCTTTTCTGTGAGCTCAACACATTTAATTCACAATCACTTATAGAGCTTATACAGCCCTATAAAATAACCTAGTCTCCTGAATCACCTCTTACCTACAAGATATAATTTTATTCTTTTTCATATGATTTCATTATCTTATTTTTGTCACTTGATCTCATTTTTCTTGGGGTTCTAAAGGATTTAACAACGAATGATAAGAATGAGATTATCAGCACAAAAATAGACAATAATTAAATGTCAGTCATGTCTGTGACAGAACAAATGCAATTCTGTATCTCACTTCTTTTCGTGCTGGCTAGTGCAATACTCATTAAATATTTTTACTGTTAATGCTGATAGTTTTGCAGTTATTTCAAACAGATGAAATATATTTCGCTTACCTACCTTTCATTCTTCTTCCTCTGAAAATAAGTTTTTTCCAGTGAAAGATTAGCATAGTTGGTACCAGGAATTTCAAATGGGATTGTTTATGCATCAAAGAGTAAGTATTAATAACAAAAATGCGCTCACAGTATGATTGCTTTGTGATGATCAGAATATAAATTGTTAGTTCTATATATACAGACACACACATCTCGAGTTATATGCCCTGCGATGATATGTCTTTTGCATTCCTCTAACATCTGATAGTCAGATGCCATGTCACACACATACTTGTCAATTTGTTTTATCACTATAAACTTTGTCTGTGAAGTTGCATGGAGCTGACAACCCAGCACACTCAGAATCCACCTGAAAACTTCTTACCCACAGAAATATTTTGCATTCATAGGGATGAGGGGAAAGGAGACAGCTTCTGCTCCAGGATCAAGAAAGCAAAAGAATTAGCTTCAGACAGAAAACTAGTTTTCTGACTGTTGATGATGAGAGATACATGCTAAGCAATAAATTTAGTGAGCACAGTCAGTAGCAGACAGAAATTCCTTTCTGCAGGCTCCGCTCCACCACTTGTGAGTTATGGGGTCATCTCTAACTTGTGGAAATTACGCAGATATCACCCTCTTCTTATCTCTGTGCTCGTTACTGCTCCTTCCTGTGGAGCTGGTGCAAAAGCATTGGAGCTGGACAAGGATCCAGGAGACAGAGAGTGACCATTTAGCCAACAGTCCTATGGCAACTCTATCAGGCTTTCAGGGCTCCTGGAAACACCAGCCAGTGAAAGGCCAGCCTCCGCTCCTGCGTCTGTGCTTTGTCATTTCTGCCCTTCATCTAAGGGGAAAGATGCTGTCGAGCACAACAGCACATGGTTACACAGGGACGGAGAGGGGCTGAAACCGCACCTGCACTGAGGCCCTTGTCAAAACCCCCACCGACCTTCAGAGGAACAGAAATCTCCCGGGAATACAGCGGGCAAAACAGCCAGATAAACAACCAAGCTGACCGTGAAAGCTATGGGAATAAATAACACAGTGTTAAGCACAGGCTAGGCTAAGTATGTGAACCTTCAGTCAAAGTTTTGACCTCAGCTTTTGCAGACAGACCCAAGCTCTCTTTAATTGCCTTGGACTGCAGACTGGAAGCAAAGCAGCTGCTGCAGTGCAGAGCTCAGCAGGTTGCAGACTCCCCCTGAACGGGCAGCACTGAGCGAGCTCTCTGCTGCCCTGCTCGGCTCGGCCCCGCTTACCGGGCGAAATAAATCTACCTGTCGCATCCACCAGAATTACTCAGCTGATAACTGAGCAGTAAGAACCTGCGCTGAAATTAAAACTACCCCTCTGGTTTTGGTAATGGGGGCAACTGCCCAGTGTGTCCCTGTGATGGGCTGGGGCTGTCTTTGATCAGTTCCACTGTTATTTAGCATCTGAAGCAGCTAATGTATAATGTCCTTCTCACTCCTTTAATAGGAAAGGGCTGCCTTTATCCATGAGGCAGCATCATGCTTATTATCATGTTAATTAATACATTTCTAATGAGAAGCTGTTTCTCCAGTTTACACAGAGCCAAAGTGAAAATTGAAATGATTTTGCTAATTTAAAAAGAAATTATTTTAAAAATAAGCAAGGAAGAATCTTCAAAGAGCTAAACAAAAGGAAAAATATTGGAGCTAATGAAATGTTGGTTAATTATCCTTTTGCTCACTCTTTTATATCTTTCCCCCATTCTTAATTGTCTCATCTAATTAGATTATGACTATTTACTGTAGGAATTATATTCTACTCTGTATTGCATATGGGGTCTTCATAATACAAAGCAAATAAATACTACTAAAAATAATTAATGAAGAACTTTCTTTTGCACCATAAGTCTTTCCAAGCCAGGGTCTAGCATCCAAGTGTAACTGGTTTCTGGGCTTGACTTTATCAATGATAGAGGAACAGAGCTCGAGACTTTGCAGACTTGGTTATTTCTACTCGTCCTGTGACTGTCAGCTTCCTCACGCTCTAGATCACTGTTCTGAGACGTCAGATCATCACTGCAAAGCAACTAATCTCTGTAGGTTAATCCACTTTGGTATTCGCCGAAGGGAACACGTTGCATTAGGCAGCATTACCTGCTATCTTTAGGAGGACCTTTTCTCTCCTTTCTGAGGCTGTCCAAAAAAAGAGGTTCATCTGTCTAATCTCAACATCAGCAATACCTGTTCAGAATCTAAGAGAACAGTGAAGCCACTGAACTTCTGGTGCTGAAGTGCAATGCATGGGGTCCTCTGCACAGTTACAGCTTCTTCTAGAAAGGTCAACAGCCCCTCCCCGTTCCTCAGAATCTTTCTTCTGGGCAGCTCAGTATTGCATAATATACTTGTTAAGTAACTGCATAAATTATTCTTTTTCATTGTAGCATGACAGGGATGCTTCAAGAGAGGCTGAGGACTCACTGAGATAGTGGCTCCACACACTCGGAGGCTTTAAAGAGCTAACAGAAGACAGATAACAACATTTCCTTTCTGCCACCTGTTAATTCTTTTTAACAGATGGAGAACTGGAGAATGGAGAGATTAAAAGCCCTGATACAGGAAACCATATTTTTTCAAGACAGTGCTTAAACACATGCTTCTGCAAGCACAGGCTTCTGTCCCAGTGAAGTTGAGCACGCACTTAAATAGTTTTCTGAGTCAGGATCTAAGTGACTCTTTCAGGGTAATAAAAGCAGTGGAACAAGCTGCCCTTGAAACTCCCAGTTCATATTGCAGCCTTGGTTCATACTTCACACAGTCCTTTTCCAAAACCATAGCTCTGGAGAGGTCTGATAACTTCCTAGGCTCTCCAGCTGGAGGCTGGAAGCCAAATCTCTGTGTCAGTTATTCAGATAAAAAGGTTACTTCAAGTTTGGGTACAAGTGTCAGGTGTGAAATCAGGTAAATGTAAGAAAACCAGAAATAGCTGTTAACGGAATTAAATTTCAAGTTTCCAACAGTTTAAGCTGCTGTAAATAAGAAAACAATGGGATTTACCTGTGTTTATAATGTAAGTCAGATGAGAATCAGATCCATCACCTGTTACAATATCACGCAAACCTTTGTAGCACTTCTACTCATTTTAGCATTTCATACCTTCATTTATTTACCATGAAAATGATAAAATGTTCCAAGTTGAATACTAAATCTCTTTCAGTTCTCAATATATCATTGGCTCAGGAGGTAAAATATTGCTTCTGAAGCTGAGAAAGAAAGTCATGGGGGAACAGCAACAAACTGAAAGTAAGGAGAGGTCAAAGCTGCTTCTTTGACCTAGGGCAAAACCCTTAACTCCCCTGTGCCTCAGTCTCCAACTTGTGTATTCAGGAAAACAATCCTCTCTTCTTCCCAGGGTTTGCCTGCCTTGCCTGCTTCAGCTTACTTTTAGAAAAGAGAAGGTAATGGTGGTTTTAACTACTACAATCCCCTTCTTCCTTATCTCAAATTAACTCCTTGCAGAACAGCGCCTATTCAAGCTCTCCCAGAAAGCCTTATGCAGAGCTGTAACCTCATAACAGCTGCATGTCAAATCTGCCAGTAAATTCTGGACAGTTTTCATAAAAGCGTGCCGTACCATCTCTTGCAGTATGATAAACACCTAATGCGCACATTGCAGGTACTATAAAAATAATCCACAAAGCCTTCCTATGCAGCTACAAAGAGATTTTAAACTGAGATAGGGAATGCCATATCTTGTACCTGGGCCCTTCCAGATGTGCTGCCTTGCTCTCCGTCACTCGCACATGCAGGGTGAGACACCCATGCCTCCTCCATGCTTTATTTCTCTTTCTCTGGTGCTGCCTGGAGAGCAGCCAGAGTTTGCCACACTGCCCCACACGAAAGGGATGTAATCTTTGCAGAAGACTTTCATTACATCTGCTGTAAGTTTGCAGAAAATTTATTTAATTTTTATTTCCAAAAGTTTCTGTATACTACTGTATATACAGTTAAAAATTAAAAGCACTAAATATTTTTTAATAAACCTTCACTTAAGCATTGGAGAAGTAAAAGAGACTTAAGAAAGGTAGAGTGTTAAACAGCATAGTAAGGGAAAAACACTTCAGTTACCAAATAAATGCTCTTTAGGTCCTTATTCCGTTAAAACCTGCATCTGTGCTGTTTTCATGGAGGATGTTTTGCTATCACATGCAAATTCCTCATTTTTCTAGGAAAGCTTTACATAGCTTGCCTATTTGGCCTTTGTTAGTCATGCTACAAAGATTTAAAAGATTTGAAGATTGTCTTAACTAAAAAGAGCCACAAGAACCACAATGTACTTTCTTCCAGTCACTGATCAGGCTTCTAAAGAGTAACTAATAATGTGAATTTTAGAGAGCAAAAAGCAACAAGAAAATATTTAATAGTACATCTAACAGCGCAGCATACCTTCTGCAGAAACCTGTCTGCTTTACTTTCCTTTTATCAATATTGCCAAGAAAGTAAATTTGTCACTGTACAGTTGAGAATCTCTCAGAGATCCACTTTAATGTTTCACGCTACGTTTGCAAAACAAGAGTAATAAAAATAATGACACCATTATTACTCTTCCCTCTTTGTTTTCAGTTCATCACTTGCATATTTGAATAATGAATTATATTCACATTATCTCTACACTTTTGCTCTTGACTTCCTCTGCTGGCTGAAAGTAAAGCTATTATCCAGTTGTCAGCTCTGAAGAGCCATTCAACACAGCAGCCAATGGTCCTGACATGTAGATATACTACTATGTAAAATTATCTAGAGTACAATTTCAAGCTATATATGAGAAAATTACTAGCCAGTGAAAAAATGACTCTTCATCTTAGGTGAAATATTAAAAATTTCATCAGGGCCACTTTAGAACATAAATAAGTAGACAACAGAATTAGTTGTGAATTAGGCACAAAAGGCTAATTAACATGATTGTATCATCTTGATTGACTTAAAGTCTATTAAATCACTATTTTATTGTCTGAATCTCTGGACCTTACAGGAAAAATAGAACCTTCTTCTATTAAGAGACCCCTGTTCATTCTCAGATCTGCAGCTTTTGACTGAATTTCATTAAGACTCATTCCACTAACCAATACTTTGCACATGTAATTTCCTGATAAAGGAATGATTGTTTGTATCAGTTGATTTATACAGCTTTTTTATTAAGTGCCATGTTAAGTTATAAACAGATCACATAAAACAAAACCCACACAATTTTCCTTTAGTGTCACATCCCTTCATGTAATTATAACTATAACTGGAGCTTCAGATGAAGTCAGATTTTCATGATGCAGTGGAGGGGCAAATGCAGCCTAGCAGCAAACATTCTCTAGGGCAAAGACTTTCTTCTCCTTGTGCTCAAGTGTTTTTGTCAGGAAAGAGTAACTGGAGTTTAGGAAGGTGAGGAGGTGCCCTCTACCACACAGAAAGTGATGTCCCCAGGATGACATTAAACAAAGAGGTATAAGAACAGACACGAAATCAGAGCAAGCTACTGTGCTTGCTTTGAAGAATTGTCTAAGAGAAGAGCAGCTAGTGTCTCTGCGGTCAACATTTATTCTTCTAAATCAGCTGCCTCATCCCTTTTCTACCAATTAGACCTACTCCTGTTTGCATCACTACATTGGCAATGCTCTTCAGATTTTTGAAAGGGAAGAGGCAAAAGCCCAACTAGTCTTTATTGCAATACAAGATGGAAATAACTGGTTATCTATAAAGAGTGAAAAGTATGTCCCGTGGATCTCCTTTGGGGATGTCTCGGAGCCTATCAACTTTTATTGAAATTTAGAGAGGGCTGCAAAGATTTGAAATATATTTTCACGGATTACAGCTCCTGAAAATTTACTTCTAGAAGAATTTTAGCTCTTTACCAACACTGTTTCATCTCATAATATCGCTTAGTATAGCTTTGTAATTGTCTCACCATAAATGTGGATATGTAAGCAATCAGATGAAGTGATTTATCAAAGACCATGGAATGAGGCTAACCAACAACCCAGGAAACTCAAACATGTCCTCTTTCTCCTCCCGGAAATCTTGTTTTTATGGGATTTGAGGACAGCAGCTGCTCCTGGATATCTGGCAGCTTGGCAATAGTAACAGTACCTCTTTTTGATCTGTGGACATTGGCAAGTCCTGGGCAGAGGAACATCTTCTACATATCAATTGCACGGTGCAGGCAAAATGAACTGGATATCTTCATGAATGTGCCAAAAAATGTCGACACATGCACAATAAACCTGATATGCCTGGCTTACTGCACACTGGGAATCCATCTCCATAATGCATGCATGCATATTTCTGCCTGGGAAATCATGGACAGCAGCATGGCAACCCTACATAGAAAGTCCTCTTTGAAAGCCATGCTCTCAAGCCAATGTTTAATTCATTAGGTTAGCCTTCCTTAATCAGTGATCAGTAGAATATTTAGCTCATGACACATTAGAAGAAAGTCTAAGACACTCCTTCCCCCCCCAAAAAAAGTATTAATTCACACCTGTTGCAAAGAAGGAAACAAGATGGAGGAAAGTCAAAGTAACACATTCCAAGTTTAGCTCAATTGTTATTGTTTGTAAACGAAAATCAACTGTGGCAGCACAATTTGAGATATGGACTATTTCTTTTAGCTGTAAGATGTGGCAAAATGATCTACAGCAGTTGAACAAAAACTAGATTATGTTGATTTTTACTCTGTTGATTTCCTATGAACCATAGCACTGTCCACCTGATAGAAACAGCAGTCTGTGTAGTTGGCTACAGTATGGCCCGCCTCACTCAGTGATCTACTCAGTGCACTTTCACACCCAGTTATCACGTACTGAAACCTTTACTGTGTAAATGGTTAGCAAATCAAGCAATGGTGAGAGTATAAGCAGTCTGCCCCGTGCTACATGGTCACTCAGTCATCGCTTGTGTGTATTTCCAGCAGTATCTTTGTCTTTTTAAAGAGTCTGAGACTGCTGATAGTGGGCATACAGATGGGGAAGAAGTGTTAAAGCAAGCACGTGTGCTGTCTTGGAAACAATAACCAAAATTAGTTGGGATTCCTCCTACCTAAATTCTACACTGAACTAGGCATCCAAATACCATCTACGGGGTGAAAGAGGTATTTCAGAAGCATGATTTACCTTGCCCACCTTAGATAAAAAGAATCCTTGAAACACCTTTTTCTGGACTGAAGAGGCAGCAAGACAGTTAACTCAGATGTAGTCACCTACAGCACAGACTTCTTGAGTTAGATGAGAAAATCCCACACCTAGAACCTACTTGTTACTACTTACATTTAGATGTATGCTTAGATGTCCTTGGCACTGGGATAGAGGAGCTCTGATATTGATTCCCTGCCTTCAGGGTGGCAAAAAAGAGCTGAGAGCAGTCAGATGATGTAGTACTACAAGAAGAGGCAAAGGAGTCCTGCTACCTGATGTTGATGCTTGTCTGGGAGCTGGAAGGCTTATTTCCAAGTCTCTGCCTAGCCATGGTCTTTCTGCAAGTGTCCTTGGGCATGTCCCTTCAATCTTTCTGCTGAGTTCCCAGTCTGTAAAGTAAAACCACTTAGCTACTTCACGTGGATGTTGCTAGAACAAACATAAGGCAATTAGAAGAGCCCTGATGATATAATAACGAGAATCAGATAAATGCCACTGATGTGGGAAAGAAAGCGGATCAAAGAAAGGACAGCAGAAATATGCAGTCACACTTGAAATTAGCATATGAACATTTTAAGTTTCAAGGGAAATCTTTTGGGTCATTGACTATACCATTCTACACAGTAAATATTTTTTCTTATATAAATATTCAAATGCATTCCCACTATAACATAGTCTTATATTGAGAAAGAGCATGACTTTGTTCTCCTCATGGCTAACAAGTTTTCTATGTTATTGAATTAAACAAAATTTAAGATTTCATGATTAAAAAAGAAACAAGATGCGATTACTCAAAGAGCTCAGATATGCAGTAACTAAGTGGGGACTTATTTTCATTTAGACAGAGGTGACAAAACTTATGTTGGAGAGCTTGTTTGATAGAAATAGATGCAGTATGCCAGTACATTTTAAATGGAGAAACAATCTTTGCCATGTTGTCTTTGGAAGTCCAGAAATATTCAACACCAACTTGGCTATGATGGAACAGTCATGAAAAAGTGATCCTTTTGTCCCAGTGTTCTCCTTTTTCTAGGTAATATCATCACTGGTGTGCTCAGATCCATCTGAGCCATTTACTCTTCATCCAGATCCCAGTTTTATTCTGAACATATGCAGCTGGGAAGATGCATTTTAATACAGAAATCATGATACAGTTAATATGGTCCTGGTAGCTCAAACCTTTCAAAAGAATCCCTTCACCCAAATCAGCAGTACAAACGCATTAGTCTGGACTTTTCTGTGGATATTGGCAGGTAGCAAAGTGCTTTATTAAACTTCTGTAGCAGCAAGTGAATGTACCTCTGAAGATATATTATTTTTAATTTAGTGTTGCAAGACAAATCACGGGCTTCATATTGAACAATCAAATATTTTCATAGTATTTTGTTTATTCAACTCTTTTTTCAGTCAGTAAATACAAGCCTGAAACAGACAAACAAAATCCTTAAATTTTCCAGAAAATGCAAACAGTAAAACTCAAACTGCCTGGGATAAGGCTGGTAGTTACTGCCACCCGCATTTTCCTAAATAATCCTTTTCCTTGCCTTTTGTGCCAAAGTAAAACTAAGAGGCATGAAAAGTGTTAAGTGATGGAATTTGAAAAAAAGCCTCACACCACCACAAAACCCAGGTATATTATCATTACTGCTGTTTTTTGCATCAACACAGTATGTGATGGTTTCAAAGACCAGGACCCCATTGAACTAAATTTTATACAGATTAAGAGACTGGCCAAGGAAACTTCTGGCATAGCTAGGAACTGACCTCTATTCCCACCACCCTCCCCAGGGGACACTTAATACAGGAGTCACTCAGAAGAGACCTCGAGCTCCATTTAAAAGGAGAGTTATATTTCCTAACAGTAGTTTCTCATTTCATGCTCATCTTTCATGTAGAATCTGTCCTTTTCTGAGTTTTTGTTCCTTGCTTATTTCTATACCTAAACCTAGGACCTAATTAGTGCTGGGGACAATTTGAAGTCTGCTTGTCCTTGAAGGCAATTTGCATGAGAACTGAAGCAGCCAGAAACACTCTCTTCTTGTAGGGGCTGCATCCAAGAAGGACCATCCAAGCCTTGCAGTCCCACTGAGGCCCTCCCCATGGTGTCACAGGAGGGAAGTGACACACGTGCATGGGGGACCCCATGCTGCAGCAGGCCATGGCACAGACCGATTGCTCCCAAAAGCCATCTTATGCTGAACATAGCAGTGCAATGAGCTCCTGTTCCCCTCCATCTGGAGCAGTGCTCTGCTGGAGGAACCCCAGCTTTCCAGAGAAAAGCCTGTCCTGCAGCAACCACGTGGTTACATTTGGCTGGCCATCCCTTCGGTTTACCTTTCCCTAGAAGCCAGGAGGGTTGCTTCCGACTGCTTGGAGGACTTGAGTCTTTTCCACCTGGTCCGACTTTGAATTGCTTTCTCACAGCTTGCTTTTCTCTCCAGAGACTCCTTTTTCAATGTCTGATTTCTCACAGACCTTTTACGCACTCGGTTCTGCCAAAAAAAAAAAAAAGCTCTATAATCTTGCCCTGGGCCCTGAAAATGGACCTTAGTCTTGCATTTATTTATATAGTCATTGTGTTGCTCTCCTGCTGGTTTCTCCAATAACTAGACATATAAAAATGTAAAATGGATATCACTATGCTGGAACGATGCTTCACCATCAATCACATGCACTGTTGGCTAAATTATACCCCATATTCCTAGATTATTAAGTACTTACTCCATATCCACCACATGGTCTACTTATCTAACACCCCATTTACAAAAAAATACCCAGCACTTAAAAGTGAGGACTTTTATAGTTAAGGGCTTCATAAATCTTACATTGCTCATAAAAGAATACACATGCATATGGCCACACGTTTTACCGCATGTAAGCTCTGGTCCCTTGTTTCCAGACCTGGAGGGTTTACCTCTTGGTTGTTATTAACAGTCACCTCCAGAAATATGTTCAACATCCTCCTAAGCAAAAATTGATGTGTGTCTTCATGGACACATGGTACCTACGCATGATCACACTAAGGCTGGTGACAAAAATTCCCATTTCTGTGCAAGAAAAGTATGATCCATACCTGGAACGATTAAAAACAGACTCAAGTGCTAAACCCTCAACAGAAAAATTTTGTAAATAACCTTGCTTTACTCTGATCCAGGTTCTTCCAGTATAGCTGGCATTTGGAGTTTTAGGAATATTTAATTATATCGAAAGCCTTAAGGGGCAATAACAAGCTGGTTTCTGAGCTAATGGGAGAGAAAAGAATACGAGATTAAAATCTAAAAATTAAATAGAGGGTCATTCTTTTTAATGACTAATAACTCTCAAAGAATTTAAGTTTCAATTAAATTCTGACTCCAAAGGTATTTATGTAGTCATGAAACTATTTTTAAATATTTCACATTCAGAGTGCTCCAGTTTCCTCACTGGTTCTGGCTAATATCAGACACTGTTATAATATCTGAGCAACTTTGCAGAAGCTCTATTTTTTTGCTTTTAACCTCTTGTTCAAAGTAGTGTTTCTATTTTCTATTCATGTCTTTGGAGTTTTTCATGATTTCTTAGAAAATTCAGCTGCCTGTAGGATAAATAACACAAAATTTAGGTCAAACCAGGTTACTTGCACCTTTAAGTACTAAATGAAAAGAGGAAGTTAGAATTTGGTGACTAGAGCATTCGGGGGGGGAAATAACATAAGACAAGTAGTTAACTGGGCATCAGGGGATTATCGTCTGTCCTGGAACAAGGAAAAAAAGGGGGTCTTCTCCCATGCATGTCAAAAATGTTCATTTCATATGATTGTAGAAAAAGGAAATATGAAAAGCACCCCTTTTCATAACAGGACACACAGAATAGCACAAGGTAGCCGCTGATATAGGTCTAGGAATGCATAAATAAGTTACAAGCCTAAGAAAATATAAATGCTGTCATTTGGCAACATGCAGACACATGACTCTCAGATGTTAAACCCAAACCCTTTCACATACATTAAGAACAGAGCTGTATCAGCTAACATCTTGCATTAATTTATATAAGCAGCTCAGGGATTCCCAGGTTACAAAGCACTGTTGTTTTCTAGAAAAAAAAACAAATGCCCAAACACCTTCAGTTAGAATCCATCTAATGCTGGAAGTAGCAGTCATGGCTCACTCCGCTAGTGCCTGGATCACTGAGGTCCTCCGTGCAACAGAGGTCTCCTCTCACCCACCTGAGAGCAGGCCTAGTCTTCTCAGACAACACTATGAGTCCTTTATAAATCTTTGTTTTATAAGATGCATTATCATGTCTCCAGAGTCCACAACCTCCAACAGGTTGCATTGCACGAGACAGACACCTATACTTCCCTGTAGGCTCAACAGCAACTGCAGCTTAGATATGCCGGCAATGAATTTCCTCTCCTCTCTCCCAGCTTGAGGCATGAATGTCCGTTGTCACTAACTACCCAAAATGGACACTATTTCCCACTGCACTGATGCACTGCAGTGAAGAGGTGCAGCTCACGTCCATAGTACTTGGGGTTTCTTCTGTTGGTACTGGTGCACCAAGTAACCGAGATACCTCGCATTATGTTTTCTTCTGAAAGACTAAACTACAGAATATTGGCAACAGGGTGTTCCAACCCAGTCCAGACTGTGGTCTAACTCTAAGGCCCTTTTTCAGTCTGCTGGCTGATGGATGTAGCGTATGAGGTGATTATGTGGTCCTCTTCCCACGATAACTGCTGAACAATCAAAAATGAGGTCAGGGGGTACCCTGAATATCCGTAGTGTTGGACAGATCTTGCTGACCAAGGATGACTTTTAAAGTTGTCTTATAACCTGGGTAGGCACCTCTAGTCTGGTAGAAAACAGCACATGGGCTGAAGCTCTCACAACTCAACACCCTAATTTTCTGGTCTTTCTTTTACAACAACCTTGTGATGAAGGTATGCTAGCTCTATCTAGAAAGCCTGGACTTGGAAACATGGGGTCTTGAGAAGAGGTCAGAGAACAACTCCTCCCCCTTCTTCTTTTGGTTTGCTGCTTTATTTGCAAGCTTGGTTGTGGTAGTTTTTAGTTGTAAGAGATCGAATTTTAATTTAATCTTTTTTTGTTTTTTTGTTTTGTTGAAAACCAACGAAATGTAGATGAATGCAAATTCCTGTTTTCATGAAAGCACAATTTCTCATCCAATCTCAGGAAAACAATAGTAAGAATAAAAAGCACAATTAAGGATCCGTTTGAATCAAGAACATAACTCTATCACTAGTCCCAAACATACTGACATTTTTTGTTTGCGCCCTGTAACAATCTGGACTAGGCATCTTTGCTATGTAGTTCGTATCTCAGACCTTCCTCAGCCTGTTAAAGAGAGAAGGCAGCATATATTCACTGCTAGAAAAAATACTTAAAGGAATCTCTGTAACTACTTTAGGAATCTGTAGTTCAGAACTTTGTTCTCTCTAACAAAATTATAAAGGGAAAAGGTACACAGAAAGTTAAGAATGATTTACTCCTACGTCATTAAAAGTACATTGTGCTAGATACTATAGATTTTTATTGTAAGGGATTCCTGGATCCAATGAGTAAGAAAAAAGAAATTACATTTTTATATAATTGTATTTTATGTGTATATATTTATAAAATTTTATTTAATTTGTCCATTTTACCAAATGGGAATTGGGGATTAGACTAAGGCTCTGTTTAATAAAGGATGAGGTTAGGTGATAAAATTTCAGCAGGAAAAAGCAGCTTGACTCCCTGTGAAATATTTGGAGAGAAACATGTCTCTACAGTAGAGGCAGGTAATGCTGCATGATGAGCAGTTGGCCCTTTGTAGAGCCAAGGGATACACAGCATGCTGAGTGGCTGTCTTAAATGTAGAAAGCCACTCCAACTCGCTGGAGGAGGCTTTGCCCCTTTGGCCTCCAGCTGGGTTTTCTTCTGAACACAGACATGTGTGCCCATTGTGCAAGAACTTGAGAGGGGACTAAAACCCCTAGATGGCTGAAGCCCCTCACCTCCCTGTCCTTTAGGGTGCCGGCTGGACTTCTTTCTCAAGAAAAGAGAGGCTCAGGCTTGGTTTTGTCCACTGTCAAATAATGTTGCATTGAAATGGACCACTGTCATGAACCTGACTGCAGCTTGTCTGTGGCTGCAGGCACTCAGCTCAGAATAATGGCAACTGGGTGCCTGCAGAGCTAGGCGCGGGTTGGGAAAGGGTTTTCAGATTTACAGCTGTATGTGTGCTCCAGATTACACCTAAATGCCACATTAAGGGTCTAGACCAGATCCCCTGTCAAACTCTGCAAAGAAAAACAAAGCAATCCTTGGTGAAAATCTCACAGGCACTCAGAGAGTCCTTAGCATAGTTTGCAACTAAACACAAGCACCTCAGCTCTGCACTCATGATCCCATACTGCCTCCTTCTCTTACTGGGGACACTCTGCAGATGCAACATCAACATTTAGCATTGGGTCTCAAAATTTAAGATAGGACATCCATCATCCATTAACTTAAAAATATATGTAAGGGTAGAAGGGGAGCAGAAAGATTATTACACATCTATTCAATAGATTAAGCAACACCATCCTCAGCTGGTGTACACAGGCATAACCATTTACACCAGCAAAGGGTTAGCAGGATTTGGTTTTTTTCTAAGAAAAAAACTGCAGCTGAGCTCATAATCCAGTTAGTTTAAAAACAGCAGACTTGATAGTGTTTCTGCTTTTAAAGCAGCTTGTGATTTTGGTTGTGAATTTAATGCAACACAGCAGGAGATACAACAATTATGTCTAATACTCACATGCACATGTTACATACACACAATATACACATATATTAACATATCTCCATTTTCTTCATTCCCCACAAATTAAAGTGACAAGCTAGATGTTAGTCCTTTCTGAATTAATCCTGTCTGAATCGCATTAGTGTCATCTTCACTATACACCAGTAACCGCTAGGCTATAAAATTTATGATATAACATTCAGAATTAATCTGCAAATATATACTAATTCACACTGACCTTTTTTCAAGCTGAGGCCTTTTTAGCACTCACAGTAGGTTTAACATTGCCCTACTGAGTGTTATTACGAAGCAGTCAATGGTTGTCCATAATTACATCATGCAAATGACATTTGCTTTTTTGTTTGAGCTTATTCCCTCCGATGTTTCCTTCTTTTATCACACTCTTCACACATCTGTGTCCCTGAAATAGCACTGTAAACTCCTCCTCTTTTGGTCCCCAAGTTCCTTTTTCTGTCTTCCCTGACTGTCACGCAGCCACCGCCAGCAGTTTGGGCTGGTGCGGCAGTGACATATCCCTCTGACATAGGTTATGTCGCCAGCTGGTTGGAACAGGTGTATGCTGATTTTACCATCAAATGGCAACACGCACTTGGCTTCCTACCAGCGCACAGGCATGAAAAACCTGTTCCCTTAAAATTTCCTCCAAGATTGATGGGCTGTTCCTTGACACAGCATCCAGCGACAGTTTCAATTCCCAGATTATTTCTCACCGTTTGGGCTTGTTCAACAATAGCAGCAATAGAAAGTCATGGAGAACTTTGTTTTAGTGGAGAGAAATTACTTGGTCTTTTCTTCTCTTTCTTCAGGGGAATAAAATACAACTTTGACTGGAGCAGTATGAGCACACAATTGCTTGCAAAACAACACCTGACAACAAATACCTGCCTTTTAGGAATAATTGGTGCAAAACGTAAAGTAACATTTTTTAAAATTCCCATCAAAAAACCAAAGAAAGTAACAATGTTTCTTAATATCAATATTAATATTAATCTGATATTAAAAAAAAAATCAATGCTAAGATATGCGTCAATACGGCTGTGTCCTGCAAGTCCTATTAGTGAAAACGTAGCGAAGTTGAGGATACAAGGCAGGGACCAAACACATCAGCTGATGATCTTTGTCTTCCCAGTGTCACCCACAGTGGCGGTGCACTTCTGAAAGTACAGGGCTCAGCTCTGCTCCAAAGTACATTTTTGAGGCTGAGATCATCGTTTTATTCTGTTCCCAGAGTAATAAGTAATGCTCTGATTAATTCTGCAATAGAAAATAATCTAATACTAAAAATATCTCAACTTCCATTAAGCCAATTCTGCCGTCTTTAAAAATCCAAGGCAATTATACTAGTTTATATCTGACAATATGTCTTGATTTGCGAATACTTTGGGAAACCCTTGCACATCACAGCTGAGAAATTACACTTTCCATTAAAAGCCATTGCTTATATTATCTTGTTAGGGCATCCCACAGTAAACATTGAATGGGAAAGCAGACTTTTTAATGACGACTGATCAGCAGGTCAATGGCTGGAAGTCACAACTCAAGTAATCGAGTTAGTAAGACAATGTTATTTTAGTCTAAAACGAGCTGAAAAGCAGAGGTGCAGGAGGGAAATAGTGCACAGTTTAGCTGCTCCTGTTCTTAATATTGCTTTTCCTAGCAGGATAATTTTGAAATTCTATTTCCACAGCTGCTTTTTAAGTGACAATTTTCCCAGGGAAATTCCACACTCACATTCCTAACAAACTGCCTATCAAATAATATTGCCTGACAATGTATTTATTAGGACTATAAAGAGACTTCCTTGAAAGGCTTTTATATTAAAAAAAAAGGTGTTTGTTCGTATCAAGTATTTAAGCCTCTGTACTGATACACAGCATAACAGGGCTGGTGCCATGGTAACTACCATGTTGTTTTTTTAATTGAACAGCTGACTTTCAGTAGTAATAGCTATCTACTTCCCTGGTTTCTACGATATGCCAAGCCACTGTCCCAAGGAAAAACAATGAATTAGGAGCTGTTAGCGTGTGCTGACTTGACAGCTATGTTTTGTCAATACAGTAAGTGCAGTTGGTATAGAAAAGGTCTGCAAAACCTGCCGGAGTGCTCACGCATCCTTCTTCAATAACTTGATTGGAGATCAGCTTGCAATCACCTTTTTTTTTTTCCTTTGGTCTGCTATTAACGACAGGAGGTGTTTGAAAGAACTCATTATGTCTATATACAGCCTAGTATAGGAAAAGACCTACATGTTATTATGTTTGTATAATTGTATCACAAAGACTTTTTCCTCCAAATAGTTAATTGGGATGCAATACTGGTTATTTTAAGCTTTACAAAAGAGTTCTTTACATAATAGAGTGGCTGTTTCATGCAGCTCCTATGATAAAATTCTCACCAGTCTTAAAATGACAGATGTAATATTACCTTTAATAAGTGTCTACCGATGCATGCAAATTGAATTAAATAGTGGGAGTACAAATTTGTCCGATAATTAAGATAAAAATTCATGTCAGCTTAAGCCCTGGTGTATATTAGTAACTCTGTATACTTCTTTTTCTGCGTTCTCTACCAATTACTTTTAGTGTCGAACTCTTGATTACTGTAATATGTAGTCCTTTAAAAAAATTTTAAAACGATCTGTAGAAAGTATTAAACAAACAAAAGACTTCTTTTTAAAGCACTTCAGTACAAAAAATTATATCCATAACTTCAAAATGAGAGTCTTACCTCAAAGTTCAAAACACCCCACATTTGAATAATTACTAACAGAGTGTAGTAGAAATGTGAAACAGTAAGTACAGAAGTACAATAATAAGTAGAGCAAGCAGCAAACAATTACTCCAACTTGTGAAAATGATCACTGTTCTAGAAAAGGTCTCTGTTTCATGTCGGGGCAAAATTCTACCATCAGCCCAAGTTTTCCACAAGCCAGTTATGAAATTTAGCTATTGGACTTTCTTGTTAGTCTCTCTTTGAAGATATACTTGGAACTGGAAATTCAACATTTTTATAGTTAAGAAACTCACCTAGGACATGAAACAGACAGCTCAGGTGCTTGAACCTTTGTTTAAATGCTTCTTATAAATGTCTTAAGTCATGAGCTGCCCTTGTGTGCTAGCATTTTTGACCTGAGATGCTTTCTTGGACGTGATGCACCTTATAAAAATGGTATTTAAACTGCTACAACCCCACATAAGTTGTAATTACAATAAAATGTTGTTCTTCAGCCAAACCCCATTAAATCTGCAGTAAAAAACCCCAAAAATCCCTATCAGCTCTTGGCATAAACGAATGCACTAAAATTGCCTGGAATATGACTTTACATTTTTTAAGGATTCACTTTACATCAGAAGTTTCTTATCTAAAATATTTCTGTATTAGGGATGTCACATCCTTGAAGAAAACCAGAGTCTGATGTCGTTTGAGGCTAATCATTGCACTGTAGAAGGGAGTTCATGCTTGACATCCACAGTGATCTTTAAAGCAAAGAATTCAAATTCAGAACACCAAAAGCCTGATACATATTTTGGAAATGAGATAGAATTGGAACTTTGTCCTGAAACATCTCAATTTTATTTTTGTGAGGATCTAGAGCCAAGGTTCCCAGGTCTCCATGGTGCTAAAGTTCAGGGCTGAACTCTGGAGCAAAAGTCCATGGTTGCTGTGCTGACGCAGTGAGATGTCCTACAAGGAGAATTCACTAGTTGGTTTCAGTCTGATGGGAGTCTCCAAAAATTAGCTGGTCTTCCAAGTATTGCGATATTTGAGGACGAGATATAAGAACAAGACTGGATCTTGGATTCAAAAACTTGTTTGCAACTTACGTTAGTGCTTCTTTAGCACCAAGTAACAGAAGATGTGGCTTTTGATACACTTGGGAAGGGTTTAGTGCCTTTATGTGTAATATATAACCTGTATGTATTCTCCAATGATGGATAAACACCCCTAACAAACTTTGTAATCATCTAGTGAAGTTAAATATCTGTCAAAAAGAAGTATCAGCTGGTCTGAAAATTCAGTCTCTTTTGTTTAACTGCTTTGTTATCACTTGAAAAAGCAGCAAGTCATTATACAGGCTTACAGGCTACATAGGTAGGACAGAACCTTCAAAGTAGAAAATCAAACCAGACCAGATACATTCACTGGATAGAGACAGTTCAGAGTTACTTAGACCCACCCTCAGACTGGGAGCTGAAGCCCACTCTTCTGCTGCGGGCTTACAGAATAGCTCAAAATAATTTCGGACAGCTCTGCACACCACTGCAGCACAGATCGCCCGCCTGCTCCGGCCATGACGTTGCACCGAAGGCACGCTTTTTCTTACAGAAGCCTGCCCTGCTGAAATCCCTGAGTGTGCTCCTGGACATTCCCTTATTATTGCTCTGCCCATCTGTAAAATGGAGATAATAGCACTACGTTAGCTCAGAGGGATGTTGTGAGGACAAATACATTAAAGATAATGAGGTGCTCAGACACTACGGTAATAGGAGCCATATGAGTAAGCTTTGTTTAAATTCATGTATGTTAATAACAGTGTTCGTTCTGTCTCTGCTATAACACTGTACTTGGCAACATTTTAAGCATTATAAAGAGTCATACTGTATAATGAGTGAGATTATAGAGCTGAATGGATTTGGAAGCCAAGACTGGCCTAACAGAGCAAATAACGCAGACCCTGTCATTAACCCTCGCCTCCCTTTCCTGCCGCACCCAAAGGGGTGGGCGCTGCATCACGGCTGGACAGCCCGCACCCATGCAGCGCCTGTTCCCTCTTCACATGCCTCCATCCTCAGAGCTGCGAGGAGAAAGGCAGGATCCATGCCTGGCAGAAATGAGCATAACTCCACTTAAAGTATTGGTTTGGCCTTATTTAAACCAAGATAAGATGTTGTCCTTGATATTTCAATACATTGGCGGGCGTAGAATCACCGCCCATGCTAAGAGATCCCTTCTTGAAAGAAATGGCGCTGAAAGGGGTGCTCAAAACCATTCCTGAAGACGACCATATACTAGGTTTTTTACTTCCTTTGACAGTAAAGAACATTTTCATTTTTTTCCCTCAGCATGCAGATAAAATGAGAGAAGCAAGATGAGATTTACCACTGTTTGAAGCGTCAGGATTCAGCGCAAGTTTTACTTTAATCTTTGCAGTCTTGTGAGGAGTTCCAGGCTCAATCGCTAGAACTCCACTGTTATTATGATTTTGCAATCTGAAAATCAGTGCTTCAGGTAAGTGTTGCAGTAAGACAGGGTAACAGTTCCTCTATAACTGTGCCAACAGCAGCTGGAAATATTGTCTCATGTCATCTCCTGATGACTCTTGCCACCAGTGTAGACACAGTCAAATGTCCAGTGAATTTATTTGGTTCATCCATTGACTGTTCCAGTGGCCTCCATAAAACTAGGTGGCGGAGAGATGTCCGTACTGCAAAACAAGAATGGCACAAGAGCAATGCAAAAAACGAACAAGCCATAAACAACAGCGTAACTAGTGACTGCAGCAGGTATCATAAATAGTTTCCTCAGACAGAAGGAGCCACAGCCTCATCTTACCTAAGGGCCGAAGCAACAGGGCTTTTGGGAATCTGGAGTTCCCGCTACTCTTTCCTGAAAAAGGACAGTAAAATACCTCTTCTGGGTCAACGGCCTTCTGTTCAGCATTTCTATAAGGGGCTACACTGGACAATATAAAAAAGAATTGTTGCTTTCTCTGAAAAGCAACAACACATGATAGGAGGGTTCCTTGTAAATGGGTTGAGCACAGAGGGGCTGAATTCCCCCACCCTGACCCATGTGAGGAATAAAGTCACTGGAAGGAACAGCCCAGGGTTG
Organism: Leptosomus discolor; assembly: GCF_034619465.1. Taxonomy (NCBI): domain Eukaryota; kingdom Metazoa; phylum Chordata; class Aves; order Leptosomiformes; family Leptosomidae; genus Leptosomus; species Leptosomus discolor. The sequence goes on along the minus strand of NC_141395.1, from coordinate 10,424,827 downwards.
TTCCTGATGTTGCCTTTTACTGCTTTTTCACTGACTGCAGTAGAAGCTCTACCTAATTACACTTGTGATGAATTTGTCTTATCTGCTGTAGACATTACTGAGGAGTGTTCATTACAGATCGGTGTGTGATGGTGTCTTCTCTCTAATCATCTCAACAAGGTCCCATAAAGTGTGAGCTGATGACAAGAATCAGCCTAAGATTTAACATCCTTGTCTTTGCTGGGCTTCTTGCCATTTTTTTTTTAATGTAGTGTGGTTGGTGAGTTAATATACACAGCTATTCAGAACTATAAATGACTATTTATCCTGCAGCCAGATAAAAAGGTTCAAACTATATCACAAATGAGGGTATACCAGGAAAATGGCTAACTGTGGTCTTTAATTTGTCAATAATGATTTTAGACCATGACCCTTAATAGGACACTGTCACTTGTGCTGTGATTTATGCCTAGTGTGATGACATCAGTACCAATACTGCTGATAAAAGAACACTTATATTGAAGCAAACAGGATGATGAATGGAGTACAAGTCTACTTACTCATTTCATTACTGACTCTTCTGTTCACCACAGAGCTAATGTAGCGAGTCATTGTCTGCCTTGGGAGTATTTTGCAGGTTGAATTTAATGGCAGAAGTGTGTGATATGTACTTCGGTCCTGGTGTTTGAACTGGCACAGTTATAGCTTAGAAATATATGCATGTTGGATAGTTTATGTATCAAACAGAAAATAACTTTACATCAATTTTTTTAAACAGAAAACAGCTAGAAAGTACTTCTTTTGTTTTTACTGCAGATTTTCCAAGGTTTATGGGAGCACTTAATTCTCCAACAAGTTAAATTTCTGAGTATGTTTTATAGAGTGAACAAAAATAGCAAGTAGCGTTACCAGCACAGTTAAGTACGACACACATGCTTTTTAAAGGTGCACAGCATGGGGTTTTTTTTAAGAAGTTTTCCACTGCAAATGCAGACGCATTAGTATATAGCCATCTTAAAGAGTGCTTTCATTAGCGACCATTTGATATTGAAACCTTTGCTGAAGTAAACAATGTAAATGTTAACATTAACCTTAATCAGGCCTATTTCCTAGGATATAAATACTATACTAATGAAAGAGACTGCCAGCATAATCAGGAGAGCAAAGAAATCCCCTAGGACTCTTCAAGCATGTGTATGTCACCAATAATTCTGCTAACCCGTGAGTGCTAGTGACTTTGAATGTAGAGAAGGGGAGGTAAATGCAGTTTTATTAGTGCAGTTTTATTGCTGCGGCCAGCTGCACTCTTTTCTCTATAAAAGGTAATTACTTCCAATAGTAACAAGCTAATTGATTGCTAATTAAATCAATTGGCACACTAACCGCTGTCAGAAAGTGACAGATTAGCTGGTCACATGACAGTGTGTTGGTAATGAAAAGTGGACATGGTCTGAGTGTGATTGACACAGCAGATGAAAAGTGATTTGGATCTCCTAGGTGGTCATGAAGAGGGCATGGAAAACATGATTGATTCAATGGTGACTGTCAGGGAGGAAATGAGAATTGAATGGGATTCAGTGTTGCCCTGGAACCTCACCACATGATGCTCCAAGTTTTTTCACATGTAAATAAGCCAGACAGGGCTTTCTGGCAAATGAAAGGCAGGATGGGGGAGGAAAATGGGTGGAACAGAAAGTGAAAGTCAAATCAACAGCACTTAGAAACTTCAGTTTGCTTTGAGAAGTGGAAACAAACCCTCGAATTTTTAATGAGTTTAAACTTCTGAGTATCAGTATTTCAGTGACTAAGAATATGTCCCAATGTGTTATTTTCATTAATTCTGAAAGTTTATGAATTAGATTAGGGAGGCCTTGGTAAAAAGAAAAATAATTTTTAGTCTGTTGTTTTAGTTTCCAAGAACATTACATACTTTATAACAAAGGAGAGGAAAATGGAAATAATTTGATACTGTTAATATTGCACTGAAGAGTGCATATACAGCTACATAAATATCCGTCTCTTACTCTGTGTCTCTCTGTCTCTTTTAGGTATATATATTTATATAAAAATATAGCAACTTCAGCATCACAAAAATTATTTGATTTCATAAAGGTTAAAAGCTCATATCTAATATTTAACATGCACTTATTTCCAAAGCTTAGTATTATAAAGTAGTGAATATTAATATCTCAAAGCCTAGCCTTTTAAAATAAAATGGTAAAATGTTGCTAAAATTTTTCCTGGAAGACATTCCATACTTGCTATATAGTTATCGTCATCAAACTTTCGTAAGAGTTTCTGAAACAACAAAATTTTTGTGTAGTCTTTGAATAAGAAATACTCAGTTAATATCAGCAGCTCAGAAAAATGCTGACACTTAACTGTAACTGTGAAGGTGTTACCCAGATACATGTAAAAAGGAGACAATTATTACTGTTTTATTAACACCTATGATGGTATGAGCCAGGGCTTGTGTGCTTTATTCATCCTATCTGAAGAGAACAGGCACTGCTAACGACAAGTGCTGCTTGGTGGTGCACCCCAGCCAGCTATTCCTTAGGGTGTTTCCTATTCGTAGAACGCAGACCGGTGGTGTTGTATAAGATGTGTGGACACAGTAATTAAAACCCATCTCTTTTAAAAGGAAATGGGACTTCTGGCCTCATCCCTTTTCTCATACTGCTATAGTCAACTGCTTTCGGGATGGCGTGGGAAAGAGGCGCTACTAGTTATGACTGATTTTACTTTCTGTAATGAAGAACAGAAGTCAAAATAAAGATGCACCTCTTTCCAAAGCCACAGCAGCTTGTTAAGTTGCTGAATGAGGCTGTGACTGCATGGGAAGAAACGTACGCACCATCTAGAGGCTTTTGTTTGGCTGATAGAAAGTGGGATTAGAAAGGTGCAGGTGATGTTTTGTGCCTCAGTTTTTGACCAGGCTGTTCAACAGTGCAAATCAACAAAGTCTCACTGCAGTGAGTGGTGGGATCCGGATCTTCAACAGAGTAAACGGCAAAGTGCATGTTCTGCCTCCCCGTAACTCTGCTAAGTCTCCTGTGAATGCCACACTGTCATCTGCTGCCTATAACTTTGCCTTCTTGCTTCCTTCTTTTTCTGTTTTTGAATGGATGTGAACTGGCATCTCTTCTAGCATGTAGGTACTACCCCAGAGGAAGGGAAGAAGGACCTTCATTCACAAGAATTTTAATTCATTTAAGCCTAGACCTCTCCGTTCATTTCTCCCTCAGACACACAAATTAAAGCGAAAGGAAAAATACTGGAAAGAACCCTACCCACAGAAGTTTATTGTGAAGCTTTAATGCTATGTCTGAATCCATGAGTTCTTATGTAAAATCATGCTTCAGATTATGCTGAAGCCTTAGAGAACCAATAAACACCACCCCTAGTTAGATAAAGCCCACATTATATGAATACTACGATATTTTGCCAAAATGCATTACAGGGTTATTCCTTCCTCTGGACAGTCCTTCTTTAATTCCAGTTTATAGATCATGAAGGATCTTCCCTGTCAAAGAACTTCCTATTAGGATGAGTATAACTGGTGAAATTATTTCTTGATATTAACATTTTCAGGAATGTCAATTCTTGATCTTATGAGTTATCCTTGTACTTTCATGTGTCTATTTTTTAACCACTTACACAAATGAAGACAAAGTTCATCCACACAAGTTATTTGAAATTCATTTTTCAAACACTCTTAATCATGCAGCATTTTATATTCTATTTTCACAAATCTTTTAGGCCTATAAACAAGAATGAGCATTACATATAGATATATGTTTTGTCATTTATCTCATCTGGTGAACCAAAACCCAGAAGTTATGAAATATTACCAAGAAAAAAAACCACGCAAGCATTTTGTCATTGAATTTCAAGCCAGGCTAACTTCTAAACATGGTAGCAGTCAGTAATGAGTCACAAAAATCTTTCCCTGCTGAATAACAAGTTATTACAAAATGCTCTGGAAGTTCCACAGAAAGCATTAGAATATATACCTCAACTTCATAATGTGCATTTTTGTCTTTTAAGGTGAACTACTAAACTTCCTTTTCTTATAATGATGACTTCCTCCCACATGATCACAACACTGTTAGTGGGGATGAAATGACCACTCGCACTCTGGATTTGACCTGCCAGAACAGCTCAAATTCAAAATAAAAAAATTCCCGTGTTTCTGCCTCAAAGAATGTAGACTTATGAGTCAGGTCATATATCTGTACCATAAGACTGGTACAGATATAGGGAAAAGTCCTTTTTATATGTTTTCTACCTTTTTATCTTATCCATTAAATCAGCTTCGTTACTCTGGGATGTGTGTATCAAACCCTACATGTAAGCGTGGATCACAAGATACATGCCATTCGCTCAGGCAAGGTCAAGGGAATGGTATCAGTGGAGCCCTGGAAGCAGATTCGTGAACGAGACCTCCACCACCGCAGATGGAACCTGTCTGGGTACAAGCCTGGTGCAAGATCCACTAGCCCCAGTGATTCCTCCCTATTTCCTTCTTCCCAAAATGCCAATTGGGATTATCCAGCAATGCCTGTGGTCCCACTGCTAATCGTGCAACATGTGTACCAAACTTGGAAAACACACTAGAGCCTGTATTGGAATATGGTCAGCTCGCCTCGACAAACGTTTCCTCCAAACCCATGAAAGCTGGAAAACTATTTTTTTTCTTTTTTTTTTTTTTTTTCCTTTCTTTTTTCTTTTAAGGTGAGATGCTTGCAAACTGAGTTGATTTTAGGAACTGTACATTGGTGTCTGCAATAAAGTCCCAGGTCTGGCATGCTGGGCAGCATCCTAGACCTTTTTCCACCAGCTCTCTTGAAACAACCAGTACACTGATTTACACGCCTGAACATGGACTCAGGGTCCTCAGGTAGGCAGAAGAACATGAAAATCTTGGCCTTAGTTATTTACCCAAAATCCCAAATGGAAAATTTGTCTTGTAGTTTGGGAGAAAAGTCATGTTTCTTGACCCTCAGTCCAATGTTTAGGATTATCTTTCCTCATGGTTAATTCAATCCCTGTACAGGAAGAAGCTGTAACAAGGATCCTGCCCTTCAGTGCGTTGTAAATATGTCCTTTCAGCAAACTAACAAGGAGTGGGAGGGGAGAACTATTATCACAGCTTGACATGCTACCTCACTGATAGAAATAAAATTGAATTAAACTCGTGTGATTCAACAAGGCTGCCATTTACATAATAAAACTAACAACATTTGTGACTGGGTTATTTTAGGTCACAGAGGTAATTCCTTAACATACTGATCAAACTGCAAATGTAAGAGATGTTTAAATAAATCTAGTGACATCTGTAAATTCAAGGGATTTGTATTGTTCAGATCAACAAGGTATCTTGTTGCCTACTTCCATGGGTATAACCACACCATTCTGTCAATTATAACCAATGGCTTGTCTAGTTGAGGCACTTGGGAAAGATAAAGCAAATCCATTAATGGTGTGAAGTCAATACAACATAAATTAAGGCATGTCAAATCCCCATGTAAACGCTTTCAGCTAAAGAGGCTTTAGATCAGATGAAGCCTTCATACCCAGATTAAGCACTTTAACCTACACACATTGACATCATAAGTTTTCTTTATTTGCCTTATTTTTTTCTAAGCATCCACAAACAGACAAGATGTCTTATACTCACATGTTGTAGGGAAAGAAAATCCTATGATTTATATCAAAGACTTTATTTAGGCCCCACAGTGATGCCCTGCATACATTTAGCGACAAAATTCCCATTGATTTCAGTGGAGTCATGTCTTTTACGTCAACCTGTTTGAGTTTATTTCAGCAGAAAATGGCCTGAGAATCTGTCAGTCTTTATCAACTATCTATTGTTCAGCATGAAAAGCAGGGCAATAATCTGGCCCTGTTTATCTGAGTGCCAGGATTGCCTCCCATCAATGATACGGAAATATTTTCTGAAAGGATTCCCAGCCACAATCTTGGGTCTAATCTCACTTTTTTTTTGGTATGAGTTCTTAAAGACACAAGAATTAATGCTGCCTGGGCATCACTTAATGTAGCAAACCCATATGAAATGACTGGGTCTGTTGGGTACAATGAACCCCCAAAGGATAACATTACATAGAGGTGGAGCTTCAACATCACTCTTACCCGCTCTCAACCTGCTTTGAATTCTGCCATTTGCTCCCTGTTGTGAAATTCAGTTTTTTCTTCTTTGGACCTGATCCAACACTCATTAGAGGCAGCGTGAATTTAAATGAATGGACTTTGCATCATGACTTTAATTAAAGCCTTTTACAACCCCAGCCCTCTGAATGTTTCGCCCTTGCTGAAATACTCTTATCTTTGCTTCTTCTGCCATTAATGACACCAATCTTATCCATCCCCGCATAGCCTGTTCAAAGATGACTTTTTCAATTACCATCAACTGCCATCTCTATGCTAATAATTCGCTGATCTACATCTCTCTAGACCTATCTCTGTGTCCAAATTAAGGTCTTGGTCTGCCTCTTTAACTTTCTCTGGTATTTAACTATCACCTAAAACTCAGCATGGCAAAAACATAATTCTTAACCTTTCCTTCCAAGCTTTCTTTCTCACTTTCTTTGTTTGTTATGAGCACTATCACCATCTTATCTGATTTAAACCATAACCCTGGTGTTAACTCTGACTCATGTCAGTCCCTAGATCTTTGGATGCCTGGTTTGCCTAAGTCTGTCTGGTTTAGCATCTCTGTGATACGGAATCCCTTCAAGTGACCCAAGTTCTCATCTTACTTCTCAATTAATGTAATATAATTTTCTCAGGCCCAAAAAAGTGCAAACTTAGTCCACTCACATCCAGTAAGAATACTACCAAAAAGAATGTTTTTCTAGCCTGTTGCTTTCACTATGCCTGTTCCCTCCTGAACTGTATATGAACCAAGTTTCTTCACTTCCCAAGTCCTTCACAGGCTCCTGTCAGTGCATCTACCGTCTCTTGCGCACTATTGAAATATTGGCCCTCATCACAGTCCCTCTATAGACTCTTCATCAAGTCTTTTTTGGTTCTTTTGCTTCTGCATAATTGGAAAGTGCTCACCATAAATATGCACAGAGGTATCTCATTATCCTTATAAAACTTAATTTTGCTGGAAAAAAGAAAAAAAATTGACAGTGGTCAGACAGCAAAAAGTGTTTCGCTGCTGCTTCTTACTCCCTTTTTGACTGTATCCACTTGCAGGCTCTTTGCATAGCTGTAGCATAAGATCTTTGGACAGTGTCTGCTTTTTACTTTTGCACTCACGCAGCCTCAAGGCAAAAAAGGTGTTTAGACACTGTGATAATATTAATCCATAGGAATATTTGTTAAGATTTTGAAAAGGTCAGTAAGCACATGATACAAAAGAACATATTTTGGGTACTTTAAATCATTGGTCCGATGAGTGAACGTGACTAATATTTAAAAGTAAAATAAATAAGTGAATGTTTGTATAGCAGCCAGGTGATGAGTCCTTAATCTCACTGGGTCCTTCAGGTACCCAGGTACAGTTAAATAACAGAATCATCTCACCACTGAAAAGCACAAGTTTTTAATGCCAGTGCTTTATGGCAAAGAATATGAGAATGAATGAAATGTTTGCTTAATGATACTTTTGTAGAGAAATGATTTATAACGATGCACTGTGTAGTCTACACTTATGTAAGGCTTTGTTCAGTGCCTCGCAGACCAGGCTTTAGGCTTCAACATTTTGTGGCACGAACTCACCAATTTTATATGTCCCAACATACAGTCTGGTCCACACTGAAGGGGGACCAAACATCAATTTTAGGGATTTCACTGCCACCACCTTCTCCCACCCCACATTATTGCCTTCTGCTCCTGCCCCTGCACCTGCGCTGCTCTGGTCCTGCCTTCTCTGCAGACACGATCAGTCCAGGCTCCGTCCTGGTCTCAGTGTGCTCTGCTAGCACAGAAGTTAGACCTGTGTATTGATCTGGCTTTTCTCTATGTTTGTCACTGTGACTGCACACCCACATAATCCAGTGCCTTATAGTTGCTAACACAGAAGAGATGGAGGTCACAAGGCAATAGCTGTCACAGGGCTTTCCTTCCCACTCAAGCTTTTGGAGTCAACACAGAAGTCCTAGAGCACCAGAGCCACTTCTTGTGCTCTTGTTTCTAAAGGAAATAACGGTGAGGAGGACTGGAATTGGCATTTCTAGTGATAGGAAGTGAAACTGCCACCCCTGCTCAATCCTTATCAATATCCAATTTTCGTGTAGTAAATATTTGGGGTGAGTTTTCTGTTAGGTGCACAGTAGGGATATGTGTGGTGATAAAGTATACATATTGGCTTGTAAACAAATTCACCATTAAGTACTTGTACCAAAACTGCTTTGACAACCCACTTAGAAGCTGGTGAATGGAGACAACCAGAGGATCCACTTCAAAACAGCTCTACTCTGAAACAAATTTGAAAGTGCAGATTCAGCCTGCGAAAATTTCTCTCATTTTATATCCCCTCCAGCATCCCAGCCAGAAGTCCCCTGGTCTATGTAACACATTCCTTATCTTCTGTGTTCCTCATTTCCCTTTGCTGACCTTTTCCAGTTTCTGCTTTGTGGTCTCTCAAATACAGCATTCAACATTTGAGACATGGGAGCACAGAACTATAGAAGAGTATGAAGACGCTTTTTTTGTTCTCTGTTCTCTCTCTAATAACTTCACACATTCTACTTGTTCTTTTAATGTGGGAAGACTATATTAGTCGTTCCTTTTTATGTGCTGTGGCTGATACTGACAGAACAGTAACAAATTTTATGCAGGACATTACTGCAGGTCAGTCCAGCCTTGGGCTCACTTGGATATATGACAAGGGACTGAGAGCTCAGATACCATAATGATGGGCACAGGGTGAAATCCAGATTGAAATAGTACAGATGTAAAAGCAAGATGTGATTAAGGAAGGTTTATGGGTGGAAAGGACAGTTAAATTTTTGTACTTTTCAGTGAAGACAAAGTGGCATGGGTTAGTCTCAGGTATATGGTGAACAACTGATGCCTGGAATCCATGCAACAGATCTGCCAGCCCTGCCCTGCTGTATTCTTCCTGCTCTGCCACTGCTGGGCATCCCCTGGGTGTTGTGTGCCATTTGTGCCAGACTGTGGGGTAGTTTTCTATGGCACGGACAAAAAAGCCTGCCAAGGATCTAACTCCACAAACAATTCAGCAGAATCCCAAGACAGCTTTTAAAATTAGACTTCCAGCAATAAAAGGATGAGGGTATAAATATACACAAACTACTTGCTGTAGACTTTTAGTGAAAGCACAACACAGTGAGTTCATTAAAGATAACTGGATTCAACGCTTCGGCTAGAAAGTCCATCAATCCTCCAAGAAAGCACACTGCAGACAAATCTATTCATTCTCGGAATGAAAACATGCAGAAGACAGTTTGGTGAAAGGTGTTTTGGAGAGGATTTTGGACCACTTTGGGCTGGGGAGAATTGGAGGAATTCTGTTATTTAGACAACTAATGGCGCGTTTCATTTCGGAGAGATCATCTGGTTTTATTCTGAACCCAGACTTCCTTGGCCTAATAGCTGCAAGATGTTCTATATCCTGTAGAGCAAAATGAACAGTTTGAAAGAGTCTAAAAGTCAATATGACTGCATCTTGACTGTGAACATTTGACTTCCATGTCCAAAAATCTTATTCTGTGTAGATATGGACTTACAGACTAGTAGCTGACTCCTTTTCTATTTTTTCTTGTTTTAAGCTAAGCAGCTTAATTTTGTATTCCTTCTATAGTTGGGAAAGTGCTAGACTCCTGAAAAGCACCAGACATTATCAAAGACTTTAATGCAAAGAGATTAGCTGCTGCTTTTAAGCATCTACCTCCATCAGCCTCCATCTATGTGGGACTTCATATCAAAGAGGTAAATTCCTTTTGTGTAAGGAGAGATTGGCATTGACGATCAAGTATGTGAAAGGAGAGAGCACAGACATTTAAAGAACATCTAGAGAAGATGCTAAGCCTTGTACAAGAAATGAGATATGAAAGAGGAAATTCTGTCCTCTGCCTGAGAGGTTTCAAATCAACATTGCTGCCCCGGCCACCAACTTTTAACATAAACTGCCAGGAAAGTAAGAAACCTTTCAAAAACAAATTTGGGATTAATTTGACCAGAGACAGAGCATGCAGTAGAGAAGATACTAGGGATGTGAATGTGGAACTGCTGCTAAGAATTTATATACAAATGGATGAGCTGCAGAGCTTGTAGAGTTAGGTGGTACCTGAGCAGCAGGATTCAGGATTACAGGTTTGGATTTAGGGCTCAGGTATATTCAGTCGCAGGAGGAGCACTAAAACAAACTTTGGAGTATCAGTAGCTATTTTACACAGCTGACTTCTTAGCCCACCTTAAAAGCAAATGTAATCAAATGAGCTTGGCCTTGTTTGAAGATCTTTGCCAACTTGGTGTCCACAGTTACGATGAGATGGAAGTGCATACTTGGGTAGTTGTCACAGATGAGCTGGTGTGCTGTTATTGATTACTCTGAGTTATGTTTGAGCACTCTGGCGGCTGGCGGGTAACTTGCCCCAGTCTATCATGAGAAGGTTAGCTCTTTTATTTGGAGTGAGCCATCAAGAAGTTTGGTTCAGCAGTAGGACAAATTCTCCTTTGTATTCTCACACAAATGTTTCTTATACCTGTTTGTCATTTTGCCACTCTTTATTCTTGCCATTTCTTTAATTTCCACTAAAATTTTCTCTTAAAGAAATTTGTCTTCTTTAGATAAGTGGCTTTAGTACAGCTCATTCAATACTGTTAAGATTTTCCTGTAGTCAGCCTGTATTAATGTAGATAATCCAAGGCAGAGTCATTTTGTGATGACAAGGAAGTTGTAATGATCGAGAAGAGACCACAGCTGGCATTAGGAAGGGGGTCAAAGATCAGAAACTCATTAATGGATGGTTATGATGCTTCTTTTGAATGTGACATTCAAGCACCAAATTCTGATATTTATTATTGTTATTTGATGTTGGGGAACAATCAATAACATTTGCTTATTTGTTATCTACAAAGATTGAGAAGTTTCTATTCATAAGGGATAATGAATCACATACTGAAGAAGTCCCTTTCCCCTGCAAGTATAATTAAATATTGCATTAGCTGATCAATAATAACTAGATTTAGAGGAGGTATGGGACACTATACCATTAGGCTGATGACAGGAGCAGTTTAGTTTTTTTAAAATTTGCCTTTCAGAAAAGATAGGAAGATAGTCAGATTTTCCAAAACATAAATCAGAATACTTTTTTAAAAGACCTTTTTTAAGCAGGGATTTGAGTCATTCCTCATCATCAAACTGGCTTAAACAACCACTTTTTAACAAGAATTAAATGTCAACTCTTATTTTGAAATCCTTGCTCTACCTGAACATGAATTAGAAAAAGAAAGGAAAAAATGGCAATGCCAGTAAGAACAAAAAATTAAATTTCACTTTGTGCCCCCAGGAGGGTCCCCTCCAGGACAGAGGGGACTTGCACCTGCTATGAGCACTGACAGCAATAACAAAGCTCGTGCTCTGCACCCCTCAGCGAGGACATCTCAGTCCAGGGCATTTTGTGCTCACGGGGATGGAAACAGGGACTCACTTTTTCCGGCAGAAATTGCCCGCATGGACCTACTCCATCCTGCAGTCTTTTGAATTAGGAATTGCTTTTCTTTACAGTGTAGATTGGGTTGTTAACCTTTTTTGATGACCAAATCAGTTAGGAAATCACGGCCATTATATCAGGAAAACACTAGCTATTGCTGAAGGTGTATTAAAGTAAGCTCAGAAGTTTATTGATTTAACTTGCTATTTTAAAGTGATTTTTTTCTGTGTCTATTTTCACCCTTTTTGCACCTGGGACACAGTGCTCTACAACTTCCTTGCCCAGGTACAGTCATACAGGTGGGGTGGAAGACAGACCCAAAAATCACTTCCCGCAAACTACCCCAGGCTACTGCTGATGGTATAGCCTAATAAGATGACCAAAAAATTTCTTAACTGAGGACTTTACCTTACTCAATAAAGTAAACAGGAGATGAATTTGGCTATAGGGAATAGTAAGTTGCTGGAGGCAGAGTTATAAATCTTTTTTTTTTTTTTTTTTTTTAACTTCAGTTTTGATTTAGAGGCTTGTAAAAGTCTTTTGCTTTTAGAAATACAAGTACACTCCCATACTGAAAATAGAAAAGCCATTTAGTGCACTGTCTTGCTCAGCTACAAATATTCATCAAAAGCATCATCTTCCTCTCTTCACTTTCTCCTGCTTCTCATAGTCTACTGATAGACAAATGGTTCTTCCCTCCCCTCAAGTCTTATCTGCCTCTTCTGTGCACTATAGGCAAAAGATAAGATTTAGTATCACAGTTGCATAATAATTTAATAAGCAGACCTTGGAGAACAAGAAAAAAAGAAGAAGAAAGAGAAATGCTAAAATATTGCTCAGAATAAGAAACTGATGGAGCTGTTCATAAAAAAAAAAAAAAAGAAAATCAGGCTGGGAGCTCTAAAGAGTGATATGGACTGAAGACAATAGAGCTGAATACTACCTGAGCAGACTCCCCAAACAGCTGATGATCCCCTCAAATACAGGTCCTTAAATTTACCCAGTTAAGGGAAGTATTTTTGCAACCCACAGACTCCTCAGCCTATACCACTTTCCTCAAAGTGGGCCTTACCGTTGACAGTTTACCCAGTGGTGCGGGTTCAAGTAAATCCTTGGGTCATGAGTCCCTAGGATCATTCTGCTGTCACACCAGGGGAAGTGAGCACTGTAGCTGCAACCCGTCTCTGATGGGAATTCTTGCTTAAACAGATGCAAAGAAAAGCTTTTTGCACTTACCTCCACTATGTATGTCTTTTGAGCAAGAACATGACCACTAAGGCGTTGGTCTTCAGACACATCTAAACCAGTGTGCCCTCTACAATCCCAGAAGCAGGTCCGTGTGTTGGTGACACTGACTGCAGCAGAGCATTTCCCGTGGTTTTTTGCCTCTAAGCATTCTGAAATACTGCAACTGCTGGCCTTGGTGAGGACCATTAGAGTAACTGACAACACATAGGATTAACCAGACTGTTGCATCTCCAAGCCTACAAACCCTATCAAAACAAGACTTGCCAAGCACCAGATGCTCTCCCTGTCTTCCTCTGTGTTGGCCTGAAATATGCACCTCCATTACTTTGTTTGTTCATGCAACCTCCTCTCATCCTCACAGACAACCTTGAGGGGGGCATTGCAGCAGGTTAAAGAGAAATCACATGAAAACAAGACATAGTGGTGTTGATAAGCACTTCAGATATGACATATCAACACAGTGCAAGAGTTGCTTTCCCCATTCAGGATCTTAGCTGGTTGCTGGAGGACAGGACAGAGCTGCTCAAACTTTTTGCCTCTGTTTCACTTCAGCCACGACCTCAGGGGTTGGTGCCTGTTATAGAAAGCATTTTGTGCTGTTTTGTGGCTTCTTGTTGATTAAACAGTGGAAACCTAAACACTCATGTTTAACCCCTGAAGTCTCACTTGTGATTTATACTTCACACTCTCAGGGCACAGTCTGCCGCTCTCTGCCTGTGGTCCCTGAGTACTACAGAAGAAGAAAATTTGTTTTGAAACACGGGCAAAGCTTAACTTAGTACACTATTATCAGCATGAACATTACTCTGTAAAACACACCATAATTTATCACCAGTATTAGCTAGAGATAAGCCTAAATTGCAGACTACAAGACTGAATTAAGCTGAGGTCCAAGGACTTTTAGGTGTCTGATTACAGTTCAGGCTTTATTAGAAAGTTAAAATACAATAATCACACTTTGGGCTTCAAAACAGGCCATGCCTGCTCAGAGCTCCAGGGTTTCAGAAATTACACATGTGCAGTTTGCTTTCTTCTACACAATATGACAGAAGGAACTTTTTTTTAATCCACAGTTAAAAAAAAAATCCATTAGGAGTAAACAGTATTTATTGTTATTTAAAAGTAATCTATATATAAACACTCTGCATAAAATGAGGTATATGATCAGTCTTTAAAACTTTGAATATCTCCTTCCAATACATAAATGGTTGATTTTAAGAAATTAAAATCTACATGTACATTACCTTTCAGGCATAAATTTTTTCTCTCATTGAGAACACAGATGATTTTGACATACTAGTTGATTCCTTATGAGTTGCAACTGGTATTTCATTTGGAAAAGATGAAAGACAGAATTTGGTAGTAATAAAAAACCAAAAACGAATGTAAAATTAAACGTGTATAAATTTAATGTAATAGATTAAGGGTCCTCTTCATAAATAATCTGCATTTTTTAATTTACTGGGACTAGAAGATCAGGCCATAAGTTTTATATTTTTATTATGGTTTTCTTTCAAGATTATCATAGTTCTTTGCGCTAGTTGCTTGCTTTCAAGGCATCTTCAGTATAATTGGGTGGAGAAAACAAAGGAATAATCCTTATCAGTTATTTAAGCTGATATCTTGCACTACCACTGAAGAGATATTTTGATGATACAGTTTTCATTACTAAAATGCTATAGCATAATAAATTAATTCAGTGTTGTGCACTTATCTATTAGACACATTACTACAGAAAAATAAAAACGTTAATTATTCATTATCATCTCTCTGATTATTTGTTGTGGCTGATAATTACATTGAATGTATTTTATATCAGTAATAACCTTCTGTCTACATTTACAACATATCATATCTGGGGGGCTTGTCAAGCTTTTTCCCAAAGCCTTTTCTTTATTAAGACACAGACCTCATGAGTACATAACCTTTATGTTGAAGGCTGATTTTCCTCTTTCATATAAAGAACAAATATTATAGATTAATTAATCCAATGTGATTATAATTTAATCACCCTTCTTCTGCAGTCACAAGGGACTTTGTTATTATTCAGTGACTCATTCATATTGTTATGGAGAATAAATGCAGTCATAAAAATATTTGTGCATCACTTTATTTATACAACTAAACAAAACTCAATACCGGTAAACAAAACCCACTATTTTTCTTTCATCACAGGAGCCTTGTGGTCTCACAGGCTCTTACTTTCCACCTTTTAACGATTTGCATCTGTTCAATGCCTTTTGCTGGAGAACCTCCATTTCCAGAGTAATAGACTCTGTTCCCTTTCCAAACAATAATTAACTTAATTTTTTTAAGAGGCTGACCGAAAATTGAAGCGTGGATCCTGTGCACACCTGACCAAATGTTGCTTGCCCCAGCCCATTTTTAAAGCAATGACTTACGCATTCTACTTGTCTAGCCTATTCCACTTGATTTTATTGTCAGTGAAGATGATTACTTATTAATCTAACTTCGCTAACATTTGCTTTTATGCCATTTCCTTAAAGTATAGCCTGGACCATATTCCTAGCACCATGGAAATCCTTTTGGATTATTTCCATCTCAAATTGTATGAGCTCTTTGAAGGCTGAATCCTCTCAACATTTATTTTAGAACAATGAGGGGGGAAAAAGGAATTTATTTTCATGAGACCTTTGAACAAAGTGTAATTTTAAAGTGCGAATGAAACTACTCTAATAAAAAATGAACATTTGAGCTACTTGGCCTTGGGACAGTGTTGTTTAATTAAATTGATCAATTTTAATTTTTTACTGAACTTTGAGAAACTAAGGCAATAATTCATACATGCACTAAATGGGAGTAAAAGTTATGAGAGATACAAACTTGATGTCTCTTTTGTTGCCTCTAGGAAGTCTTAGTAAGTGCACTGTACAGATATTGCAGTTCCATTGTAATTCTCTACAAAAATAAGTAAATCTTCTGCATAGAAAGCAAATATCGAGTGTTAAAATAAATACTAACAGTTCAAAATGCAACCAATTCAGAATGGAGGTTAAATGCACAAGAAACACACAAACTAAAATAATTTTATGAATATGACATAAAGAAAGTCTTGTATTTGTGCAAGGTATTGGTTCTTGTTGGCCTTGTGTCTTGTGGATGATCAGAATCAAGTATTTTTAAAACAAATACGAAATTTTTGTTAGACCACACGAATTTGTACATCGGATGTTTCAAATCTGTTTTTCCTTCTCTTCAAAATTATATTTTTCTGCCCTGAAGTTCCCATCTACAGTTTTATCTTTCACTACCATGAAAATCCAGGCAACTCTGTGGATGTGAGAAATGCATATTTTTTTAAATGTAGTTCTACTTCTTTCTTCAGAAAAAGCTTATGTAAGAAAGCCTAGGTATGGCTGATTATGTTAGGGGTTGCTGAATTCGGCAGCCCCGCAGGCGTGAGGCTGCCACAGCTCCATGCTCGGGCTTGTTCCTCCCCAAACCACCTTGATCCTGGTTGCTGCCTCATAAGACAAAGGTTTATTTTTCCCTTTTTTCTAAGGCATTCTAAAGCACTGAGGTTCTTTTAAGCCAGTGAAACGAACTTACAGGCTTAGAAACAACAGACAATAATTTCCATATGGTGGAGCTCCCTGGGTACAAATTGATTTTTCCTCTGATTTTCTTCTCTGCTAGCGGGACATGAGCGGGAGCTGTCAAGGAGCTAGGACATGACCTGACCATTTAAAGCTTGGGTGAAGAACATTGAAATTAGAACAACTGTGGCTTGGGACTTTCCAAGATCTTCACTGCCTCAATATGGAAGTTACATGGGTGGTCCCCCTTCTGCTCTATCCCGAGCACTGGGATCATCCAAGAAGCATTTCTCCTGTTGCATCTGAGGTTTTAGGCACACATTACCAGATCAGATGAGCAGGTTTTGCACAACCAGTTACACAGGTATTCTAAATAGCAAACTATAACTTCAACTAAACTAAGCTCATCCCAGATCATGTATGATATGCAAAAATTACGTTTACAAAAACCTTCCAGACATCATCAGAAGTGAGCGATAAAACTAGATGGGAAAGAAGCCAAGTTGGAAAGATCAGAAGATAGCATCAGTGGAAAAGTAAGATTATTACGTTGGAGTGTTGTATAGACAAGACTTCCTTTACATTGGTATACTGCTGAAGACGGAGGTTCACATCTACTGTGAGATCTATATAGTGACCTTTCTTTGTGATATTTTGCAACAGATTTTGGAATACTGGTTTTGAACAGAGTGCAGTAGCATGTCCTTGAACTAGTACTTCTATTGGTACTAGAATTGCAGTAAGCACCATCCTTCTCCTGTCCCTTGACGTGTCTTTTAATGTTTGCTTTTTACTTGTCTTTTTAACATGATCAGTAGTCTCCATTTGCCACCCAGATCTGCTGCAATTTCTCACAGTGTTCACCAGCTACTTTTAAATGCAGATTGTAAAGGATTCTTCCCAATGAGAGTGCACTACCCAAGCCTTATATCCTGGGCTTGGGTATCAGCTCCAAAACCAAACTTAAATCCCAATAGGTTTTTGAATTCAGCAGCTCAACGTAACCTATACTCTTTGGTCTGTTATCTTTGCACACTGGCAAAGATAATATTCCGCCTGTAATTGTCCTACACAGTTCTGCAAACACAGTAAGAAAAATTTCTCCACCTCAGAGACTTCAGGTACTAGATATGACAATCTATTTGGTGGATGAATCAATTATCTCTTAATCTCTTTCCCTCAATATCTAATCTGTAACATGAATACAAAATTTCTATACTGAAAAATCAAAGATAAACCTGGAGGCTCAGATTCCAGAGCATAATTCTAAGAACTTGTACAAGTTATTTTTGCTAAATTGTTCCCTCTCAAATAGCAATGCACATGATGATTGAAAACCACTTTGGTCCATGCACCAGAAGAAATGGATCTATCTGTGAAATTGAGATCTGTCAACATACAAGCCAAGGAAAGTACCTTATGTGTGGGAAAATGAAAACCACATCTGACACAAACACAACATAACTGTAACATCATCCTCCATACCCCTCCTTTTCCTTCTGTTCTTCAGCCACATCCACTGACGCACCCATGCTTAGGATGAAGATTGCACACTCTGGAATAGATTTCTCTGCCTTCAGTGAAGCTGCATCATGCGATTTGGTGGCATGCTAAATCAGTAATTTTACTGTGCAAAGAATTAAGAGATTGTTTACTGACAGTGAGCAGAGATTTTTGCTTTAATTCATGCTGCAGTGGCACATGAGGAGAGTTCATGGGCTCCTGGTAGGCTCTGTGAGAGCACTGTAGTGGAGGAATCTGGATTCAGATGCTTTATTTTCTTAACCATTAGTATCACTGCCTGTTTTCCCATCCTAGTGCTGGCCCAGCCAGCCTTGTTTAATGTCTGCAGCCTGATAAGATCACAGCTTGGGGAGATATGGCAGTAAGGAAAGTTTTGTTGCTTTTCAAGTACAGTTTCTTTTAAACGACCAGCATGAGAAGTGTTTACTGGTGAACATTTTTACACAGCTCTTCACCTTTCAGCGTAAAAGGGAAGCTATTGCGATGGTACAAAAAAGAATGGTAACAGTGAGGTCCCCATGAATACAAGTGGTGGCCATTGTAATAACAGTGTTTTGCAGTTACAGATCCTTTCATCTAAGGATTTCAAATTCCTCGCAAAGATTGATTAATTAAGGCTCACGGTGAGAGTTCTGTGAATCATCAAACCACAAGCATTTCACACCTCACTGACTTGCAACTCAGAGAAGCTCTTGATGAACATGAGTTAAGTTCCATGAGACTTGAGGGAACTTAGATCAACTCCAGTGGGTTGGCGCTGAAGTAATTTTTAAGATGTGTAAATTTAAAGGGAAGTCAGATGAGCAATCCAGAGCCCTTCGTTAAGAAGCACAGTGAGTGTTCCTTGGGAAAAACCTCCTGCTAGATACTGAAACTGCTGCACTCTTAAGGTTGGTAAGGTGCTATCAAAATCAGTAGTGCACTCTCATTGAGAAGAATCCTTTAATTCTATTTAAAAAGCTGAGTCTTATTTAACTGGTATGTATTTTACATCAACGTAGAGTTGAATGTCACTTCCTCTCGTTTTTGCAACGCTTGTAGCCATTGTCCTCAACCCAAAGCACTATCAAACCAAAGAGGGCCTTGGTAGTGGGCCAGTCTCTCTCCTGCATGTTTGACAACTTGCACAGCACCTGAAGCCTTCCAGTAGCTCTCCCATCAGCCCATTCCTTCCCACTGGCACCATTGCATCACCTCTCTGGTTATGTACCTCTCTGGAAGCTATTAATTTCATTTTCAAGAACATTTACAGGACTATAACTACAGACATTTAAAATCCTGATTAGTATTTTCTCTGTCTTAAGCTCTGTTGTAAAATATTCCCTGGCCATGTACAGCATATAAAAAATGTTTTATACATAAGAATGTAGGCGCCTATTTTTTTAGTTAAAAATAATGATTTGGTTAGTCATATTTTACAGTTGCTAATTACTCTACAAATGCCATAACCTGTCTGAATGGTAACTGCTCAGTAAAAGGTTTTGTTTTGTTTAAGAGATGCTAAGTAATGCAGTGTAATACTACATGTGTCAGGCCAATATATCACAAAATTTAAATGTAATACATATATTCGCTTCTTAAATGTAATATATATATTCCCTTCTTTCTTTCTGTTGTTGTTGGCTGAGGAGGTCAATTTCATTTGAAAGTAAAACTATCCTCGATTTTCTCCAAACTCTGAGCTTTCGCTACTGTTTATTTGGATGTAAATTGAGCATAACTCTGTGGAAATTGTGGTGTGAGAAGACTATTGGGCCTCTTGATGATTTTAATGACAATACAGTGACCTATTGGGATACCAAAAGAATGGTAACTATGTGAAATCTGTGTAACTCCTTTGATTAATATCTTTTCTGGCATATATCTGGCACAGTCACATACTTTGCATATGTACACTGGAAATACGTTTGACTCCATATTACTCTACCGCAGAGTTGCAGAGAAATGCAAAACATACTTTTCCAGCCATCACTTCACCTTCCTTTCATTTATAAACTCACTAAATGTGCTGAAAATGGTTGATGTTGGTAGCACAGAACAGATCACAGCTTGGGCACTCTGCACTTCTGTAGAAGCTGCTCTCTCCCAGATGAACCCAGCCTACCTGGCCCCAAGTTAGCTTTGTGGTGTGTCCCTGAGCCCAGGAGCAAGACCCTATCCCTTCATCCTCAGCCCCTTCCCTGTTAACGACTCAGATCAGGTTCAGGAGGTAGCCACAGCCAGCTGGCTGAATCAGCCACTGTGACTATTCTTCCCCATTCTCCTCTGGTTTCTTTAGTCTTCAAAAGTCTTCAACAATCCTTCATATCTTGTTCCCTACACCCTTCTTTGGTTGTCTTCTCCTGCAGGTAACCTCAGCAACAAAACAAGAATTGTAGGTGCTATAGGAGCAGTTCATCAGCCGAACAGAGAAATCAGGTTTGATTATTATCAGTTAATTGAGACAATGTGTCTTCATGGACAGAAAACTGGACAAAGGGGTCAGTGTTTCACCCCTATACACCACTAGTCTACTGGCTGACTTCAGGCAGATCACCTCACTGTTCAGTGGTTCAGCTTCCCAACATGAAGACAGGAATTGCATCAGCTCCTTGCATAATTCACTAAAAGTTATGATGAAAAGCTCTAGATATTCTTAATTACAGCAGGAACCCAAGAGGTAGGGAACTTTAACTGTCATAAAAATCTTTAGCAAATAATGCTTTACAGATACAGGTGTGAGCTCTCCCATATTGGTTCAGAATCCAGACAAAAACTATTTTAAAATAATTTTTATTCAGGAGAGTTGAGCGAGTAGTGATAATAGCAAAGCATACCAAAGTCACAGATTACTGCGTAAATCATGTAAAAGATGTTTTCAAGATATTAAGAAGTACAAAAGCAAAAGCAGAAGAAAAGAAAATTGTAGTAACAGAATAAAGAAGAAAAAAACCCACCAAACCACCTCTTCAGTTCAACATCCTTAATCCATTCCCCTTTTTTAACTGTTGTGGGTTTTCTTCACTTGAAGATGCTCAAAAGTATATGGCAATAGCTTCTGAAACACAAAGCTTATGGATGTCCTGAATTAAACCTTTTCAAAATCAGATGAAAGACCTAGAAAGGAAGTCTCAGCTCTCTGTAGAAAAGAAAAATAATTTAGATTTCTTTTCATATAGGACCAGAAACCCAAACTAGCAGTCATGCTGAAAACTACCATCAGTAATCACAGCTTGAGTGAAGGTGGTTCTTTTCCTAGTGGAATGCAGAGCACAGGTACGTTATATGTTGTCAGATATTTTTAAGCAAAGAGAAGGCTTTAGGTGATTTTAGGGGTGTGAGGAAGGGTACAGACTTTCAACAAATATGTGGCTTCCTTTCATGCTAGGTGGAGCAATACTATCTTGTCAGGATTTCCAAGGCTCTTCTCCTGGGAAGGAGTTTTGGTTTAAAACCAAAAAAAAATATGTTTGCATTGGCTGTCTAGAAGAGCTGGTTAACTATCAAAGAGCAAGATACCCTGCTTTCACCAACATGCCCACAGATAGTGACCATAACCACGAGGCAGTGCTAACTCCTCAGCAAAGTGTTGCCTTGACATATAGGAGGAAGATCCCACAAACACCCTGCCAGTTCTGCAGTCAGTTCAGCTTAGACACGTGCATCACAAAGTGCAACACCACTCTGTGCTGTCTTCTGCCACCAGATATGTCGTGTTTGATGCTAGCAGTTTGGCCAGCTCTCAGTCTAGTGAAAGTTAAGCTTACTGTCACTGACTCCAGTAGAGTCTGTTTCAGGTCTTCTTAGTCAGTTCCACTTGATCTCTGCATGTAGGATCCCTCATTAAAAGCTGGGTCTTATAGGTGGATTATCTCTTACACTTCCCTGTGTCATATGGAAAGACAACCATCCGCATTTACCAAATAGACCAAATTCTTCACTAGCTCAAGACCCATGAGTCTCATGGGCTTATGCCAAGGGCTGGTTTGCTCTTGCTCAATTTGGTCAAATTCTGCTTCATGGGAAGGAATGTTATTCACATGGCTGTGAACTACTCAGGTCTTCAGCGTCTGTGGGAGGCTATTTCAAAGCGAAGGCTGTTCTGTTTTTAAGATGTTCTCAGTCTTATTGTCATGCTGGTTTTATTCCCCTTGGCAGTGCCTCACAGGACCACTTTGGCACAATACACATGAACAAGGCATTGCCAGTGTCTGCGGTGGATGGAAAACCTGTAAAACAAAATCATTTTCTTTTGTTCACCTTCTTTCCCAAATTTCAGTGAAAACCAGAAATCAAATTTCCTTTGTTTAAAATTTTCTCCTTTGTCCTATTTCTTATTTGCACACAATGCTGCAGTTCCTATTGCCTTTAAGAGGAATTTTATCACCAAACAGACTGTAGAATAAGGTCCAATATTCCGAATGTCTCTTAAGACAGACAGCAGGCCATTCTGGGAACCATAAAACTCTCAAAAGCAGCCCTACCCAGTAAACTCAATAATTTCCCAAGGAGGTTGCAAATAATCTTTGCTCCATGAATTCAAAATATTTGTGAACTCCAGCTATCACCTACTTATCCCCAGCAGACACCAGGAAAGTTGGCTGCCCCAGCATTACATCCTAACTTTATTCAGAGCTTTTAAAACATCAGAACTTGTCTTGACAAGAGCTCCTCTCCAGCTCAGGTGACAGGTACCTCAAACTTGTCAAGGAGCAGTTGCACTTGAATCATTAGCAGCACTATGAGCAACATTAGCAAAGATGGAGGAAACAGGATATTTTGCATTACTAAGGCAGAAGACAAAAGGATTGTTGATCATAGTAAGAAGATCATGCATGTATAAATGATTACTTTGTCTATACTTCCTCTTAGGTAATACCTGACGCAAAGACAATCAGATATTTGCAAGATACAAGGCAGATATTCAATTTAATTAAAATAAATATTCCCAAAAAGATATCGAAAGCCAAGCAAGGTCCCCATTCAGACAGATAACTGTATTCCTTTGTTAATAAAGTCCATGATTTAGGGCCTCAGAAGAGGGAATTCTTATCATAGGATAATTTTTCTCTACTTACTGCTATCAACTATGAAATATAAAAACAGAAACTCTCTCAGGTGACAGAATTCAGAATTTCTGAAATGAGGTATTTTGAATTTTGCTGAAAACAAGTCTTATTAAAAATAATTGATAGGCAGTGGTTGTAATGATTTAAAAAAGGCATTTCCAGCACTGTTTTTCTGAGTACACTTGTCCCCAGTTCTCAGCCCTTAGAGCTGTCGTGCAGGCAGGGTCTCCCAGCTGGTTCCACCACCTCCTTGGTCCCCAGACCAGCCTCCAGACTGGGAGCATCATGTTGAAGTTACTTATATGAGTAATAAATTATAAGGAGACCCTCTTTGCAGCTGTGGCACGGACAGAAATATTCTAGAAGAGAGCAGTGGTAACTTTGTACTATTAAATACAGCCACTGGAAATAGCTATGAATGAATATTTCATCAGCACAGATGCCGTTTTCCTAAAGAAAAAACACAGCAGAAAAACAATGCTGTGGGGTCAAATCCATGGCTGGTGTAAGTCAAGGTAGTCCCTGGACCGACAACGGAGTTTACATGCAATTTACACCAGTTGGGAGCCTGACTACAAAGCAATGGCTGGAGGCTAAATGATATTCTTGAAAGTTGCAAAACCTTGGATTATGAAATCTCTCTCAATATATTTCCATTCCAATTCCTTCCAGTATCGTTTGCTCACAGCAGTCTGAATGTAGAAGAAACATCTATTTCATTATCTCAAATAGCTTATAAATGCTTTTTAAAAATTCCATTATTTGCACAGTGTAAGGACCCCAATACACCCTAACAACTGTTTGACCTGAATATATGAAAAATATTGTAATGTTTTGTTACGTATCCCAAGGTAAAAAAAAAAATAAAAAAATCAGGCTATAGCTTATTAGTTTTCTCTTCCCTGCTTCTTATAAAGGTTTATTTGACAGAGCATAAGATAGTGGTAAAATCCTAAGGTAAAGGTTAAACTCTGTTTTATTATGTTTACAGGATTTAAAGGGTAAATCAGGAAGTGCTTATTTAACATCAAGTGAAAGTGGTGGATTAGTAACTAGACCGAGACTTAAAAGCATCCTTAATCCTTAAAATCTCTGAGGGTGAAAGGTCACTCTTTAACACCAGGTTGTGTAAAGAATGAAGCAGACAGAAGCTTCTGTTTCATCATTGCCCAGTTAATCCACTGAGGAAATGAGCAGCATTGGTTTTCGCTAGGTAAACTCCTCCTAAAACCAAGGAAACGAAGGAAAGACTGAACAGGAAATAATTAAAGTAGGTTTATTCTATGAACACAGCAGAGCAGCGCAAGAGATATTTTAAACTGTTTCAAAAATGGCACTTCTGTGACTATTAATCATCTAGCTTGATTACATTTTCATCGCTCCTTATTTTCATTATTCTTTTAATGATTAAATTAGTGGTCAGTATTTTATTTGGAGAGAGATGCAGAACAAGACAAACATTTTGAGAGGCACAGTGGGTCACTTCTAATAGACACTGTTTCATATTCTGTATCTTTTGGTATCTGGTGGATTAGAGGGCACAAATGGGGCTCATAAATACCCTATCTATTTTAAACTTACGAGTTCTGGAAAAATAATTAAATACAGCTCTTCTGATGTGTTACCACAGTGATGTGTGTCAAAGAAATAGGTGCAAGAGAATATAGTTTGCAACATTTCTCCTCTTCTACTCCGTAATCTCTACCAAGTGGTAGGAGGCAAACATTCACTAGCTGTTTCAGCTGAGATTAAAATGGGTTTTGAACTTCCCAGTAGCTAGGATAAAACATAGCTCAACGAAGCTTTTCTCTGTAAATGCAATATAAAGTATAGTATGTTATAGAAAATGGTTAGAGCCCACTAGTTAGTAAATATACCCACTTCTTGTATAGACAAATCTTAACTTTTTGTTTTGGAACGATCAATATGAAAGGACAAAGCTCTCAAATATTTCAGCTACTAGGGAAAAGAGTATTTTCAATACTAGCAGCCTTTCAATATTTATATTGAGCTTGCCTTTATTAAATCACTGGTGAAAAATAAGAGGATTCACCCAAGCTGTAGTTTCATCATATAAAACAGCACAGACATTTATCTTATAAAATTGCAGAAGTGTAGCTCCATGTAGACTGATGGAGCTGAGCCGCATTTGGCATTAGGATCTGATTTTCTTGCCTAAGGTGTTTATGACGCATACAGTTGCTAATAGCTTATGCAGTTCATTTTTTACAGAATCTGTGGTTTAAGCATAATGCTTAGTACTTCTTAAATACTACTTTTTTTTTAAAAATTGCAGATGTTTAACATGAATTATGAAGAGTGCTTAGCTGCACACATTTGAAATCTGCCTCAAATTTTTCACAGTATTCATCACTACATTTGCGGTTCCATTTTGTCAAAACATTTTTTTTTTAATTAAGCAAAAATAAAAGCAATAAAATAACATCTTGTAAATGAAAATGTATATTTGGGTTCTTTGGAGCTACTTTCAATAGATATGCATACTCAGAGCATCAGCACAGAGCTGAAACAGCCTTTCCATAATCAGAGGGATCAAAAGTAGAAGAAAATATTCTTTAATGGAAATAAAGGGACCAAAAATCTCATATAGCATTTCTTCTATCTCCTTGGACATTTTTAGATTGATTTCCTAAAGAAGTGAGGTTTAGGTGAGAGAATCATCTATCTTCCTTTACCCCTTCTTGTAATTTTTAACCCAAAGGCCACTTCTGAATGTGTTTGACAAATGCAGAGTAATCCCAAACTTCCTAATCAGGTTCCTACAAATTCCATTAGAAAAAAATCACTCCATAGAGGACAGAGATGCTTAAGTTACCCAGCTCATGGAAAAATTGAATCAAATGCTTTTGAGAGTTCACAGTGGGGAGAAACCTCTGAATGCCTGAATTGTGAGGAAAAATTAAAAACAGAGCTGGCAACCATAAATTCATAGGAAAGCGAGATTTGTTAGTTCTGAAGCTCATAAAACTGCTTATTTTGTTTGCTGAGGTACTATGATTTCGTGGCCCATCAACAAACATACATATTCAGTAGTAGTAGTACGTAGTACAGAGCCGTGAAACAAAATGATAGCTAAACCACGCTTATTACAGGCATCAGAAAACATTAACTATTTGTAGGTTTGTGTTAATTTTCTCGGTGAGGGAGAATGGATTACTTCAAAGGTACTGTTTCAAAGCTATATTTGAGGAAAGCTATTTATATACTAAGAAGTATTTAATAAAAACAGATAATTTTGGGAAACAGAAATAGTATTATCTATTCTCCTGAATAAAACACATTGTGGAGAGAACCAAAATAACTTCAAGGTAGCTTTTTTTGGGCAGAATTACCAACATTTAGCATGTATTTGCTACCTGACATTCCTAAAAGGCTTTCCAATTGCTTATAATAAATCCTAGTGCTCCTGAGTACTGAAGTCTGATCTTCAGATCACTGCTATTGTAAGAGATAGAAAAGGAGGAGCAAACTAACAAACGGGGCTTAAAGCCACAACTTTCATGGCCTGGGTTCTTACACAGACCACAAGACAATAATGACTCTCAACTACAGAGTTTAAATCACAAAACTGTCCTCTGGCCTGATCCTACCTACTTCAGCACATTTACAGTATGAATGGGAAATGAAGCATAGGACCACTATATTCAGAAATATTTAGTTCACAGTCTGTAAGCTTTGAGGCAAACAGCTTGAATCCCTTTGACCTGATTCCTCTTTGTTAGAAATAAAAAATAAGTTGGTCAAGATGCGCAATGAATTACATCAGAGCCCAGCAGACAAGGAAGTATTTCTGCAGTCTCCATGCCTTAACAAGCTGAGAAACAAGAAGCACCCAGTACTACCTCCACACTAGAATCAGGCATGTAAAAAATTACTTATCTTACGTTTATAAATTATCCAAAAACAAGTTGTGAGGAACATAACTTTACACATATTCATCAAAAGAACTTAGCTTCAGCTGCAGCTTCCTTATTTCTCTTTAATTCACCCTAATACTAATACAAGAGGATCATGGCATTTGTTAGTAATGTAATGTAGCAAAAGCAGGTAACACTATGTTTCCCAGATAGCAGCAGATACGAATAATAACAAAGTGAATTTCAGCGTCAATTAGTGCTTAACTTTGTTTGTGGTTTATGTTCTTCAGAAGAAAATCAGCCTAAATTTTCAATAAAAAATTTATTAGTAGAAAATCATATACAATATAAGTTCTCTTATTCATAACTAGTGGTTCAGAACATAATCAAAGTATATACTCAGAAATCATTCCGTTATTTTTACATGATTGTTGCATTATTTATGCAATTCAAACAATAGCTCGCCAATATTTTTTATAAATTAATAATCAACATGAATCAAGAAACCAATATGATGTTTTACTGCTTTTCATCAATTAATAATGGAAAGCATCCCCAAAGATCACACCCAAGTCATTTCTACATTGAATTCGGAAATGTCATAGTCCAAAATCAGTCTACAGTTCAGAAACAAAATCAGTAGAACTTTGGGATTCTTAAAGACAGCAAAAATCTCTGAAGAATTAGAAAAGTGATCCTTATACCAATATATTGTCTGAGTTCTGCGCTACCGTTTACACGAGGAAGAGCTAATTCTGGGAATCCAGAATTGAAGGGATGAGAATGTATTTCCCATATCAAATACTTTGTTAAAAGACATAATTGCAGTCCCCAGAAAATACATTCCTGTCACACTTCAAAAAAACCCAAACAAATTTGAAAACAATTGGAAGCCAAATACAAATGACCAGCATCTCAGTTATAATAATTAACGAAGAAAAATGTGCTGCCTCTCATCCTCTGTTTTTGAAGATGCAAAGTGAGAAACTAAACCACAGCCAAGTAGTATTACGACAGGATTAATTTATCCCCAAATACTTTTTCCAAATGTAATAACGCTGTCCCAAGTAATGCACTTTGGAACCATGCAAGCATACATGAAGATAGTGCCCTCAATGGTGCATATTCAAGTACCCAAATTCCACTCAGAGTGAAGGTCACACAGCAGTTATCTATGCCAACTCCTCACTTCTTCCTCCAAACCCCCATGGAGCCCTATTAAAATTTATGGAGCTCCATATGGGTGTACACGTCTGCCTAGGTAAATCACTGACAAGATTAGAACTATAATTATCATTATTAGGAGTGTCTAGTACGTTTTATACGCTAGCAAAATCCACCAAGTATGCTGACTGTAACGTGCGGACTTTGCAATGCAACATGTGGTTAGTCTGAAGGGCTCTTCAAAGTCTGGTCCTTCATTTCTTTACAGTCAAAACTCCCCCTGAATTCTCCAGTATCTCTGAAGCTCAGATATTGCTGTTTGATACAACACTAGATGGAAGTCATGAAAACTGGCCTTTTTTTCATGGTTTCCTCTAGGCATATAAGAGTGGAAGAACCAAAAATAATAATTTGCTAATACAGGAAAATAGTTACAGACACACCCCTGCCTTGTTATTAATCCAAATACAATTGTTGGGAAAAAATAACTCTTTATGTCTTTTATCAAAAAAATCTCCCATGCTGTTCAAAGTCTTTAATTTTGGTTGTCTTAATGTATTTTTCATGTAAGTCATAAAGTATGATTTTTATGTTTATTATGGCTTACACAGAAAATCATATCCAAAAAGCTTTATAGGTACTAAAGTACGACATCCTTTACTCCACCACACCCTAATAGTGAGAACAATAATTCACTCATAAAGATTGATAGCTGGCATTTGTCTTGAAGTTGTCCAATGATTGCATGAGAATTAAAATAAAATTATCTTCTCACCAAAGAAGTTAGTTATCCCTGCGGGCCAGGGCTGAGGTGGAGTTATGATGAATCATGCATTGGGAGGATCTCTAGCTTTCAATGAAATTAGTAACTTCCTTGCAAAGTAATTTAATTACACCTAACAAAATCTTCACAAAACATGCACCTTTGGAGGTCTAAAAATAGAAGACGCACTACTCAAGTCAACAGAAATTTCTGTATTTTCCTCTCTTTCCCCACCAGTACTTGCACACTGACTTGGATGGATGGACGAGGAAGAAGTGTTTCTAGAAGAGCCGACAGAGAAGTTGTTCCGTGACTTGTAAATTCTAAGTTGGTTTCTCAGCATGTATGAATTCATACAATGCTTTTAGCTTGAATAGAGCTACACTGAGTCACACTGACATGGGACCTGACCAAAAGTCTAGGCTTCTCCTAATAAAAAGGGTGAATTAGGAATTTTGAAACAATTTGGCTCCAAGCAATGTTTCTTATAGGTAAGATTTATGAGAACAATAACAACTACTGGAAATTTTAATTCAAAAATTCATTAGCAGTCCACAGTAATCACAGTCCTTTTCTTCTTTTTCCAGACAGCATAAAAGCCAAGTCTGCTTGAATGAAAACAAGGATCTTCCCCATTTCTGAATGCTGCATCTGCAGTAAGTCTTGGCATCGTCTGCAGAGGAGGTTTTGAGCTCAGAAACTTCAGTGGCTGCTTCTGGTTTAAAGCAAGTGTTTGATACCTCCAGTGTAACCTTCCCGTTGCTGAACTTCACCTCCAAGATCATAGATGTTGCCCTGTTTCCCTGCACACAGGTCATAGCAGCTATGAGAGTGCCAGCAGTGTCTGATACCTCTCACCTGGAGGTAGGGAGGATGTTGCCTTTCTTCTGACACTTTACATTGAAACCTTCAGCAAGCCATGGAAATCTCTTAATGGGGACACTCTGAAGCTTGTTTGTCATGGGCAGATTTGCTCTGAACTTTAGCCAAGCCCCACCTGGTTGGCACCTTTTATTATATCAAACACAATGTTGTGGCAAAAGACTAAGTTCAGTGCTAGATAATGAGTTATAAGATTCAATAACAAGAGATAGCTGATTTGTTTCCCCACATCTTATTCAGGTTAAAAGACTTAAGGAACACTGGTGAATTTTCTTCAGTCTGGACAGACAAATTTACGGGTGAATAAACTACAGAAGTATATGTTAATATACACACATTGTTGAGCATATTGTGCTTAAAAAATTGCACCTTTTCTGAAAAAGGCACTGTTCCTATGCTGTAACGCATCTGTGATTATCTGGAAAGTATTCAGAAGTACCTGCTCCAGAAGCATGGCTTATCTATAATTTAAACTGAAAGAGACTGTCCTTTAGGCAACACAGACTTCGTGAGACATGAATGAACAGCTCTGGCTGCAACCAACAGTTTACCACAGTATCGGAGTCTTTGCAGCACTTTCGCCTCCCTTAAAATAGAGAAGGTTTTCATTTACAATACTCAGAGGAAAACAACCTTGTTTCGTAAAGGTAGCCTAGCAGTTTTGTGCTAATCATTGGCAGATAATCTCTTTTTCCTTCTTCCCCAGACGGGATGCCACAACATGCAGAGATGAGGAAGGAGAGGCACAGGGCCTGGAGGAGACAGTGTGGAGTCAGTCTGCGAGCACAAGGCTGAGTTGCGAGATGTAGCTGCAAAACCTCAGGAAATCCTTGTCTTGTTCCAGGGCCAACTTTGCCTTAGAAGTAAAACATCCCCCTCACTTTATTACAAAGCACCCAAGACATGAAGCACTGGCAGTACTCAGAGGTGGCACCTAGGTAATTTAACAGGATCATCAAACTATGAGAGTTAGAATTTGATTTATAATGATGACTAACCCAATAAAATGGTAAAGCAAGTCAATACGCAGGCTCAGAGACTTCTCCAATTTTTTGTACCCCCTAGTACTTTGATGATGCAGTCATCATAAAGCATTCCAGACATGTCATGCTCAGTGGAAACTATAGAACAACAAAGCCTCACGTGTATCCTTGCAGAGATCAGGTCATTCTTCATTACAGTTATGTAAACCTATTTACAAGATCAGCTTTTTTTTTTTTTTTTTTGTGGTAACAATGAAAGGAGAAGGAAAAAAATCCCCAAATTCCAACCTCTTGATCACAGCATGTATGAAAACAGTTTCTAGTAAGAAGGATGTTTTTCTGTGAAAGTGGTAAATTTTCAGGTGGAGCAAAAAAAACCCGAAGAGTTCAAATCCTTGTAAATTGACATTGCTATGCTGATTTATGCCCATTGAGAGCTGTCCCTTCATAATTTGTTCCAGGTTGGAATTTTACTATGGAGAAATATGCACATTCTTGTAAAGCCAAGGAAAAATACACCCATCTAAAAGGATAGTTTCCATGTAGTTCTATTTTTGATCACTTTAGATATTTTAGGCTATGTCTTGCAATCATCCTATTTATGGATCAAAAAGAAGTAACCCAGATATGGGAATAAAGTTAGAGAAGTCATTGGTCCAGACAGGACTCAGGCTGCTAAGTACACGATGATTGATATTGGACACATTTCTTTCTTGGCAGGGAGTTTTGGCTTTCAGCTACACCGTGCTGACATCAGGCACATTAAAAGTGAACCCAAATATCTGCTGAAATTCACAGAGATGTTGAAACATTTTCAACTCTGAAGCCAAAGATGTGTCAGCTGAGAAAGCTGAAGTCTACCTTCAACTTCTTTCATTCTAATTTGGGGAAGAAACGCTCAGCAAACTTGTCAAGTCTAAGCAAGCTCTTTTACAACCCACTTCTCTATTTTCTTGTGGCAGGAGTCCACCAGAAGCAATCTTCATAAAAGCAATAGAAAGGTCAGCTGTTGCATGCGTTTGCTAGCCCTGGATACAGTCCCAATGCACAAAAGTAGGTTCAGAACCCTAATCTATATTTCACTTTCTGTATCAGGCAAAGAAGACAAGTTTTAGGCCCATCTTTTGCTGAGGCAAATGATTTCCAGAGAGAGAGCCTGCTTGCTCAAGAGATATATTACAGAACAGAAGCATAGTTATTATCTTCAGACAATCTCTCCTCTCTTGCAGGGCTCTCTACCTTCCTATTCTCACTTCTGTTACTAAATTTTCTGCTTTCATGTACCGCTCCTAGTGCTGCTGTATTCAAGTGCTGATCAGACCCCATCGATCAGCTACTGTGCCATAAGCTGTTTCAGGAGCCCAAGTAGAGAAACTGTGGTAAATACCTGGATGCTTTTAGACTAAGGAACTGCAAGTCTTGATGCCTGTGCTGCTTAGCCAAAAACTGAATTCGAGTTGTAACTGGTTGCTCGATTTGATATCTGCAGCAACACAGATTTCTCAGTTTAATTATTTTTCTCTTTGGTGTGCAGGTTGCATGTGGGAGTTCTCTGTCTTCCGCTACTTCAAATACTACCAAGGTTTTAATAACTTGCTATTTGTTTACAAGCGTTGGAGAAATTAACCTCTACACAATCTTTCAAAGATCCAACAAAATAATTCCTTTTTCCTTAGTGGACAGTTTCATATATGCTGGAAAGATGATAAAGGAAACTGCTTTCCCCAAACAATGTCTTTTTGGAGGAGACCAGCATTGGTATGTTTTTTTTATTATTGATTTTTCTTAACTTAATTAATCAGCTATATGTTTATTGGCTTCACCTGAGTGTTTGCATTTTAATCTTATAATGAATCATTTGTTCAATAAGTTCTTTTTTTTTTTTTTTTGGATCATATCATGTTTTATATTTTAAATAGTTACTACAGCAGGTTGAAAAAGCAGTTACAGAACAAGTTCTACATTATGAGCATGCTGATTCAATTAAATTTTCAGATAAAAAAATATTTTGGGGGAGAACCACATTACAAACTTTTTTCCCTCTGTATAGATGGGGTTTCAGATGTTCTTTCAGGGTTCACAGGCAGACACAGACATTAACATGGCATTGCAGCCGTGTCTGGGCCAGGCTATGGTAACTCCTGGTGGATATCCATTAAGGTGCCTGAGGGGCAAGAGCCAGATCTGTAGCAAGAGCTCACCAACACATCCTTACAAATTGTTTTCTGGACTGCATGAGGTTGCGCTGAGCTCCCAGTTCCAAGGTTACATAATGGTGCCTACAGGAGTATATCCTCTGGAAACACAATTCCAGATACAGTTTCTGTTTGAGATAGAGACATAAATAAAATTTAAAAAAATATACCTTGCTTTCAACTATTTAAACATTTCACTGTTTATACTTTCACTAGGATTTGAAATGAGAGTAAAGGTTATTGAAGCAGTAGTAGGTTTTTGGGGTTTTGTAAACCAGGTCCATCAGAGAGGAAATAAAGATGAACTGCCTATATGAAGAAAATTGCAAAGTAAATTCTGAGAATAGAGTACAATTTAAAGACATTTTGTGTTAACCTTTCACACAAGGTACCTCATATCGTACAAAGAGTAGAAATAGCCTACACACCCTAACAGGGATGTTAGCCCTCATTTAGGAGATATTCAAACAGCAAGGTGCAATTATTTGAAGAAAACAATTTAAAGGTTTCCCTCTAAGACTATCATCCACAGATACTGGAAAGAGACAATGTATGTGTACATACACTGAGGTAAGAGTCAGTTTTGCTCATGCTGTGAGATGGGGAAAAGCCGAAAATGAGAAGTATTTTGTGTAGCAACAGCATGAGAATAATATTATTGATCATATGCTCTTTTCTTTTTAAAAAATCATGAAAATGTTTTGCTGTTTCTCTGAAGACCAAACAATTTACACCAGGAAAAGAAACAAATATTGACCTCATCGTTTGAAAATGGGCAGATACAAGCACATTTCAGCTGACTTCTTTAACTAATGGAAACGTTTCAAGCCACATAAAGAACACAGCACATGTGAATTAAGACGTGTACTAAGAACAATGGGAAAAGAGGCACTGAAAGATAAGACATTGTTTAATGGGTTGTGTAATCTGATAGTTCGTGTCATGTGATCTAGAAGCTGGATTTTGCAAGGTTAGGGTATCAGTATAAGAAAACAGAACAAAATGAATATTATAAATAGCTCGTAATGATGACACCTACAATGAATAGCTAAAGGTAACTTTCAAGGAAGGAGCTCTTAGGAGCTCGCCTTTACTACTGCATCCAAGCTGAACCCCCAGGGGAAATCTTTTCCAGCAGCGATGAATTTCTGAAGCGCACATCTGCACTTTGTTCAGACACAGAATAGACAGAACAGATTGCTGGAAACTCAGAACTCCATTTTGCTGAAATTGATGAGGTTTCCCAAAACCAGCTAGAACAGTTTAGAATATCTGAAGACTTATCTGGTAGGAGATATGTTTTGCATACATAATTCAATACCAATTGGCCCAAATGGGCTCTGGACAGTTGCATAACTCAGAGTTTAAGTCCAGGCTTTGCCCTATTCAGAACAGACACCTGAGACAGGCACAGCTATGTCTCATCTGAACCAATTGGCCGACAATTATTTTGCAGTGGGAGAGGCAAATAAATACCTTTTGAACAAAAAATTCGTTTTGTGTGACCTTAGAAATTTTCTGTAGAAAAGTTCTGTTCCAACAAACTGGCATTTCCTAGCAAAAGTCAAGAAAAACCTCCTGCCTGCCTCCCAGGCCAATCATTTCATACAAAAACGTTACCAACCGAAGAGTGAGTAAAGGCTAATGCTTAGCCTCAGGTCTTGGTCAACTCAGACTTGGATACAAGATGACATTTTGTCTTAGAAAGTGAAACATTTCTGAAGTTATACGACTTATCCTGCACACCTGACAGTCCCAAACACAGTTAACTAACAAAAGACTTTCAGAGTTGATTTAATCACATTACCATTTCTTATGGTTATATCTCATCCTTTCCCCCCTCTTTTTCTTGACCACCATTTAGGTTACAGCCTTGCAGAGTGGAAAATGGAGCACTTCTATAAGAAAACACAAGCATGTTTTGTGTTGTCTTTCTGTACAACAGAGAAATAATAGCAATTATATTGATACAAGTTAGATTTGTCCACTATCTACTTATAAGTTACATGGCTATTAGTTCTAATACACAGCCAGGTTGTCTGTTAAAATGAAACAAGGCTAACAGATAATAAAAACAATAATTAACTGAAGTCAAACACCAAGATACTACGTCCTTTGTAGCCAACAATCGAGCCACATTAACCCTCCTCATCACTGGTCTTATTGTCCACACCATGAGGTTAGAAATTGTATAAAAGCAAGTTTATGGATAGTTAAGAAGTTTTCAGTGAAAAAAACAAATTGTTTTGCAGAATCTAAAGCTACCTGCTCCAGTAGCTGGGAAGCAGATCAGCCTTGCTGGTCTCACACACCCTCCTTGCCCACAAATGGCCACAACACAAGTACCACTCAGATTTGCTCTACTATGCCATTTTTCCACCCCAATAATGGTGGCCACTTCTGTATTCTTGACTAGTTCCTGCAACCTGTGTAATTCCTTCACTGATCTACACCAGTGAACGTCATAGCATTAATATCTCAGCATTGTGTTTAATTTTATGACAGTCTTGACTAGAAATCTGAAATATTGAATTTCAAATCACAAGGGAGACCAAGCATGTGAGGATTGTTTACAATAAAAACAGGATATGGAACAAAACTAAATTTTGGCAAAATAAATTAAT
Organism: Leptosomus discolor; assembly: GCF_034619465.1. Lineage (NCBI taxonomy): Eukaryota > Metazoa > Chordata > Aves > Leptosomiformes > Leptosomidae > Leptosomus > Leptosomus discolor. Next base: position 10,389,328 of record NC_141395.1, on the reverse strand, counting down.
TAAAAAAGAGACAACTAGGACAAGCTGTGTTTGGGGATAGCTAAACCTATCAGTAAGCCTTCAAATACTGTAAAGTGTCTGAGATATGCATATGCTGAGATTAATTTACTGTTCCTTTAGTCTCATATCTTCCTTTCAATGCAGATACTGCTGCTTTGTGACTCAGTTTAAATTACAAGTTTCAACATGAGGGTGACTCTGTACAAACAAATGGAGAACAAATGTCCATGCCGGCTTCTCAGCATGTCACCACAAAGGACATGGTGACGTCACAGATGAGGTCACGGCAGAGCTAGGCCGGTCTTGCATCAGGAAAAAAGGGTTCTTAAAGTGCAGAGGTTGGCTTAGGGTGGGGTGTGTAGGGAAGGAAAATCAGCCACCAACTCCTGCCAGGCCTTGGAGTCATAGCGTCAGGAAAGCAGAGGTGTGGGATCCTGCCATGGAATAGCAGTCCCTTGCTGCACCCCTCCCCTCCTCCCCAGCTCTCTCCATCCTGGCACCCCCCCCAGGGTCCCCAGAGATGTGGTAGGAAGAAGACCATTTCATTGCTCTCTCTCCCCATAACTCCCCTACCTGTCTGCTACTCCAAACATCTGCCAACTTTGTAGATATCCAGAGCTGGTCTTCAGAAGAGCTGATTTTTACCTCAGAGCATCTCCGTCTTGAGTAGAGGTTACATTGAAATACAAGAACAAACTAAAAGGAAGAGAGTATTTATACTTACGTACACATGAATGACACTATCTTCCAGGCAGACTACATGAAGTAAATGTTTATATTGGGCCACAGTTGGTTCTTGCAGTATTTTCATACCAACTAATTGGTATCGGTCAAAGAATAGATTGTTATGTGGGCTTAAAAATATTTTAGGATTGATTGAAAATATGTACCTGAGCAGAAAATTTCTCTGTGAAATTAATAGTGCACCAGCATCATTAGGTTTTATTTCAACACAAAAATAATAATTACATCTACAACTTTCCATCCAACTTGTTTTTCATATAATTTTTCCTAAGTAGTTTATTTGGTCTAACGGGATTCAAGAGAAAAGAGCAGCAAAAGAAGAATCATGAGTAGCAAGACACAGACACACACAAAAAAACCCAAACCAAAACACAAAAGAAAAAAGAAATTAAATTAAAAAAAAATTCATCTTCCCAGCCGCTTATCATCTCCTTGAGATCATGAAAACCTGACTATTGTAGTGATGGCTTTATGGCAGAAGAGGCACAAAAAAAACCCAAACTGAAACATAATCTCACTTGCAGTGTGTATATTTTTGCCACTGTGGTCTCATGTCCCCTATGGCCACAAACTCTCTCTTATCCAGATTAGGGGTTGCAAGGGAGGGAAATATCTTGTCTTTGTTCTTTGGTTTCTGCTGAACCCCTTCACATTTCCCTCCTGTTCTCTCTTCTGCCATTCCCAGAGGGCAACCATGGACCAGATGTGAATGAAGCAAGTCACAAATATGACCATAAATACTTCACCACACAAATGCATTTTCTTTAGGCACAAAACGTTGTACACATCAGACTGCTCATTCACATTCCAGCTTGCAACTAATCAGCACTAATCAGAGTGATCAGATTCACACTTCGCTGAGCTTCCCCAGATTTATACTGCAGAGGACTTGGATTTTAGCAGACAGAACAGAAGTACACGTACACTCATAAGCAGGGAACAGCCGGCCATGCGGGGCTCTAAGGAGAAAAAGCACTGGAAGTGTAAGGCGAACTTCAAAAAAAGAGCAAATTGATTCCTGATGCCATCTTTTCCTCTTAAACTAGTGAAGGATCCAGAAAATAAAGCAGCGCCACTCCTCATCACTTTCTCATGATAAGTGGAACAACAACATGACATTCCCTGATGTTACCATATATTCTATGTAAAAACTACTTTGTTTTGATAAATCTCTTGTAAGGCTTTGATCTTCAGGTCTCATGAGTCATATTACAGAGGAATTTACTGTATTTAATTTAGAAATCATTTGAAAAGGTCTACCACATTCATCTCTCTCTGTACCCATATGAAGGAGCTCTCTAAATGAAAGAAAAAGAAACCAGTGAACTCTTTGTATGATCTAACTGCACACAATTATTTGTTCAACAATTCGAAAAGAATGAAAGTAGAAGGAAACAATTTAAATTGGATTTCTTTAAGCAGCTATCAGATACAAAAGAAACATAATCAGAGTTTTCAAAAGTTTTGGTTTTGAGTTAAGCATTGACTGAGGAAATGTTGGAAACAATGAATGGCCCAGAGGCCAAGAGACTTCAGCAACCTTCACATACGGTTTTCTTTGCTTCAGAAATCAATTGGCAGGCTCATGCTGCGATCACCCACTTTCACTTCTATTCCAACTAATTATTCATCTCAGCTACCTGTGATAACCTAAAATGTGGGCATTTCATCCAAACGCCTTTTGTAGATAACAGAAAAAGATGGTGATGAAAGACAATCAATTGCCACTTCTGTGTTGTCTGTGGGACCTGAGCTGAAAAAACTGACTCAGACAGGATGGTCATATTTTTGTCAGTCAGCTGGGTGAGATAAGTCTCAATTTTTCTGTCTTCCCTTAAAAATATAAAAGTGCATGTCTAATTTGGGAGTGTTCAGCTGCAGATACTGTGCATAAACTTGGGCAAACTCTCTGGAAAGGAAACTAGTAATGCTGCCCACCAAATACTGCCTGTCACCTACCCATAATTTCGGCATGTTAAACAGTGGAGCTGGATGAAGACTGAAGCTTGTGAGGAGTCTCTACATTTGGGGAGAAGGGGGAATGTTGCACTTTGCTGAGAAGTGAAGGTAAGACTTCAGGATTCTGCATTTTATTTCTTTCAGTTTATTTGTTTCCAAGTAATGAACATAAATGCTAAAAGAACGTTTGCTTTCATTTTCAAAGTTTTCCTTTGGAAAAATTTTATAAACAAAATTTCATCATTACATCAGTGTTTTATTCAATAAAGTAGCCTATTTTGCTGGGGAAGGGGGAGGACACTGGAAATAATTCATCTTCCTCTGAAACACACCCACATACTATTGAAGTGGGAAGCATTCCTGTGCTTAACTAGAAATATCCCAGACCTGTATATGGACTAATATCCTGTAACTGCTATTTATTTAGACATGACATGTTAACTTACATTACTATTGGTGGATGAAAAACTGAATATCCCAGCAATGTGCACTCACAGCCCAGAAAGTCAACTGTGTCCTGGGCTGCATCAAAAGCAGCATGACTAGCAGGTTGAAGGAGGTGATTCTCCCCCTCTACTCTGCTCTGGTGAGACCCCACCTGCTGCACTGTGTCCATATCTGGGGCCCCCAGCATAAGAAAAACATGGACCTGGTCAAGTGGGTCCAGAAGAGGGCCATGAAGATGATCGGGGGTTGGAGCACCTCCCCTGTGAGGACAGGCTGTGAGAGCTGGGGTTGTTCAGCCTGGAGAAGAGAAGGCTTCAGGGAGAGCTTATAGCTGCCTTCCAGTGCTTAAAGGGGGCCTGCAGGAAAGGTGGGGAGGGACTTTTTACAAGGGCATGTAGTGATAGGAAAAGGGGTAATAGCTTTGAACTGAAAGAGGGGAGATTTAGATTCGATATTAGGAGGAAATCAATTACTGTGAGGGTGGTGAGATGCTAGAACAGGTTGCCCAGAGAAGCGGTGGCTGCCCCCTCCCTGGCAGCGTTCAAGGCCAGGCTGAATGGGGCTTGGAGCAACCTGGTCTAGTGAGAGATGTCCCTGCCCATGGCAGGGGGGTTGGAACTGGATGGTCTTTAAGGTCCTTTCCAACCCAAACCATTCTATGATTCCTGATATTCCTTGGGTAATTCCTAACCTCTTTATGGAACCAAGGCAACTATAAAATTGTCAATCTTCCTTCAAAAAGTTCAGGAGGTATTATTGAACATGTGAACTGCTTGTTGCACTTATGTAAGTCTCCACAAGAAGTGTTAAAGGAGCTCCTAGCTGTACTTGGAGGTAAATCTATCAAACATTTGCAATCAGATGTACAAGTTACAACATCAGAGCTGTTTATCACCACCACCACTGACTATTTACATCCTTCTACAAGTTGTAATGCAAAGGAAGATGACATACTACATTTTTCATTTTGAGGATGTGAATTTGGTATTTCTTTTGCATTGAGGTGGCAGAAAAAAACAAAAAAAGAGAACGAGAATAACTGTCACGTTTCAAAAGTAAATTACGTCATATGAACATAGCTCTTTTAGGTTAAGCAGAGTTTTCTTTTATACCTTTCACTCTTACTAGTGATCAAATATCAAAGTGAAAACAGCCATTTTAATACAGAAAAGTGGAGCATTTCTGTTACAAACATTTATCCATAATGAAATGTACACTTTCAGCATTTCTTTTTTAATTTAGATCCTGAAGCCACAGAGGAATTTAACCTTCATCAAATTTGCAACTTCCAATGTGAAAATAGCCTGCCTGAAACACAGATGCTTTTCAGAACTGACCAAACTGATCATCATTGCCGTGGGCATAAGTTAGTAATTTCCTAAGGAAAACTGCCAATGACCTAATGTGATTGCTAAGGATTTACAGGAGAACGGGAGTGGGGCACAATGAGACACAATAAGAACAGGACTCATCCCTCCCACGCACACACAGGTCCCAGGGGGAGCTGGGAGTAGACAGTCCCAGGCAAAAGTAAAATAAATCAGCTGAATAACTTCAAGGTTGCCAGGAGACTACCCAGATACACTGGCTATTTGGCAGTTCATTAACAAATAGAGGTTAATTAGAAAAAGCAGGTGTTTTTTTCCACATTGAAGCCACCTAATAGATATCATGCTGACCCAAACCCAAGGGAGCGTTTGCTCTTCAAGACAATACAATCCAGATCATCCTAGAAGCACGTCCTGTAGCCTGCAGCCCCTGCACAGCTCCCACCATCCTGACAAGCCACCTCCCAAAAACCTAGAGGATCACCTCTGAAGTCCTCAGCAGCAACTCCTGCATCATCCTATCTCTGACCAGAGATGTGCAACCAGGGCCACTAAGTCACTTCTAGGCTCATTGAGACAAGGGGTCACAGCACCACCAGCAGCCACGGACCAAGAGAAATGAAAGGCCACAAATAATCAACACAAGTCTAGTAGCTTATGCCAGATCCCACCTCCCAAGAAAATCCTCATCTCATATGCAGGTCAGTAAGGTGCTAGACCCATCCATACACTGGTTGGACTGATGGCTGCCTTAGTATTCTCAAGCTGGTCACATAATTATTTTTTTAAAGTTATGTGAGTGAAGTGTTAAAGGTAAGGAGGCCTCCTTTCATTTACCCAGATCTTTCATCATCAGAGATACCAGGACTCCCTCCTGGACCATCACAACTCAGCTCTGAGAGCCTCTGGCAGTAGACCTGGCCTCATCTGAATTCACCACTAATAAATCATCATCTGCTCTCACCTTCTCTACACTGCAGAAGTGGCTCTAGCTCTCCTTACATCGACTAAACCTGCTAATGACCCCCTACTAATGATATCTGCCAATGACCCCTGGAGATATAAGCTAATGATATCTACTAACGAACTGCAATTGAACTGCACCTTCTGCTCATTAAAGGCCAAAGTCCACTAACTTTACTGCCCTGAGGTAGAGCCCAGGTCTCTCTGCTCTCCCAGGTATTAGCAGGACAGCTTGAAGAAGAAAAGCACCTTACATAAGAAGGTGGCAGAAGTGGCATCTGTAGGTTAAAGTGAGGGTTAGCTTTTCCCACCTGCGGTGCTCTCAAGAGGTACCTTCCCCTAGAAGGAAAAGATGATCCTCTGATTAACCCAGAGCATGAGAGGCCTCAGCTGGGTCTGTGCTCTATCACAAATGTCTTGTGAGATGCACTGAGATGCCCCTCTTTGCATCAACTTAGGTTCTCTAACTGAGGATAATATCAAAAAAGTATATATTATTTTCTGAACATGAGATACAGTCAGTAATGAATCTCTGAGCCCAAATATATTGTGAAGGAAACATAGGACCTCTAAGGTGGTGAAAAATTGTTCTTGTGCAGTAGTTTTTTATTAGTATTTAGTATGCTAAAGAGAACCCTTACAAGCTATGGTGATTGAGTTTTTTAATCATTAGAAAGAGAACTTACAGAAAGAGATTGAAAGTGAGTGGAAAGTTGGGGAAAACCAATATATTACAGTCAAACAGGAAAATATCCAAAGGCTCTGTGATACTGCTATGACAAAGTGGGGTTTTTTTGTCCCTATCCAGATGAGTTTCAGAGTACATCTTGTCAAATATCCTGTCTTCTGGCTGTGAGTCATTGTGGCTCTGGTAGATTTAACCTATGCCTAAGGGTACTTTTGGAGCAAGGCAAGGTGCCTGGGAGGTTATTACCTCTGGAGTCATTACAGCTAAATTCAGCAGAGTCCATCAGGCAGAGCCCTGAGCTGACGTTGTCCACAGTGTGGTCATTGCAATAAACTGAAATCAATAGCAATTTGTTAATACCTGGGGAGATGGGGACACACCACCATTCCCAGTGCCTACTTTTGGCAGCATCAGCCTCTAGGGTTTTGTGTGTCCAAGGGGACAGACATCCCAGAGCAGAAGCTGCTTAAAATGTCTGTTAAATTAAAATTAACAAGAGAATAAGTTTGATCCCTCTGGACAAGGTACCCCCACTTGTGCTTTGCTAGTGATCAGGTGTGTAAGGAAGACTTTTATTCCCACTTGCTATTTAGTTGAATGAAATCCACAGCATCCAAACAACCTGGAAATAGAGGTTTTTGTTGCACACAGCCTCTTTAGTTTAAGTTCTGCAGCTTTCTCTGAATTTACCCTGTGCTTTTCTGACACTGATAACAGGTGACCGAGACTTCTCCGTAGCCTAGCTGTATAAATGAGAAAATGAGAACACAGGGGGCTCTACTCTCCAAGGACAGACATGGCTGGCCAACCACATATATAGGATATTAATATAGAGCGAGCAACAGTGTTTATTTCAAAATGTATAAGCAGGCAGGAGCAGTGAGGGGGGAAAGAAACCCAGAAAGCCCAGAAAACAGATATTTACTGCGCTTCCCTGGCATAAACATTCCAGCAGCCCTGCCTTGGGATCCTAGCACCATTATACAGCTAATATTGCTTGATTACCCATGCACCACCACAGCTTCAGCCTCCCAAGAACTGAAATCGAGTTTTCTATTCTTAGCTTGTGGTAATTTAAGCTCATTATGGAGGTGCTTGTATTCCATGAGCACAAGAGATAAAGGAAGCAATATAACTTTAATGAACAGCTGAAATAGCAACCACAACAGGCACTCTGTAGGCAAAAAGAAAAAAAAAATTAAAAAACCTAAAAATCTCTTCTCAGATGTTGTCTTGATTTTTGTCCCACAGGTCTGAGTAGTTAATGCTCTCTGTATGTTTTATGAAGATATTCACACACACATGCTTAACAGAAGCAAATATGATAAGCTATCTAGTAAGAGCAGCTACATACTAGCTTGGAAGGTATAACCACTCAAATTATGGAGAAGAAAGCAAGGAAAAGTGTTAACCTAGATCCAGGACAAATAATGATAAATCATTTAAAATAGTACTCAGCTTAAACCAGGTAGCCACAGAGGTTTCCTTTATACATAAATAAATGTCTCACATGTCTAATGATTCTCACTTAGACTGAAGAAAATGGATGGATGCAGATGTAACTGTCAGAAGCAGTAAGTGGAGGAATAAATGCAGAGCATTCTGGGTTCTTTCTGACAAATGTTTGCACGCCCCAGATTATTGATTGGGTGCTGCTTTTCTTTCACTGCTATTCATTAAGGCTCTAATCAAATCATATGCCCAAATCCTGCAGCCCCCTTGGAGGCAGTGGTTGTGTTTGCTGAGTGAAGAGTTCAGAGAGAACGTGAGGTAGGCAGAAACCACGAGTTTGGAGCTACGGATTTAAGGAAACCATCATCTTTCAGCAAGGATGGTAACTAAAGGACCACTGCACAAAAATACCACGTGGATGATTATCTACCTGCATCCAGGGCTCCTCCATTGTACATGTCCTCTGCCATGAGGTACAGAAAAGCATCTACCTCCAGAAGTGAAAGGCAAGACCTGGAGGCAGCTGTGGAAGAGATCTGCTGCCTTCTCAGCATTAAAATTTGTCCTTCTAGATATTTTGAATTCCTGTCTCATAAAATAATCACACAAAAATGTTCAGAAGCTAGTGTAACTGGTTAGAATCTGGTAAACTTTTAAATAAATGTGGAAATTAAATTTGGTCCAGTAGTTTCAAAACAGAACAGTTCTTCATTAACTTATTTTTCCCTAACAAAATAATTTTTCTGTGTTTTTCACATGGTTTTCAATTTTCTTTTGGCACATACTCATCATTCCTTCCAATGAGGAAAGAGCAAAGGAAGGAAGAGTGAGGAGAAAACATCTGCTTAGGATAAAGGGAAAAGGATAAAGGGAAATACTGTAAGATTTCAACTATTAAGAGTTTATGAATTCAAAATAAAGGAAATATTATGTTGAAAAAAATCTGTGTCTGAAAATCTTCTGACATCAGTACGCAATTAAAATTCAGAAAATGTTTAAACATAAATATTGCTATGGCCCAGAACTTTCTCATAATAACTACCTACACAACACCTCTGAATATCCCTGCACGGAGTCAAGGCTATAGTTATCTCAGGGCATACTTTCACCTTCGTGTTTGGGAGGACTCCTACATGATTCTATATGGACACTTGATTTTTGTAGCAGCTAGTAATTATCGCAGCATTAATTTGGAGTGTTTTTATTAACAACCTTATCCAAAGTTTACGTTCCCATCTTCAAAGTAGGCTGGAATTAGGGGTTTTTTTTTAAAAAACCAATATATTTCTGGACCAAAATATGCTAAGGCAGTAAAGTTTCAGCATTTCTGTGAAAAGCATTTTGTTCTTCTATTTAAAAGAGAAAAGAAGGAACATTTGAGGCAAGCATTCTCCACAATAACAATAACAAAGTTGGTTTTGAAATATCCTGCTCTGTGTTGGAAAAGTTATGATGGAGAGTTTCCTGTCAGCTTTTCTGTTCACCCACATTTCTCATCTGTGCAGGGTGCAGACTTGAGTCCACCAAGACCTAGGTTAGCACCTGAAGAGGACACCTGAGACCTTTTCAAAGAAGTGTCATGAACATCTTATAAATATGTATTTTTTCTACCTAAATTGACACTGAAGAGGGCAATAGGGTGGAGGCAGTTGGAAAATGATAACAGAATCCTGTTTTTCAATGTAATGCTGTGCCTTTAGCCCATGAGACTACCCTTATGATCCACAGCACTGAGCATACTTTTAAAGGCTTTATTTCTGCCAGTCTGTGAACTGAGAAAATGAGATGAACTCCTAAAACCAAATGTGTGGACAATCTCCTTTCATTACCTGTCATCCACTAGGTGCTCTGATGTCTGAGAGACAAAGGAAACTATTTCCACTTAGAGGAGATGTAAACTGAGTTCCCTGGCACTGAACTGGAGGTTGCTATGTTTGTCACTGGATAGAGTTTTCCAGGGAGCTGTTGTGCAGCTGTTACACCACAGAAATGGATCATAAAATATTCCCCCCACCCCATTTATTTTTGCTCTGAAGAAAAAGAACTAGAGTGACCACCGGATTACAGTGCTTGGATTTTTTAACCTACAGCAGAATGATAAATCTTGAACACAGTTTACAAACAGAGGAGCCAAAGACAGCAGCTGTTACAAGCCAGGAATCCAGGGATCAGAGACAGATGCAGGAACTTAACATGATTCTTGCATATGGGTCCAAAAGAGAAATCTTAAGCTGCTAACTCCTTCTTATTTGCAGGTTTTCAGATGGAAGGGCTTTACTCCAGGCTCAAGATCTGTTCAACATGACTGTACCCTTGTCTTCCAGTCTTTAGAGATATTGACCTCAAGGGTTATCCTACGTTCCTGAGCCACAGTCAAACCATGACTGGACAATCAATTCAGTCAAACCTCATAAAGTTTTCTTCTTTGAACAGGAATGAAACTGAGGCAGTTGGTTGATTTCTTTCTCCTTGGCTCAGAGATCTCATGCTAGGACAACCACAGCGTTAAGATCTTGCACTCAGATCACTCAGCCCAACATCTGAGTCACGGTCAATTCCTTTGGCCAATTGAATTCTCAAACTACCTTGCAGGGATAAGTGGTGGATTGGCTCCCCAACCTAGTTCCTTTCTTATCCCATTCCATGTTTGCTCCCGTGAATGGGGAGAAATACAGATGCAGGTGAGAGCTGCATCCAAGCTCCTTTTCAGGGCCCAGATCACACTCGTGTCACAGGAAAGTTCACTGTTTTCTTCTGAGCATTTGTGTATCTGGTCTAAATTTCATGCCTTCCCTTTAAAGTAACTTCTCTTAGGGAAATCAGACTGCATTTGCAAACCATGAGAAAGTTCAGTGACACATATTTAAAAAGCTATTTTTGAATGTCTGGCTCCACACTTTTATCTCTTGAAATTCCCTTCATGGTTTTCTATGGCTCAAATCAAACTCCCCTTGATTTCCTCAGGAATTGGATCAGGCCTTCTGTGGTGTCTGCCAAAACAAAAAAGCAGAATGCCATCGAATGTATACATCAGGAGAGCTTCAATAAAATCTGTTTAGATGAAAATGTGGTTCTACTCTGAAGACTGTCTCTGTCAGTGCAGTTGTGCCTTTCCTTGGTTGACTTAATCATTTCCTTATCATCAGTGCCAAGTTTAATATTTTAAAATTTGGATTTTTTCATGAGCTACAGCCCTCTAAAATCAACCTGGGGTTAGGAATGGAAGCACGGTCTTGTGGTTTAGGCAATGGACTAGTATTCACTCCCATTTCTGCCACAAACACCCACCACTGACCTTTGGCAAGTTGCTAAGGGAGTGACTTTCAAAAGCACTCAACTTTGGCCTGACTCTGCTTCCTAAGATTTAAATAAAGCCAGAAATTTACATTAATGGGAAGAGAGATAGGTCAGACCTAAGTGTTGCAGAAAAAAAAGTTTTCTTTCTTCATTTCCTTTCATTTAGTAGTATTAGTTCTTCTTATCTGTCAAGTCCTTTAAAACTGGAGTTCTTCAGCATGGGGCGACACTCCCACACAGAGATTATAGAGTGTCTGGTCTAATAAAGCCTCAATCTTGATTGAGTCCTCTAGGATGATGTCAAGCTAGGAGAGGAGCAAGGGTCCACCTTGACTGCCATTCTGCTTCTGGCTTTGTTCAGCCAAGGCAGTTTAGACACAAACATAATAATGGAGCATGTTTACAGTGCTCCTTCCCCAGTTCCTTGCCCCGAACTTCTAACAATATGTTATTTACCAAATTATTATAATCATCATAATAAAATTTAACAAGTAATTCAGTCTATTGCCAAAAATGTAATCTAGTTCACATGCCTCTGTCTATATTAGGAGGAAAAAATCAGGTTTTTCATAACATGACTAAACACACATCTGCTAAATAAGCTACAATTTTCCAGCTATATATGCACTTTGATAAAATACTGAGAAGGTAATATACTCTGACTATATCCTGCAATACTACTAGTTTAAAATGTGTCCTTGGGCAAATCACTTTTCTTCTTAGCAAATCCATTTTCCTCTTTCCCTCCTTCCCAGTTCCATCTAGATATCTGTAAGGACTTCGGGGTGGTGACTGGCTTTCTGTTATTGTCCCTGCAAGGCTTCCCAGTGTGGTCCCTGGTCTTGAAAGGAGTTTCCAGATGCAATTGTAATGCAAACAAAGGGATGATTACTCTTAATATATTCTACATAAAACAATTATAGGAAAACCTTCTATCTAGAAGTATTATTTCCACTGGTCTGAGAGCACCATGGGCACTAGAAAAAATGGATATGCTTCTGTTATAACCAACTTGGAGGAAATCCATTAAAAAAATTAGATGTCCTTTTCTGTTTTAAGTTTACCAAGAATTGGAACTAAACACATGCCTTCTGAAGAAATCCCTTTCTCCCTCCAGCCATCACACTGAACTGAAATAAAACAGATGTGCTCAAATAAAAAAATCTGTGCTTACTTGTTATTTTTTTCCTTGTCCTTATTACCAACACATATGACTTGCACCAATACAGGTAAAAGCAAAGAATATTCTTCAGAAGTTTCCCATTGCTATATGCTGCCAATACCTGCTGTGATTCCATTCCTATAAATAATAGGTTTCTTGTGTTATATTGTCAGATCCCAGCTGCACAAAAGCCAAACTCAAAACTCAGACATTCTTAGAGATTTTAAAAAAACTAAAAAACAAACGTCCCAAATCCAAAACAAATACATACAAATTCAACTAGAGATTAATATTTTCAAGATTTGTGGTCAATTAGTTCTTATTGTTTGAAGACAAAAATTTGATCCTTTAGAAAGTACCGGTTTTGGTATAGGAATATAAAGTAATATTTAAAGCTTCATTCAAATATCCTTTCAGAAGTAGATTCTCAGGATGGGGTTTCATAGTTTCACCATTACATTAAGAAAAATAAGTTGTTTGTAGAACACTATGCAGTTCATAAGTTACCAGTTATAAACTAATCCTCGATATCCAGTCCAAATCCTAAGGGAGGCTTCAAGGCAGCCACTTCTTTTTGGCAATACAGTGATGAAAGATATATTGTTGAAAACCATAAAGCCTTGGGAAAAAATTTAGCAAACTATCTACACAGGAATGAAATGTTGAGAGCTTGGCTCATCGGCTGAGGCTTTCTGGAGAAGGAGGGGCTGCAAATATTTTCGTACAGGTTAGCTAAGCAGTCTTGAAAACAAAGAAAAATGATATATATGAATTACTAGAAAGGTTTTCTTGTATACCACAGGACTTGCTTTCCAGGGATCTGCAGATAAAGATTAGGTGTTAAATGAATAAAAACTATCCTTTTGTAAGTTGTTCATAGATGTTATTACCACAAATGAAGCTTGTATTCAGAAAACATAGGTATGGATATGTGTTTACAAATTCCCAGGAAGTTCTGTTCATAAGGAGGGACCATCACTAGCATAGTTTGTTGTATACAAGCATTACACTAGTCTAGGTGAACGCAGAGGAATATTGCTCTTCCATAGCACAGAGAATAGCATAAGATTACAGCAGAACCAGCTGCCCCTACCGTTACTTCTTATCAAGGCAGAGCTCTGGCCAAAATAAAGCCTGCAGGATTTAGCGATGCAGCTAGATGCTCCCTTCTGCATCAACTGTAGGAGAAGCCAAGGCATTTTAACAAGAACATTTCAGTGTACACAGTTTCATCACAGGTCTTTTTATAAACCAGTAAAACTTTCCAGACGTAAAGAACAGTAGTAAAACAAGGTTTCCTAAAACTTTTGTACTGGATGAAAAAGGCTTATTTCCCCTCTCTGATGCTAGGAAAGTAACTCCCTGAAAAAGCCTATGACGCCCTTCATGCAGCCAAGGCCACAGAGTCAGCAGGGCCTGAGTCAGCCTGAGTTTCTCCTTTTTCCCAAACTTTTGTGCATCTGTTTACTTACCCAATAAACACTTGGGACCAGCCCCTGTGGGCTATGCTGTATTGGAGGTGCAGCAGTGGTGTCTACACCCGCTGCTGAGGACAGCCTCACACAGTGTATGGACTTGGTCCCCGGTGCAGCTCGCAGGCACCAGTCTGCAAACACAAACCTCCATGCCTGAGCATGTCCCACCAGCAGATGCACCGTGGGCAGGCCTAAGGGTAGTCAGCTGAGCTCTGGGGACCTTATTTTCAAACAAGAGCAGACCAAGCCAATGTGCCCTTCATAAGGACATCCTCACTGTGGCTGGAGGCTTCTGGGTGCTGCTGTAACACAAATGGTCAGATAAACTGAGACTCACACCAGGGCTTCGAATATAAACATTGGAATTGACATGGTAATTTTGTCATGTTAACAGCTCAGCTAGGCATCAGAAGGAAAGAAACCAAAATCCTGGAGATGAGCAGTCCCAGAAGCTGAAGAACCTGGAGTCAGATCTGAAGTTTATGGCAGTGTGGGTTCTGTACACAACTTACTTATACAAGATGATTTATTTTTAATTGCAGACTAATTCATGGAAAGACTTCAGAAAGCATCTGATACTTTTGGCAAAATCCTGGCCTCACTGAAGCCAATGACAAATCGCCCATGACTTCAATGGGATCATGCTTTAAGGCTTTGTTCCTCCCGTCTCAATAGAATAACACTTTTGCCAGCTGCAGTAACAATTTTTGGTTATTACTGAAAAGAGACATCATTAACAGAAGAATCTTCTTAGCGGATTCACCAAATGCTTGTACTGAGGAAAGTTTGATATAGTTCAGTGGCCACATCCTTCTGAACACGCACTCAGTGGCAGTTAGAAACATATGCTTTTTATAAATTTTTCATTCAGAAACAAAGACTGACAGTGAAAACCAAAAGCTTTGATATTTATATATATTGCTAAATGGTTGCACTGGAAAGTACATTTCAATTAATGTGTCACAGTGCATCACAGTTGTTTTAAAGTTTGCCGACTCAACCAACTCTTTAGCTCTATGTACACAAATAGAAATCAATTTGCTTCAGCGAGTGCTCTCCACCAAGTAGAGATTTTGTAGGTCAAATTATTTTACTCGGACCCAGAACATGCCATAACATTACTATTATTTCCACCCTGTCACCTATTTCAAAGATATGCCATTATTCCCTCTTGGGTTTTATGTTAGCACTATATTCCAGTAAAGCCCTTTAGTGAGATTTTATATAGATTAACTACTAACCAAACACAACTTTGCCCATTTGTGTGTTAGCTTTTTTGTTTCTTATGTACTCTGCTGCCGCCTCTAGGACAACATTGTAAAACTAGGTTTTGTTCTATGGCAAGCGGAGTTGAAAGTTACTTCTATACCTCAAATAATGCTATAGGAGAAAAATGAGACAATTCTAGCTGTATTCTTTGCTAATTTTGGAAATGAAAACGAAAAAGTGATAGCAAGTATCATGTTCAGCTAAAGAAAAACAGGTCTTCCCAGCAAAGGCACAGTTGTCTTATTGTAATTCGCTGCCTTTTCTAGATTTAGCTAATCTATTCAGCTCTTGGGACTGTGGGCAAATAAGAAAAATCTTTTTAAAATGAACCTAGCTTTCCATTTTTCCACAGATCCAAGAGTCAAGTAGATTAGTGTGTATAAAATGCCCCTTAAATGTCAGAAATTGCCTATAGCTAGGCACCAGACAATGCACTCTGGTTCTAAACCTTTCACTCTGCTAGGAATACATCAAAATGCATTGACCAGCTCACATCCCAAAGGGTGCTTATATTCATGGAGAGATTACAGTGTATTTCCTGATATTGATTGTATTGGGTTGGGGGTTGGTAGTCTCAAAGAGGAAGAACGGTTGTCCTTGAGCAAGAGGAAAACAGTGTGTGTCATCCCATGCTCCTGCACCAGCCTACACAGGTGCCTTGGAGCAGATCCTGATGGGCAGAAATCAGTGGTTAACATGTGCCTTTGCCAGTGTATCTTTCCTGGCAGGTGTCCGTAACGCTAGTACTCAGGAGACCTAAGATAAAGGATATTGAATAAAGAGTAAGGGAAAGCTATAAAAAGGTCAATTTGGACTTGGAATTAGGTAGCAGAGAGCTCATACTCCACAGGTAATTCTCATTTCCCTGAAGTATTTAAATAAAATAGCTACCAATCCTGAGAAAAGCCCCCTTCTGTTTGAGATTGTCATCTCCATGGCCCCACTTGGCTACTGAAGTGCCTCACTTGCCTGCTTGGCTGCTCACTCGCCTGCTTGGCTAGTAGGACGTATTTGGAGCAATGTGACCTTTTTTACCTGATTCCACAAGCAAGATGAATTTTACCTTCATATTATAGCACACCATTGGCCGAAAGATATGCAAAATTAGCTAAGAGGGGAAAAAACCCCTCTGCTTACTGGTTTTTGGAGATATCTTATTCAAAGATGTAAATCTGATATATTCACATTCAAACTCAAATTTCAGTCTCCCTTCTCCCAAAGTCACAGCCAGCTACAGTTCCTGCAAAATGCTATTACCATATTAATACGCTTTCACAATATTGACTCCTCTGCAAAAACCACCCACTAATTAGTAAAATTGACTGAAACAGAAAGACGTGTATACACAGTTTCTTTCACCTACTTGTGCTTCACTCATGAGCTCTTTTGCCCTTCAGATGCTGATGTTTTCCTGATTCAAGCTCACCTTGTCTCCATCTGTGCTCCTTGCAGCCCCTGAGACCATCTGTCTGGACTTCCAAACCTACCCCAGCCTCCCAAGTGTTCCTCTTATCCCATGTACCTGCCTCTGTTGGTTTTGTTCATTAGGTGGTGAGATAAGTATTTTTTTTTTCTTTTAACCGTTGACCCTGCATGTCAGCTGACTTCCAATCAGGCTGTGCCCAAAGCCTACTGAAATCAATGAGAGGTATAGCATGGTCTCCACTGGGGTTTGGGTCGGTCTCTTAGAGGCTCACAAGGCCAGCGTGCCTTGCCTATGTGGGAAACAAGTTAAAATATTGACCATTCCACCTAAAATGAAGATCCCAGTGAAGACAGTGAATGTTTTGCTGTTGACTTTGCGTAGGCCAGAATCCCATTCTGCTCAACTTCTTACAGGCAAGATGTGCACCTATTGTACAGAAAGTAGAATTACTGAGACATTGCTGTAACCAGGATTTCCCCATGGAATACAAATGGTTTATTCAATCCAACTTCCCTCAACATTAAAAACAGAAACATGCATAGATCATGTTAGCTGAAAATGTGTGGAACACCTTCAAATCTTTTTTACTTCTTATCCAACAAATATTTCCTATGTACTTTGGTCTTATTTGAGAAATGCTAAATCCCTTCATTTAAAACAGAATAAATAAATTGCAACCATCAGAGAATGATTATGGAAAGTTATGCCAGAACTCATCTTGCGGTCACTCCACGATAAGAGATTGCTTATGGTGCTATGTTTTGTTTCCTTTTTCATTATTATTTTAAAGGAGGCAATTATTTCTGAAGTCATACGGAAAAAGTTTGATTAAAAGTATATTTATACAAATGAGCATATTCCCAAATAATGATCCCTTCCGAATAGAAGCAAATTGATTTTGGTTTGGATGTTTTATTTATTTATTTTAAAACTAAGGATTGTTCCTTCAGAGTTTTCCTATTGGCCTAAATAGTGATATATGAGCAGTATGAAAAATGAAAGCTGGCAGAAGCAGTTGAAGAAAAAGAAATCTCCATAGGAGTCTGGATACAAAACTACAATTGCTGCAAGTGATGAATGCAAACCAGCACTCTTTTCGAATGCTAGCCTTTGAAAAATGCGTACTTGAGAAGAACATCTTAAAATGCTTCATGCATGAAATATACATTTTCCCTTATTTAAAAATCATTTAAAAAGCTAAGCTTTAGGCATCTTCTTACACTTTTGCCTACTCATAAAAATTATTTGTATTACTCCACTTTTATCCAAAGGCTTTAAAGAAACTTAATATTACAGCAGTGGAAATACAGAGCAAGAAGAAAGTCACCTCCAGTAGTATTCCCAAATCTACCACAGGAAAGAGCAACCTAATGGTATCTTTCAACACATGAAGAGGGAAAGAGGTACAAAAAGCGGAGGAGGCAAATAGGAGCCAGGATTCTTAGGTCAGATTTTGTTCATTCATTTTTGAAATTGGAATAGAAACAACTTGCATCCCCTGGGTATTGCCAAAGACTTAATTATGTTGTGGTGTTTTTTTTTTTTTTATGATGCTTCAATTATACTTGTGTGGAACGATAACTGCGTATTGCCACACACACACAGTTATTCATTTGTAGTCTAGTAACGCATCCAGTGTAGTCTTATCCTCTGAGAAATGATAGACCCCACCCTACAGAGATTACAAAAATAATAATAATTCATTATTGTTAAAAAGTAAGATAATCATATCTACCAGATGGGCAATTTGTAGGAAGCTGTTTGTTGCTCTTCGTACAGGAATACTTTTCATTTGTACGTACACGAAGGCTAGTTTGTGCAAAGTGCCAGTAGATGGAGCTAAAGAATATAGGCACATTTTCAGGTTTTGGGGGGTCAGCAGAAGAGAGAATGTTTCCTTCTGCTTTACAATTTGTACCAAGATACGAATGCAGTTCAGATGCCATTGAAGCTGAACCTGAAATCTAGCCCTAATTACACTGTCAAGTCTGGTCTTGGTTCCAAATTTGATGGGAACATCAGCTCTGCCGGGAAGTGGTAGGTCACTGCACATCCTGCAAGGCTCCCCGAATCTCCATCCCTCCCTTGACTGCCACAGTCCTCTCCCACCACCTGTCCAGACACCTACTGGCAGGTAGGAACTGGATACAGAGAGAGAAATATAATGTGGTAAACCTAGACTAAATGCAGACACGCCTGGAAGGGAGAGGGAAGGCATGGGGCCAAGGGGGATCACAGCTGTCATTATGGAGCCTTACAGTATTCAGAGAGCCTGAATATCTATAGTATAATCACGATTGCTTTATGTGGGATTTGCTCAAAAAAAAAGTCCAGGCAAGACCTGAAAAAAAAGTCCTGAGAGAAACTTTTGGTTTTGATATATTACTTTGAAAACTTTATTTGAAAATTTAGTTCTTTCCCGTTAATTTTGTTGACAGATCCCTAAAATCTAGTTTGATTACCATTGAGCAATACCATGCTCACCTAATGTTGCCTCATTCACTGGTGATGACCAGAAAGTTCACCTCTTCTTAGACATGAATATTCTGTGAAGCTTTTAGGCCAATGCCCCTCAATAAATCAAGAAAATTGATACCTGAATTTTAGAACTGTGCAGGGTAGGGATCTCCATCTAGCCCTTCCTTCAGGTGCTGATACCCTTCTCTTCTTATAACATCCAAGTTGGAGAAAAAGCTCTGGGCCATTCTTCAAAGGAGGATCCTAAATTGAAACCCCTGTCATTCAAAGGCAATTTCCCATGTAGCTGAGATTTCTCCTTTGCTGTTAATTTTGTGCATATACTATTCATAAACAGACAATATTTCTAGAAGCAAGGAGATGGCTGCTGAATTAAGATATGGGTTCACTCAGTGAATTCTTACTTTATCAACACATGCATTCAAAATTATTTTAGAAGTAATTTGCTGAAACTGTTTATCTTTCACAGCCTTCAAGATCTGGCTCAACAAACATCTTCTAACAGAAGCTATTACTTGAGGTTTATATGTATCAGCAACTTTCCCCACTGTGATCAGCAACAGACTTCAGATTTTAAAAAGACAGACATTCCCTCCAAGTTGTCTTGTTTATATTAGTTTCCTTTTGCCACAATAAGGGAAATTTAGTAAAGCAAGACAAAACTTCTCCTTGCTGGCACTGGATTAGAGGCCGCACTGGAGCAACATTGTCACTGCAGAGCTTGGGGGCCTTAGAGCCCCCTCGGTGCAGCTGGCAGCAGGATGAAGCCAGGTCTCAAAGGTATGGCCCTGGAGCTACAGTTGCCTGAGGTTGTTGAAACAAAACCAATGCTAATTTTCATTTTTGCTGGAGGTGATTTGCTTTACCTTTATGCCATCCTCTTGGAGAGAAATAAATGCATGCAAACTGCTTGCTCCTGTCCCCATGGTGAAGCTTTCTGCCCTTGGAGTCAAACTGTGGCCATGCGCAAATTAATGTGACATCCAGCACAATGGAAAGGAAAGAAGTCAGCATCCACGCAGTGAGGAGTCTGAGGACGTGGTGTGGTGCTGGGGAGCGCACTAGGAAGCATGCACAAACGGGTCTGACGGCAGTGAAGAAAGCTTCCCATCCACGTGCAGTGGATGCGTGCTTCCTTCCTTCTCATCATCCCTTGTGCCTACTGTGTCTGCCTGCTCAGCCACACAAATTGTCTGTGTCTCACCTGGCAGCTAAAGAAGGACAAGAAGCTTAGGTAGGACAATTTTTAACAGGCATTTTTAGACAGATTGCCAAAGGAGATTGGGAGTAAAGTCCCCTGGCATTAGGTGTGTGAAAGTTGCTGTTGCTGCTCCACATGCTGCTATGTGCTGACCCAGCTGATAGCTCTTCACAGACTGCACAAACCAAGAGTTTTTATATCTGTATTATTTATTATGTTATTTGTATTTTATATTTATTTTATATATTATACAATATTATATCATATATTATATCTATAATATGTATTTTTATATTTATAGCTGTACAAACATATATAAACTTCAGTGGGATTAAACCAGGCCATCAATGACTGCTAAAAGAGGAAGTGGCAACTTTTTCCAAAGCAGATCCTAGGCCATGTAGGTCATTAAAGGCCAAAACCCAGTGTGAGAAAACCACAGACCCTTAGGACAGAGCTTTTGGAGCAACAGGTGCTAAAAGATGAGGAGACAGCACAGTAAGGACAGTACCTGTCTAGTAAGCAGCATAACTTGCTTGCCAATTAGGATTGCAAGCCCATGTCATTCCCACATTTTCCTCTTGGTACCAAAAATGAAAAGGAAGAGACTGAAAAAGAGAAGATTGGTCCAACAGTATCTTTTTTTTTTTTTTTTTTTTTTCAGGAGATGTTCTTTGCATACCTCTCCCTGGGAGAGAAAGAAGTATATTAAGAAATTTTTTCCTCTTGCTATAGTCCCTGCCTCAAAGAGATAATTAAGTGACATCCTGGTAACTGCTTATGAGTAGAGAGGAAGGTTTAGAATGCTGGCACATGGCGCACACTTTACTATGGCAATTGTGCAAGCTCAGATTTATTGGGACAGTTAGTCATATCAGTCCAAAGACTGTCACATCCCGTTTTCAGAAGTGTCATGTAATTAATCTTTCCTTGACTTAGAGTCAGACCTCATCATTCTAAATACCATAATAGATTTTTAAATGAGAACATTAATAACAAGGTCTCTCTATTATTTACCTTGGCTAGCGTAATGAAAGCCGAAAAGCAGATGGCTACTCCCAAGGGCAGGTGAGGAGAGACATAAGAAGGAAATGAAAGTTGCTGACCTTCCTGTAGAAGAACCCACGGAAAGAGTATGATTTGCAGAGCTTCAGTTCATCACTGAAAAAGAGGTGGTTGTTTTAATTTCTATTAGGTACTTCGGAGGCATTTCCATACAATGGTGATGAGGGCCATAGGCATACTTAGATATATCTATTAAACCATAAAATCATAAAGGTATAATATGCCAGTCTCAATTAAAATAAAGATAACTATGTTGAACCAGAATTTATTCCACCAGTAATCAGACTGAATCATTTATTTAAATTTGAAAATAAAGAATGCTGAGTGGGTTCTTTGCAAACCAGCTCTAGTTTTTGGGCTGTATTACAAGAGTTTAAGCAAAAGCCAGAAGCAACAATTAAATCTGAACTGACTTCAGAAAGCTGGGAGAGAATAAGATACTTTGAGTTCCATGCCTGTACCTTTACTCTTTCCGCGATGTATGTAAAATGCAGATATTTCAATAGATATGGGAACACAGCACACAAGGCAATGAAATTGTGTCACGTACCAAATGAGAACAGAAGCAGCATGATATTAACCTAGCTTCACAACAATCACTACAAAGAGAATAAGATGGTAGTAAAACCACAACCTTTTTTAAATGACAGGGTTGAAACTGGAGTCTAATGCTACTTTTCTGCCTCTACACTCCATTAAAATGAAAGGGCTAATAAGAAATGCATTTCAGAGTTCAGTCCCAATTATCCAAACTCCACAGAGGACACGTAGTGAATGCAGATTATCCTGATTTCAAACAATCAATGAATTTTGCAAGGAAACATAGAAATGGTACCACAACTAGAGTTTTTCCAGAAAGTTAAAAAGAGATTTGTGTTCCCAATCTGAGCAGCAAGAGCGAAGATAAACGCTCTCCCATGTGGATGACTCAGATGAGACTTGAGTCTTCTGGGGTTAGATGCTGTGATTGCTGGAGAAAGCCAGGTTTGTTCATATGTTAGTGGGGGTTGGCTTATCCCCGCTGCGAGCAGTGAGCAAACACTAGGGGTGAAATCCCAGTGCAGAAGAACGTTACAGAAAAAGTGGAGTCACACCAGGGTGAATATCCACAACCGTAAACTGGAATTGCTGGAAACAGCAGAAATACTCTACTCATTGAGGGCAGGTGCCCTCACACAACAGAACACGCAACACAACAGAAATATCCCTTGCTCCTGCCTGACAGTTCAAAGGAAAATATCCCTGAAAGACTACAGAAATATATGATAAAAATTGGTCACAAAGAGTTTACAGTGCAAATTCTGGAGCAGAGCAAAAGTTTTGATAAACAGAGTTAAGCACAGTGCACAAGGAAATACTCTGACTAGAGTCATCAGCAAGGAAGACCTGGGCATACAGGCTGTGCAGTCGTATTCTGAGATACCTGTAGTCACCAAACAGTGCAAGAGATCTGGAAACTCTTTGCAGGACAATGTGTTAGTCTTGATTACTTTTTACAGGTGAATCCTCCAGACAAGCTAAAAAATACCTACATGTTTTATTGTTGTACACACCCTTAAGACTTCTCTATTTTTGTTTTGTTTTCATGTAATCTCTTTTAATAACAATGATAGAAGTACCACAGCTAGGAGAATCAGAAAAGGTGACATAAAATATGGTCAATCAGAATGACACACTTTACTTTTATTGTTACAAATGACGAATTTGATTTGAGAGCTTTTGGGGGTACTATTCTTAATGTATAACAAAAGAGGTTGAAATTGATGAATACCATAGATCATTGTATTCCAGAATGGCACCTTGAAATGTTAAAGTATCAATCTAAAATGATATACTATATCCAGAAACTGAAATGGGTTGGTATTCTAACTATTCTTCTTCTTCCTTCTAAAAGTTCATTGAAGTGAATCCACCACAGGACCACACAGCTTTCTAGTAAACTAAAACTTCTTGTCTCAAGTCTCATGTGATTTCAGACTTCCTTCACTTTTATCCTGTAACTTGCTAACAGCAATTAACAGCCAAATTTTCATAATCATATCACCATCATTATGATACCCCATACTATGGTGTATTTTCTCTGATGATTCCTAGAGCATTCTGTAAATTAAGAAGTGGTATAGTCAAGCATGCTGCCAGTTCGTGACAACAGCAAAAGGAAAGGGTCATCTTGTTGAAACCAGCTATTTGGTTTCACGTCTGCTGACCAGAATGAAGAACAACCTGTGAAACAGAGTAAAGGAAATGAACACAAAATAGTCAGGACAGGGCTGTCTAGCATTAATGCTTGATTACCTCAGGCCCAGTATGCATAGGAGATATTGATAGGAAGAGAGAAAGTTGCTGTCATCTTCTTTTAAAAGCACCCAAACACCCTTGCTAATCTCAGGGATAACTATACGAGATACACATACCTCAAGGGACACTAGCTGTCTTAAGGAATTTCCAGTCTAAATAGACATGACAGTCAGAGAGTAGGAAAGGAGGAAAATTATCATATCCAGTCATAGATAAGGATTTGAAGCACCTACAGATTATGTGGAGTCAGGCTCACGCTTATCACTGGAGGGAGATTAGGGATATTTCAGCTCCCTTGTGTACCATGTGCCCCTGTGTCACACGTGACGATGCCCCTGTGGCAATACCCACCTCTGTCCACTATACAGAGTGAGTCTGTGGCAGATCTGAGAAAATAATCCATCTTCCAAACCCAAAGCACTGAATGGAGCCACAGGCAAAGCAAAAAAATCCCCTGTTTGCATGATCCAGCTCCTCCTATAACAAGTGTTCATTGTGCCTTTAGCTGCTACAGGAGATCATACATGCAGCTCAGAGAATAACTCTGGAGAAAAATACACCACTTGTGACTGTGGTAACATTACTATCACTCCTCCAGTTCTTCCCAAACCTGTAAGGAGTAGTGGGTCTTCCTGTGCCGCTTGTTTTTACTGCTCAAAGTCCAAGTGAAATCAGTAGCAAATGCTATCAGGATGCAGAACCAGGACCATGTGCTTTGAATAGTTCCTGAACAGAATAGTCCTCAGTGGGACTAACTACTCATATCTTTTCACTATAAAAAATGGGTTTTAAAGCATCCTGAAAGCATGCTCTACACACATGTATACACACAAGGCTCTGTCCTTCAAGACTAACATCCCCCAAAAGTATATATCAAATAACTACAACCTTGAAGACACTCTAACAGTACGATGTTTCATTCTTGCATGCCTCTCTCCTATTACTCTTCACAAAAGCTATTGCACCCTGTTCTTTGGGCTTCTTCAGCAGAAAAAGTGGGTGGCATACCACAGAGCAAGAAGCAGAAGTAGTGGACCTGTAATAGTGATTTAATGAATGCCAAAAATGATCCCTTTCCTACACGAGCTAATTTATCATGCCAGTAAGAACAGGAGTGAGTGGAGCAATGGTACAGCTCTGAGAGTGCAAAACTGATCTTTTTGCCAAATTCCCAAATGAGAAAAGAGCAGCACTGTTTAACGGATCATGATAAGTCATAATTGTCCTTACCGCATTTCAGGGCAGCATGCTTTATTTAGCTCTTTAACCTTGGCCTATTTGTTATCAGCACAGTCGAGAATAGTTTGTATTCATTAGGAGACTTGTTTATTTTGTAACATAATCCTTTTCTTTGTTAACATGAAAGCACAGAGCATGAAGCACTGGAAGGACAGTTCATCCAGGTCTGCAATGTTGTTCCATAAAAAATGTCTCTTGATAAATGATTACCAGGACTAGATTTTATGGGCTAGATTCATAAGAAATTTGGGTCTTGCTCCCATATGTTTCTTACATAATAGGAAACATGCAAAAGATCCTTAAAAGTGCAATTCCTGGTCACTCATTAAGTGCTCCCCCTCTCTTATTTCTGGGCAGTATAAGACATTTTTGTGTATTTTGTCGATTTACTCATCTTGGAAGAATTTGTTTTAAGAATGTCAACTTTTTCCTGTAATTTGAAACCAGATTTTTAAACTGCATTCCCTAAGGATCATTAGAAAAAAAAAGAAAAAAGAAAAACCAAACCAAACCAAAACACATTTTTGCTCCTCTCTCATCTTGCTCATACCCAGCTCCAGGAAAGACTTCAGCACATAGAAAAGAGAGAAAATTACATGGAACAGGTGGCTGCTGTTTGACTGCACCAAAATCTTGTATTTCCACAAGTGGCTTGTGATTCCTGCTGCTATTCTTAGGCCCTCAGGTCACCAACAGAGAGAAAAAGAGAAAGCCCACACAAATTTGATAGTCCCCAAAAAAATTCAGCTTCTCTGAGCCTCAAGGTAGGCTGGAAGAAGTGCAAGTATGAGAACAGTTTCTAATCATCTTGAAAATTTATATTTAGATAATTTCTTCAGCCTGTCTTTGAACAGACACATTTATCAAGTAAGTGGAAAATGTCTTTTTAGATAAACTAGATATAATACCAATATGAAACATCAGAAGCACTGTCTTTCAAGGGCATTGCACTGGTTAGTGCTTGAGGCTAGTTTACTGAAGGAATGTTAACTCTTAGAAATGCAGATATATGATCACGGGGATTTAATACAGCTTCTAAGACAGAGAACTTAAATTCATTGTTAAGTGCTCCAATCTTTTTAAAGTGGTGCTGCCCCATATTTGCATTAATCCAAAAGAGAAATGGATGTTTTTTCTGCCACTTTCTTGATGTGGATCTTTAAAGTTAGCAAAGGCAGATCAAGTGTGGCCATTTTGCACCTCAGGAAGATTTTTTTTTTTCTGTGTGGGCCATGAGCCTTCCTTCTTACCTGTGCAGAGGAGATAGCACATTTATATTTCAACACCTTTCCTGTGCTTGGAGATTAGCAGACATTTGTCCTCTAAGCAGAAGTGAGGACAGACCAAGAACCCATGCACACAGGCTGCTGAGCACGTTTTACACGCAGTAAGAAAGAAGTATCTGTTTGCTCCTTGTGTGTGAAAAAAAAAAATCAGCAATGTTCATATTAAAGCTGAACTTTTGAACCTGAAGTGCTCATGTTAGGAATATCTTGTTCACCTATTCCTGTCCTGGAATGTTTTCCATAAAGCTTTATGATGGAACACATAGTAAACAGAAACAATCTTCATCATTCACAATCATTTAATTTTGCTCACAGCACACAGTTCATCCCTGCTGCACCCTGGATTTTGGGTTTCTCTTCCCCCCCTGCAGTGGATGGATACGCTTAGGTAGGCTTTGATGCGCTTGGACTTCTGCTTCTGAAAGAGGCAAAGAAAATGCACCCGAAACAAAGTAATTTCTGTTTCTGCAACAAAAATATCTTATTTGTAGTCAGGCTATTGAGTCTTTTTCCAAAGAGGAAAAGTAGGATTCAACTTACAGGTTTAAGTGACTTTTTTTATGCTGGTTGGATTAAACAAAGTATGGAGTAGGTGGCTCACTGCACAACTGGCTGTTTTCAGAACAGACAGAAAGAGACTATGCAAGACCAAACTCTCATTTCAACCATTCTTCCACATAAAAACCACTCTGATTCCAGCAGGATTTGGGTTCCACAGGAGGAGCCATCTGGAGCTATAACCACACTTAAGGATCTCTGGAAACGCCTTGTGGGTATTCTTTGTGCTTCTGGAAACCCGATGTCATTGAGAAACTTCACAAACTTTTGTTCTTTAATGGAGAGCATAACTGCGGTTGATGGAGGGCTAGCAGGCCCAAAGGGTGGATGAAGCACAGTAGCTTCTGTAGCCGGTGGCACACAAGAGAGCATTGTGTCTTGCCTAAGCTTTTGCCTGCAGCTGACTCCTGACACTGGACAGAGACCCATTTACCAGGAGCGCTGGCCCCGTGCCAGGGGCTGTCTCAAGGATGAAGCACACATCTCTGGGACACTAGCAAGATGCTTTAACCATGCTGCCTCAGGAGAAAGCAAGACATTTTTCACAGAACATCCTACACTTTCCTCTGGGACAAGAGGACATATGGTCCTTAAGAGACATGATTTATGTTCTGCATATAAAGAGCTATAGTAAAAACCTGGCTTTCTGCTAAGATGGCACCCACTCCTGAATTTATCCAGGTCCAGTATTGTTTCCATTAGATAAACCTCTAGGTTTGGAGTCATCTAACAAAGAACAACTTCATAATGAAAATTCACTTTGTGCCGAAACTTGGCATGTGGACTGTTATGCCTAGGAGCCAACTCCCCGTTTCTCCATATGTATTTTAATAGGTGGATCTGTTTTCAAGCAACAGGGATCCAAATGGGTCAGTGTTTATTTATAAATCTGAGATCTTCCCTTCTGCCTCATGTTAAAACTTTGTTCCAGGGTCACAGCTTTTTTTCAGAGCATCCACAAATTAGCAGCTATCCTAAGGTACACCACTTTACAAGGACTCAACTTTTTTCTTTTTTAGAGCTACAATGTACCTGAATGTCATGGTGGCATCTCTAAGATTAAAAAAAAAAAAAAAAAGTAAGACTGTGTTACGCATTTCAAAGAATGAGGTACTGTGGATGTTTTGATATTCTGTTGATTTCTGGATGAAAAAAAAATAATTTAGAAGTCTCCTCTTCAAAATTACTTTTTGTGTGATGAAGTATGCCTGGCAATCATTAAGTATAAAATGAGAGTATTATTTAAGCCAGTAAGCTTGGCAAAACCTATAGAACCTTCTCTCTGCTACAATTCTGCCTATATTTAGCATTATAGACCACAGAACTTTTAAAACCTCCTTGTTTTTCTCCATATTTGGAAATGTGTTAAAGACAGACATGTCACAGTAGAGCTACACACTTTCCAGCATCCCTGCATGGTATAACACAACCACAGTTAAACAGTTTAGGCAGGGTAAAACCAGTATTTTGGGAAAGTATCAGGCCAACTGACTATATGCAAAGCAAGCAGGCAGCACCTGCAAAGCCCAGGGTTTCCAAGAGGTTTCAGGTTGACTGCGCATAGGTGCAGCAACATGGGTGGGAAGACTTGTCTTCACTGAAAGCACTGGTCTTGCACGACCAAGCCACTGCTCAGAGCAGCACAGTCCAAAAAACCACAAAAAACCTCCCAGTCCAGGTCACTCTCAATAGATAAAATGAGCACAGAGCTGTCTACCTCTCATAAGGACATTCAGAAAACCCGGATGATACGTGAAGTTATGGCTGGAATTGAATTACTGACTCATTTAATGGCATTCTTCCCTCTAGGACAGTTTGAGCAACATGCAAGTTCAAGGAAGGAGGTAATGAGATCAGGGAGTGATAATGCACATCAGATTAAGTGTGTGGCTAAGGGAAAATGCAGCAACCAAAAAAGAAGACCAAACAGAATTCTGGGCTGCATGACAAAGGCAACAGCTCTTTTTCTTATACATGGATGAAGCTCCTTTTACGACACTGTGTATGACTTGAAGCCTGCCTGATATGGAGAGAATGATCAGCCGCTTCCTTCTGTTAAACCTCAAGAACTACTTCCCTCAAAGTCTTGAGAGGATGAGAAAAATAAGTCCAAGTGTTTGAAATTTAAGAAAGTTTGGTCAAATCTTACCTCTTTTCTTACCTCTCCTCTGTCCTTCCCTTGTGACTCAACAACATCTTGTGCTAGGCATTTTTGATATGGCAATCATAGAGATCACATATTGTAAGAGAATTTAAGATACAGTGTTTAGAAATCCCGTGTATATCAATTCCCAAAGCCCTTAAAAGTCAAAAGACTTATTAACAACTGACAGCATTGAAGTGGAAGCTGAGTTCAACCTGGAAACTTTAACCATCATCTCTAGATTCAGCTATTGCTGTGGAGGCAAAAATTCTACCTCCAGTATAAATAAAAAAAAAGTAAAAAGAGTGAGATTCTTTTCCTCTCAAACACCTGAAGTGTTTCTTTCTTGGAGCAAGGTGAGGAAGGAAAAAGAAAGCAGTTGGGGAGCATGCTTTTGTAACAAAGCATTGCAATATGAGCCAAGCCAGGGCTGCTGTCGCCTCCCGAGTGTTACAGCCTGGTGTCCCTCCCACCTCTCTCTCTCCAGTAAGCCACTTTCCCAAGAGACCCCACAGTGCCTATCATATGTTAGGTCAAAAGAAAAAATACTGATAGTAATGGCCCATAAAAAGCACAGGGGCATGAAGCATCCAAACCACATCTGCCTCAAAATACTACTATGGCTTGCACAGATACTTGACTCTATAAAAATATTTCAATTCCATGCATTTGGAGTTTTAGATGTGGGTCAGTTGGATTAGAAATGATATATTTTGTAAGATTTCCCCACACTGAAAATTTAAAATAGTAGCAGTACTGAAAGTTTTCCCCCAGCTAAAATTATCAATTTTGCAGAAGTTGAGTGTTGCCAGAAGGTTTTTGAGGACTTGTCAGTCATAAAACAGAAAACAAAAGATCATATGACCATACCAACAACGGGGTCCAAGAGGCAGTTATTAGGGCTGCTGACCTCTTCTTCACCCTTTGCCTGTGTAAGGGGAAGATGAATGCCACTTACTGCATTAAAGGGAGAGGAGAGGCTGTATTTGGCCTGAGCAATAGAGCAATCAGGACAGTCTAGACTTTCATCTGCATTGAAAGTTGGGAGAAGAGAACAAAAGCAATGAAGCTGAAGTAGCATGACAGCTTGAAAGTCTTGATGAGAAGACTGAAGATGAACAATCAATACAAATCATCTGCTTTTCCCTCTGGTACAAGGCTCAATTCTGTTTCACTTATCCCAGGTCCTCTTTTTCCCAGCTCATTGCTTTTATTCCTTCGGCTGCTTTCCACTAATTTTGGCTGCACAAAGCCCTATCAGCAAATTAACAAAGATTGCCTTAAATTGAGGTGAAATACTATGTCTTACTCTGTGCACAGACACACAAGGAGTAAGTTTGACTCCAGCGTGTTTAACTGCGTTGCTGGACTACATCGTAAGAAAGGAAATGTAGGGCAAGACAAGAGTATTTTCACAGTGGTCTGTAGCCCCTGGATCCACCATTCCCCAGTAGCTTCTCCAATAAGCACCCACCTGGTATGACATGTGTCCCCAGAGCCAAATACACAGAGAAGCCACGTGGCTGCACAGCACTCCTGGCCAGGCAACGGGTCTCCAGTGCTGTGCTAGCTTGTTGAAACTGTGGTAGTTCAGTGGAGAAGAGGAATCCACATGGATATAATCTTGCTGACCTGGTCCCAGCTCCTCCTGCTCACAGCCTTCTCTGGGGACATTTTTATGCTGACAGTGTCTGTACTTTTTTCATTTGACTGCCATAATCTCCTCCTCAGCAGATAAGCACAAGAAAAATTAATTTTTCCTGCATATGGCTGTCTGACACTAAGCCATAGATGTCTGAGTAGTTGGGGTTCCCTTCACCTTTCCTCTTTTCCCTCTCATCTCCCTCTTATTTTGTAACCTTGCATTAATTCGGCTGGAATTAGAGAGCTCACTTTGCTTAACTGCACAGGACATGCAGCTTAACACTGGCGGCAAGTGAGTGCAGCTGTCATTTCAGAACATGACAATTCACTCCTACAGTACATAATAAAAATAAAAAGTAAAATTAAATAAAAAATAACCCCAAAACACCCAGCATCACCCAAGGCATGGTCCCATACATGAAGTCCAGATAATACTCTGTGGGTATTTGCTGTCAAACACCCCTCCAACCACCAGGCATGAAGAAGCTGAGATGTCCTCTAACAGAACCATCTCATAAATATTTTTTATCATTTTTTGGTGGTGGCTTTGCTAGGGAGCGGGGAGAGTGAGTTCTTCTGCTTATTTTATTTTTTTCAGTGTTTATGGAGCTTTTTTCTCTTTTTATATAGCCAATAAACTGACATTTTGACTTCTGCAGGTAATCTGCAATAAATGAAGTGCATAACATCTCTTGGTGGGCAGTCACTTTGGATTTTCTGATATCTATTAGCACTACAGAATTTCAGAACAGTCTCACACCAGCTAGTTTAGCATATGCTAGGCAAAACTTCCCTGCATCGCATTTTTGGTTATCATTTCTCATCTGTAAATAGAGTAAGAAAGAAACAACCTGAAGACAGCAGTATGGTCTGTGTAGAGAGCAGTGTTGCTAAAAATACATGGCAATAAGGAAATGCAGGGTAGTCTCGGCTGGGATCTCTCCAATTCTAATGCTGCCTTCACCAGCCCCTTCCTGCAACCCTTGGTTATCTGAAAAACCCAGTGAAGGATGTGAAGAGGCTCACCTGAACAGCGAACTGGCACCTACTTGGACCCCAGGGCATTGTACATTTAAACTGATACTGCCCCGAGTATGCTCAGAGAAAGCCCAACATGCTCAGCTCCCGGGGAAAAAAAAAATACGCTTTTTGCATTTCCTAATTCCCACTTGCTTTAGCTTCAAGCAGGCTAAGGTGCACTGCTGAGGAGATGATCCCAGGGTCCAGAGAGTGAAGGCACCGCAGCTCGGGAGTTACGGGAGGCACCACAGCAGCACAAAGTCCTGCAGGAGTTCCCCAAAGGACACCACACTCCTCCAGTGCTCTGTGGAGAGCCAAATCTGTTTGTCACAGGTCAGAAATTTGTCTCTATTCCCAATATGTAAAGTGAGGCTAATACTATTTATCCCATGGGAAAGTTCTGAGGGCTTAGGTAGTGTGTATACATGGCTTCCGAAATATAATCCACTCCAAGGGCAGCCCTTCGTTCACCTTACAGAGCTGTGTTTGCACGTGTGCATGCCCGTTTCAGAGGGAGGTCCGAGGTCACCCCAGAGGTGGCCATCCCCTCGTTGAGAGCCATCCTGTTATCAGTTAATAATCGGAAGGGGAAGAGGCAATCAGATCGGTCACACTGGCATGATACCGCACGTTTGATGAATAGCTGTGTACCGAGCAACATCATCCATCGTGGCCTATTAGAGCACAGAGGGAAGCAGTGAATTAGCTTGATGCTGGAAATGAATGGTTGGTCCGGGCACCCTGATAAGGTGAGGCACACATCCTGGTGATTAGCTGGGTCGGTACTAAAGAACATTAGGAATTCACTTCTGCTGCTCTGATTGGTAATTAAGTGACTCGTCTACTGGCCGACAGTCCTGTATGCTTCCCCAGGCAGTTGTTAGTTCTTCGAAAACCACTCCTGACAAAATGAGGTTTGCCCTTGGTACACAGATAATGAGACTCAGCTTGACAGGTGTGGCGCGATTAGAGCGCCGCTACACGCGGCCCTTTCTGCTATAGCCACTCCGCAGTAAACACACTCATTACAACCCAACGGTCCCTGGAGGCAAAGCATGTTTGACATTATTAATTGGCTTTTCTGTATAAGGAGTCAAATAGATGAAAAGGTTTATCAAGCTGAAATAATTAATTTTGCCTGAATTCGCTGACAGTTCAGTTCTCCTGCAAAAGACCATTTTAAGGGTTTGGTTTCTTTTCTTTTTTTTTTTTTTTTTTTGTGAATTTCAAAGTTCAAAAGACATAATAGTGGTAAAAGTGGAGCTTTTTAGTAAATTATAATTAAAGGGAATTTAATTAATTTAGACCTGAGAAAAGGGTGTGTGTGTGGGGGAACTCCTATCTTTGTCTATACAGAGGTCTAGATGGTAGAACATATCATGGCTTAATAATGCATTAATTTTAATCTAATCAAAATATAATAAAAGAGGTAATTATGTTTAAAAATTATCATGCTCCAGTATTGGTATATTTAAACACTTAATACTTACACTGCTTCCAGTTAGCAAAAGTTGTAATTGTTGCACTCAAATTTAGCTTATTTAATGATAGGTCTTATATTCATGAGGTTAATTGAATAAATCATTGTAATAACTCAGGGTGAAACTATGATTATCTATCAGGTTCTAATTTCACTTTCAAAAGCAGAAAAAAACCCAAGTTATTTTTCTTGGTTTCTCTCCCCTAAAGGCAGTAGATGTTCTCCTCAAAAAAAACGAACCTAGCATTTGGTTGAAAAGATCCAAACATCCTTCTCATGTACTTTTCAAATGACACACTCTGAAGTTTATTTAGCCTTTTTGAAGCGTGCCCATGTCAGTTAGCAAATATTTTAAACCTTCCACATTAAAACACCCAGATAAATATTGTGCAGTTATGTGTATTCGGTCCGTTTACAAGCCTTTCTGTACTAATGAAAACCTTCACCTTATAATTGCAAAGGCGTAAGATTTGAAATTTCAGGAAACAGCCTGTAATATTTAAGTAAAAAAGAAATAGAAAACGAGGGAAGAGCAAGTGTGTCAGCAGTTACTTCTACATAGTTGCTTTTTAATACAACTGCTGGTGCACTTATTTGGAGATTTTAAAAGGACAGCTTCACACCCATGTTTTAAAAATCCTTTTGACCTTTTCTGACAGACATGTGTGCATACCACTGAGAAAAGTAATTCAAAAAGTTCTCTAGTAAACCTGTTATTTTTGCTGAAGCCTCAGTGGCCCGTAACCATCAGACCATCTCACTTCATATAGTGCGTGGACTGTTCCAAAACATTCAAAATGTTTCAAAACAGCAACCAGGGAGTTTTTCTACATTTAAAGCGGACTGTCTACCATCAAACACTCCAGAGTTCGTTCAACAGTGTTATAATTCATCAACATCTGTTTATTTGTCCCGATTAAACAGAGAAATCTAGGAAGCCTTGATTATTCATCTAGCAGAGGCTGAGGATCCAGGAATAACACACAAGCGTCAATATATTTTTGTTGCCGTTTGAGAGTATTTGTAAATTTTACAGTCTCTCACGTCTATATAAATGTATTTCTGAACAGACTGATGGGAATCTAGAAAACCAGTATTACATCTGTAAAAGTGAAAGGCCACCCACCAGTCCATTTTCATGGAGGAGTAGAAAACCCCCAGTAGAGAGAGCAGCAGACGGGTTCCTGGTGGTACCTTGCAGTTCGTGGTGTGACCCACTCATCTTTATGGACCCACACGGGCAGGAGAAAATATAGGGAAAGAGGGCAAAGCAGTGGGTCCCGCTTTAAAAGTCACACCCAGAATAAGAAACCATGAAGTCCTGCACAGGAACAAACTGTACTATTTACCAGCAACTTGGCATTTGGTTCTAGAAATGTCGTCTTCCAAAAATGCAAACACTGCTCACCCACAGTGGAGCAGTGAGAAAATGCATCAAAGGGATGGAGAAAATAAGACCATTCATTAACAGCATCATTTTCTGCCTTTGCCATGCTTAAGGATACTTATCATATTTTATACTTGCATGTACTATATTAAACTTACTAATTGGCTACACAATAAAGCTGAGAGGATGTTATGTTTAAGTAACTGGGGAACTGAGAATTGGGAGTGGAACAGGAAGGATGCGGATGAGCTGATCTATGCTTATTGACCAAGTTTTTTGAAGATTTTAGTTGGCATTTTCTATAAGCATGTTGAATTCTTGTGTCTTACAGAAATAAATTCATATGCTAATTCTAAAAGTAATTTATTTCGGATTTGTAATGACTTATCTCACACTAACAAATCCTGTCTTGAAAAGTCTGGCAAAAGCGCCCACACACCTAAAGCAAAGACCCCAAAGCCATATAACACATTGTTCTGCTAATAGAATTAATAATTCTACATCTTCAAATTCTTGTTTTCAGCATTTTTTTTTTTTTTTGATAAAATTCTCCCACCTAGAAGGATTTTGCGTCAACATGGTCAGTAGAAGAATATCCTGGGGGAAAGCACATCTGCCCAGCACCTCCCTTTCATTCATTAACCCACCAGGGGCTAACACTAATTAGATCAGGCTGCTCATTTTAAGCTGATAATTGATTTAAATAGGTTGCTCATTTAAAATAGAATAAAAACCTGCTAAACATTTGGTGCTTGGGTTTTTTTCATCTGCAACTTTCAATTGCTTGTGCAATGTAGCATAAAATGTAGAGGTCTCCCTTTGCTAAAAAGGCCATAAAATTAATTACAATGAGCATGAATTGTGCAGGGTGAGTGGGTGGGGGAAAACGAGTGCTGAAGTTAACTGGTGATGACTAACTAAGAATCAAAAGCAATAGAGCTTGTTTCTTTCAAGCAGAATTTTAAAAGTAACTTGGATATCTGAACCACTCAGTTTTACAGACTTCTTTTATCCCATAAGAGAAGGAACAATTTAGCACATCTAGGGTTGTTTTATGTGTCTTCTGAACTGCCACTGCTGGGTGCACGAACATTATCACATACTGCTAGAGGTTTCCATTGTCTCTCTTTGATTAATTAGTATCTCAGCTTCTGTTTGAGCATGTAAATACAAAGTCTTCATTTTATTATCAGGACAGTATCAAGCCTCAGTCAACATAAAACTATTCACTTAGTGAAGTTGCACATCAAAAACTTTAGTTGTGTGTCCATAATTTACATTTTTTTTCTTCCAAATCTAAACAAATCATTACATTTTCAGCCAGCTATAACTACGTTTGTTTGTTTGTTTGTATAAGGCTCAGACTTCAACCCAGGCTAACACCCAGCATTTGCTGTTTATTTAGCCTGTGTAAGCATCTAAATCTGCAAGCTAGCATGCACACGCACACAAGACAAAACAAGTAACAGCAGGTACAAGTAGGCTGAAATAGAAACTCCTGACAAAGCTGCAGATATCTAAAAGCAGGATTACCCGTAGACAGAAATAAAAGTGACCGCGAGGGGAAGAGACTGTCAGCACTGTTATTTTATTTTTAATCCTGCTTAGTAAAGCCATGTCCCTGCCACTCCATCCACCGCTGCTTCCCCGTTTCTCACCCTGTTCGGGGAAGTCGCCTCCACACTGGTGGCACCGCATTTCCCCTTTATAAATCACATTCTTTCTCCTGCTTCCAACAAATTCACCCAGAGATTCAGACTTTGCAGTTCAGAGGGGTTCAAGGACTCTTCGTCTTGAAACACTATTCAAGAGCACTCACTAGTGGCTGAAAATGAAAACAGCACCTGAACAGGCCGTTACTCAGCTTGTTTTGTTCATGCCTTTTTAAATCGTAGGGGAGACAGCAAGAAGGCAATAAACACCCTTTATTTATAATTCTGTATCCAGGCACCAGATCATTTTCTCAGTTAATGGTAAACATTATATACCAGCAAGCAGTTTTTCAAGGCAACCAGTTGTGAAATACATTGAAAACAATACCAGTTTCTCAATTGTTATCAAGCAATATTGAAGATAATTCAATTGCTTACATTTTACATGAACGCCTGAATTTATCCATCCAGTTTTGAACAAAACACATGTTAATAAAGCAAGCTTTTTTAAAAGGAAGATGCTAATTTATTCCCTTGCATTTCAATTTGTCACTGAGCACATGCTGCTTGTGTTCTCCTGTTACGTGCGCTAATATATACGCATGCAGCACATGAAAATGTATGTGAACAACCAGTTTAATTGACAGTCTGCTGTAACATGAGCACACAGATGAGATCAACTTAATGACCATACGGCAGCAGTGCACCCGGTTTAGTTGCACCAAAACTTCCAGTGGAAGAAGGCATCTGAAAGCGGATAAGCAGGGTAACCGGGTAAAACTGCCGTGCCCCGAGGGGGTGATTTTAGAAAGTTTCCCCATCACACCTCTCTAAATGGCAGTAACTGTGAATGTGCATGAGGACCAGCAGCCCAGTACACTAGGGGCGGGATGGCCACCAGGAGCCGGGCATCCGGCACAGCGCAGGGCTCCCTGACCAGGGGAGCCGGTAAGCGCTGCTTCGCCAAGGGCGATGGGCTCCTCTTTGAACCACAACGCTGTAGAGGAACAGATTGCCGGCTAATATGGAAAGCTGCCTGTTTCCTAGATTAACGATGAGGTAATTTAGAATTTACATATGTGTGGAAAGAGACTGTTTTGATCCCAAGGTAATATATCTCTGGTATAATAATGCAGGCGATAGAGAAAAGGTGAAGCTAGGAGGCCAGATAAGAGGGAATCGAAGTGTCTGTAGCGCTGGTGCCAAGGAGAGACCTAACAAAGCACTGGGCCCAGCTCGGCATTAAATAGAGGTGTTGCTGGAACGACAGAGATGAAGCTGAGCCAGGGAAAGGCGAGTGCACAGCGAGGGACATTGCAAAGGTCAGTGAAGTGGTTTGCACAGTTATGCATCCCAGTGAGCTCCTCCTAGCCCAAATCCTTGCCCCTGACATTTCAGCAGCTGAAAACCAGGCTTTGCTGCTACCTTTTCACTTGCCTCAACACCTTCAAGTGCCACTGGGAGCTGAAAAGTTTCAGCCAGGTGAGGCTAAACGCACCTGACACCTTAGCCCCATATTCAAGAAGCTTTAACACATTTGCTCTCATAGCCGACAGTTGGGTGTGCTGCCTCAGGCCTGAGCCCCAGAGGGGCAAAGGGATTTGCCCACAGTTGCATGGGCATTTGGCAGCAGAGCATGGAATCACTGCTGACCCTGGGCAAATGTTTTGGGCAACACAGTGTCCTCCCCGAGCACAGGACTGGGGCTGGAAACAGAGAAAACAGGCTTGCATTCGTCCACCAAACCTTCAGCAATGAGGCAAGAGCTGATGGCACAGAAGTGATCAGCTGCACAGTGAAAACATAGCATCATTCCTGAACCGTAGTGTACAAAACATGTATCTGTTTTTAATACTGTCTGTCCCACTTTAGCCTCTGTTTGATGCGTGAGCTTTGGGGGTCAGGGGGGAAGACTGAAACTACCATAATCTCTCTTTTACATTCTGATTAAGATTTGTATCATCTGTCCCATTTGGAGTATCAAAAATAATTACATTGCAGAATTACAGTCCAAAAAACCCCCCTGTTCTTGTGCACCACACATGACCTAAGCAGAGAGGTAAGTGGGAGTAGCTTAAACTTGAGACACCAGATCTTCCCCATTCAGAAAA
Organism: Leptosomus discolor; assembly: GCF_034619465.1. Classification (NCBI taxonomy): domain Eukaryota; kingdom Metazoa; phylum Chordata; class Aves; order Leptosomiformes; family Leptosomidae; genus Leptosomus; species Leptosomus discolor. The sequence continues at coordinate 10,351,556 of NC_141395.1, read as the reverse complement.
TCCTCACATGCTGAACTTGCCAGCATTAAATGTCATCTGTTACTATATGTCCAGAGATGTACGTGTAAGTGAAGGCCAGTGTATTTACAGTAATGAAAAAAAAAAAAAGGAAGCACTAAACTGAGTGCCAGAATAGCCAGTCATGCAGCCTGTAACTCATATCCTTTTATTTCATGCTTTTCCTTCTTTTTAATCTGTCTACCCTATTTTTGCTGTATGCCTTTTCTCTTTGGTGCATTTCAGTGTCTGTATTTTTCCTTAGAATACTTTTCCTTAATGTATATTTTAATTTTGCTGTAATTGCACTCATCTGTGTACGCATGCCTTCATCTTGAGATGCAATTTCTTACAGCTTTCAATTATCTCCAAAAAATAATTTTCTGCGTAACTTCTGTTTCTGCCTCTTCTGCACATCGTTCTTAGTCTCCTTTCTAGCTGGTTTTGTAGTTACTTAAAATATTATTATTATAATTTATATGTTACAATATATTATTATATAAAACACATTATAAAAATATATTGGATATGAAATTACATATTTTTATATAAAATATAATATTACAATATATTGTATTATTAATATTCTTATTTATTTCTTCTTTCCTTCCATTTTCTGTCAATAACTAGAGATCACTGTTCTTTCCCTTTGCCGTCTCCTGAAGGCCATTTCTGAACAAAACTCCAGTTGTCATCAGTGAGTCTATACTATCCTTTCTTGTTTTCCTTCTGCAGTGGTAGGACAGAAGGGGACACACTGCACCTTGTCAGGAGAGATGATAAACCTTTCTGGGCTTCCATTGGAGGAACCACCCAGATTTCTAGGAAACACAGTCAGGTTTCTTTTGTTTGGAAGTCCAGTGTGTCATTCTAATCTAGCAGACCCATAACAGTAGTGCCAGAAGAAGGCTCCTGCCCAGGTCACTGCTGCGGTTACAGAGGTAACTGTAAAGAATATCAGAAATGGGCTTTACAGCCAAATCCTCAAGGTCATTCCAGGCACAAATTTTGGAGTTTGCCTTGCTTGCAAGCAGTAATCTCCCTTGCACAGAGGTCTGATGTCCTCTTGAGAGAAGGTAAGAAGGTAAGATGAATGCTGGGCAGAGTTTTACTAACACTGCAGTTTGAGTAGGCATTAAGGGCTATGAGGACTTCTATAAGTGCTTCTCGGTCACAGTTCTTAGACACAAGAGCACTTAAGGTGAACATGTAAAAGATTTTTCCTTTCTGTTTCCTCTTCCTCCAAAAAGAAAGGAATTATAACGAGTCCAACTTTCTGTTTGCTTGTTTGTTTTTTACTTTTAATCCTGGTGGACTTAAATTACCTGTATTTGGGGGCCAGCTCAGCAGAAACACACAACAGGAGCAGTGTGCTTGCAAACGGATTGTGCAACTGTTTCATTTGTGGTGTGTTTTCCTTTGTATCCCTGCAGTCAGTAACTGCTCTGAGTCCCGTTCTAGGACAGAAGCCAAGAATGAGAAATAAGGCTGAAAGCGAGACAACAATTCACAACCACAGTATTGTTTGACTTGGAGTACTCACCAGGGTAAAACCTACAACAGGAATACAAGATGCTTTAAGCAGCAGATGCTGATTTTAATCTTTCTGGTAGTTAGGAAGTCCACCTTGCAGAGCCGCACGTGGCCCACCAAGCCACGAGGGACCTGGCAGAGGGATTTCTTCCCGGTTATGTCAGCGAGGAAATGACAGCAGCAGCAAGTGTTGGTAAGCACCCAAGGCGATCAGTAGAGTAAGTAGGATGAATATGAATATATGCTTTGTTAGAGAAAAAGACTGTGCTATCAGTGGAAATAAGCAGCAGCAGACTAAGAAGATGAATGGTCAGAATGGGGAAAAAATGCCTGTGTTCTCATTTGCTAGGAATTTTTAGCCAAAAACATGACAGTCTTTGAACATACACACTGCATGAGAAGGAAAAGTTAAAGCTGTTTTTCTACAATTTGGAAACAAAAAAATACAGGCAAAGGAAAAGAGACACCGATGTTTTGATTCTGCTTAAAGAGCAAAAAAACCCCATTAAAAACTGCTGCAGAACTCCCACATCAAAGTAGGATAAGACAGCAACAGATAGTAACCATCACAGTGCTATGAAATAGTATAAAGGTCTTAAAAACATGTATCCTAGATTTAAAGGAAATATTAGTGTAATAAAAACTAAACTCTTAAGAAAACTCTTCCTTAATTTTCTGAAATTGGTAAGGTTTACGATGAAGCTTTAAAATTATTTAGCAGATATTGCGGTATGAAAATTTGGGAAGGTAGCACAAACTACTGTACAGGACAATATAAACTCTCTGATCTCCAGACCCATCGTTGTTTGAAGTGTTCAAAAAATGTTGACAAAAATTAAATTTTTATGAAATAGAAAACCTCTCTTAAAACTGTGATATCCTGATCCAGCTCATGCTCCAAGTTCCCACCCGTCTTTGAGAATGCTCTGGGTGGGATCCAAAGCCTGTGAAAGCAATGGACAGGATCCCACTGGCATTCAGCAGGTGGGATGCCAATGCCAAGTCAGTGTCGGGATGTTTCTTGAAAGCCGTATCTCTCACTGCAGATCCCAAATATTATATGTAGGCCTGAAATAATCCTTTGTAAAACAAGCTACAAAGGCTTTGGATATTTTATGGTCAAACTTGCTAGTGCAAACAAAATGGCAAATAGTAAATTTGTAAGGATGGCAATTAAAAAATGAAAATAGCCCAGACACATTAAACGGCAAAGTTAGGTAACACACTGTCCAAGAAGGGAATGCAGATTGTTCTATTCAGAAAGGCCCAGAACTATCAGCTCAAGCAGTGCTTGTACCCTGGCCCTGCATCGGCTGCGGTTTTACCATGGGAGGGAACCTGAAGATCTCCAAGCACAGCTCTGCATGGGGTGCACATCTAGCAATGTATTCACAGCTGCATGCCTGTGCAGCCCACCTCTCCACTCGGCTGAGAGCAACATCCTTCCAGTTAGCTTCATGTGCAAACTGGAGTGCTCCACAGGCACTGGCTCAGCCAAGAGGTGTGCTCTCTTTCCCTTTTCCCCCCTGAAATTCAACATTAAGCAAAGTGGGAGGAGCAATGCATAAGTCCTGGGGGAAAATGTTACGATTGCAAACCTACTGTCACTGCCCACCAGAGCTAGAGAGGAGTGTGTCATGTATCTGCTCATGTAACCTGTGCAGATTATCCAGGCGGTTCTCTGGCACCTCCACAGCTATACTGTTTTCCAGAAGTAGCTAGTCTTTTGCCTCAGATGAAAATTGTTTGTGTGAAAAGGGCGAAATATGGAAGAGTCAATGTCATAGTGGTATTTTCTGGCCTTAAAATCTGATTATAGAAGAAATTTCCCAGTCAAAACAGTCTGTAAGAATTAGGAATTAATTTTATTTTTTTACTGACAATTTCTATCAAAACGAGGTGAGTTTTGGATGGAGTGATATTTTTGTTGGGAAAATTGTTACCCTTGCTGAAAGAAACACCAAACCCCTGCAGGTACAAACATTTCAGCCAAAGTGGGTCAAACAGCTGAGTTTCCACCAAAGGCCTCAATTTTTACCAAGTACATTTTTAAACAGCTTTATAACTCATGTCATGAGATCCAGAATCACGGTTTGAAGACGGAGGTAGTCAACCTGCACACCCTGCAGATTCACCTTTAGGTACAACTTCCTCAGGCTGTGCCAAAAATAAGCCTGTAAGAGCTCTGTATAGCAGGCATGGATGCCTAGCCAGTGAAAAAGAGACTTCAATACTACATCGACTTCATACCCTGGGCTTTGTGATTCTTTGACTGAACACCATCCCATGCGTTCAAAGCAGAGCTACAAAGAAGAGTGAAATGCCAAGGAGTTAAAAAAAATTCTGTCATTTTAAAACTGCAGGTAAAATTTCAAATATATTTTCCATATGCATGGTGACTTCCTAAACTAAACCAAATTCATATGAGTGATTGTCCTCCGGGGAGGGAAAAAAAATGCTTTTCATTTATTCTTCTTTGTGTTCAGTGTTTCTCTGTATCATATCTGGCTATGCAGATGGTCGCTAGCAGTGCCATCATCTGATAGTCCAGGATCAGGGCTAAGGAAAACTTTCAAATGGAGAAAATGCAAATCAACATCATCTACCATAATCAGATTTTTAACAAGCCTCTTATATGCTCTAAAGCAAGGAGTCCCATAAGCTTTAGGTAAAGCAAATGGTACAGATCTTCTGCCTCCTGGTTTGTCTTGAGGTCTAATGGCACTTCTGCCTGGCTGAGGTTTTTTTAAGTCTCTGTCCCATTTGGGTTCTCTGGTGCGCTGCAGCCCCCCTGCAGCCATTCTCCCTACCAGTGCCTTCGTGGGGTACTTCTTCCCTATCATGCCACACATTTTCTCTGACCTTCATGGAAGATTTATCCCCTCTCAGATTCGGTTAAAACGGATCTGATTCAAAAACTGTTGGTGAAGAAGTGGCATACATACACATAAACGAATACACGCGTGAATATTTGTCTACAGCTTTTTCTGTGTGTGTGTGAGGGAATCAACTTAAAATACTGTCCAGCAAAATGACATTTGCCTCCAACAGTCATAGTGAACATATGTACTCCTATTTCATTCATAGTTCGAGGAAATAATAATAATTTTTGTAGTAGGAAGGTTAATCTGTCAGGATTATAGAACTCAAAATGAGCTGCAAAGAGAAGGAAAGAACCATAAATGATAAATACATGTAAACTAATTGCTGGTTTTATTTTATCAAGCCACAAAAATGTAAAATACTCGGCTCCAGGGATTCTAAATGGATTGAACAATATTTTTTAAAAGAAATCTTTCATTTGTTTTATTCCAGGATAATGAGTAAGTGCCCCCAGGACAGTCTTGAAAGGAGATAATGCACCTCAAGAGCTGATTTCCTTTTTCTGGCAACATGTTCTAACTGTAAAAGTATTTGTACTAAGCAACTAGACTGACTGGCTGTCAATAGTGCAAAGCAACTTTACAAAGCTAACTTGGTTGCACTGCTCAGCCGCAGCTATCTTTCAGCATTCAAAACTGTCAGGTATATTTTCTTCTCATGTGAAAACACAATTTTCTCTTCAAACTTCAGGTGCAACATAGAGAGCAACCAACCCAGGCAGCAAGCTTCTCGGGAATCCAGAGATTTGTCCCCCTTAAAGCCTTGGCAGCTAATCGTGGCTTCCGGCACTCGCTGGGGGGACAGTACGGGGCATCTGGACCATCACAAAAATACTTCTGATCTGGCCCTTTCTGCAGGAACAAAAGAGCACATCTAGTGTTTGTGGCAGCCTGTCAGCAAGCTGAGGAGTAATTTTTTTTTTTTTCTTTCTTTCAATTTAGGGTATATAATGGAGTTAGGGGCTCAGAGCTTGCTGAGTATGAATGGGAGCTGGGCTCCCAGGAAACTCAGAGAAATTAGCTGAACAGACATGCAGGGGAATTTTTACAATGTGAAAAAAACCCAGAGGAAGTAGGATTGTAAGAAAGGAGGACAGAAGGAGGCTCACGGTGACTGAGTGCTTATCCTGAGAGGGTATTGGTTTTGAGGGTTGAAAGACAAAATTTAGCTCAGGTGTTACTTAAGTGTCTAAATTAATACAGAAAAGATGAATACAGAGATTCAAAAGCTAGATATTGTAGTGCCCGGAACCTAAAATTTACACACAACAGTATGGAGCCCAGTCTTACAAGTCCATTTTACTCATCAAATTTTTTTTTTTAAAATTTCTTTGTGCAGGCAATCACCATGACTGTCTGGTGTCTCTACAAGTGTTAACACTTCTATACAATGAAGGGAACAAAAATGCAAAGTCAAATCGAGGTGGCAATATGAGCAAGTAGATTAGAAAAGGAATTGGTGATTGATGGATATGGGTTTACACACAGTTCTGCCTTGCTGAATGATGGCAAATCAAGCTCCTGCTGCTTTAGATCCCCAGCTAAACTGGGTGGTGAGCCTGGAGGACCTCAGACAGGAATTTCTGACCTGCTGTGAAACCAGACACTGCTGCAGCTACACAAACTAAGAGCCTCAGCATCGAACGTCAGCAAAGAGCACTGCACAATAATGACACAGACAGATGTCGCAGTCTCACCTTCACCCTTGGACTGATAATGGTGTGTTTCTCACTAAACTTTGAATCTCAAAGAGGCCCACCTTGTAGCAGGTATAGTCCCAGTCTTCTTTAAGGAGAGAGGTGAAAAATGTACACTTGGGATTGCTGCACACCTGTGGGTGCATCAGGTAAAGCAGAGTTATAGAGCTGTGTTTTTTATTGCTCCAGTAAAGCCATGGACTCTCCTAATTCTCCTGGCAGCCCCATTAAAAAGAAAACAGACAACAGAAATGTTTGGGAATGCACCTAGTTATGTGTTTAAAGACCTGGAGTGTTCAGTTTTCCCAGAGACTTATAATAAACCATTGACTTGTTCCAGTCAGAAATGCATACATCTAGTACTGCAAAGTCACTATTGCTGCTTATGGAACCCTCACAGATATCTATGTCCTTCCAACATTTTGACTTCAGTGTAAAGTCTGAGAAAACTTTCCATACAGTTTTACAGAAAAAAAAAGCGCCGTTCTTTAAGTTTTAGATGTGTTCGGACCTCTATAAAAATAAAACTGTCAATGAGAGTGTCAAAAAACATGGGATAAAAATACTTTGTTGTTTTTATAGACATTAACCATTTGTTAGACAATGATATTCGCAACTTAATTATGGTTACCTAGTGTACAGTGCATACATATTACCTCTTTTTATATATATAAATACTGCTGCAAATACTCTTTTGCTAGGATGCCTCAGTTTCATTGAATGTGATGATTTTTATAGCTTCCTTTTAAAATCACTAACCTTCAGGAGAGAGAAAACATACAAGTACCTTAAGAAATGTTGATTTATGAACTACAGTGGTCTTTATTTTTCTTGTAAACCTGGGTGGAAAATTGATCAGTTATAAGCCTGCTATAGATCTCACAGGTTTGCAAGATGTATTATTGTATTCCAAGATTATCTGATATTGCAAAAGATTTTCTCCCCTTCTTTTTTTCTTTACCATGGTCATACATTTTCCTGTCTCCAATATTTTTCTACTCTTGTTAGAGTTAGGGAAGCTATCAGAAAACAAAAATAAAGAGGAAGAAATCATCCTTAGAGAAAGTAGCTTTGGGCCACCCCAGGTTTTCCTAATCCATCATAATGTGGGTTTTATTTCATACCCCACTGAGGTGGAATTTGCAGAATCTTCCTTGAATTACCATGAGGCACTCTTATAAGACAATTACTGTCTTTTTTCCCTCTTTTGCTTCACTTTTTGCTTTTGACAGCTGTTGGCGTTTATTATATAGCAAATGGACCCAGCATTAATTTTCAGTGAAAAGCCCTTCTGTAGGATACAGGTCAGTTAAACTGTAAAGTAAAATGTACAGACTAGGACTGCTGAAAAGTAGGATATCTGTCTTGTAGAAAACAAAAATACTTCAAAATCTTCTGAAATCCAATTTTGGACAGAAAAATGAAATATGAGAATTTCATCCAAAAGTTCTAAAAAATAACATTTTGACAATGTCAGAATAAATAAGAAAATGTCCACCTTTTTATCAGAAAAAAAAAGTCATTTCAAAATGCCAACAGTTTTGATAGTTCAAAATCTAAGTCTGTAGCTCCAGCTTTTTCTGTTTGGGGTAATATCAGGGAGGGAAGGACTGTTTCATAATATTCCCCAGATGTCACCTGTCTTGAGAATATCCCAAATGCCGAAGTAAGAGACCATCATCAAAAAGTAGTACATATGCCAAGATAAGTTAAGTTCTGGGTCACTTATATTCTTACTATTTACTATAATAACGCATACAGATCCAGATCATGTAAAAACTCTGGTGAGTATAAAGTTATATGTAATTTTAAAATGCAAATTCAATGCATTTTCGGAGCTTTGGAACATTCAGTTGTTCCAGATTCCTCAAAATATTTGGGTGCTCAGAGTGTGAACAAGCTGCCCTTTCTCTGACTGGACGGGCCTGAATCATCCGACCTTATCTTAGGGAATGAGTTCTGAGCAACTGGTCTCCAACTCAGTAACACCAGTGGTGCCAGTCAGTGACAGGCTGGCTTTCAGATCCTAAGGCTTGAGCTGAAGGCTAGGTAAGAGCTACAAGCTGTATTTTGGCAAAAGCAACGAATGATCACTTTCACAATACGGCTATCTATCCAAATTATCTACATCTTTCTCGATCCTTTTCCATGCTCACTTTATGCCTTTGCTTAGATGCTGGTTCCCTTTTTATGTTGTACTTACAGCATTTTTGACGAGTAATTTTTTTTCTCTCACCCTTGAATCAGGAGCTAACAAACAGTAAGGGGAAAGTTCTCTGTGCTCTTTCTAATTGGAAGGAGACTTGGATCTGGGCCAGAACACAGATGTTCTGCTTCCTAAGTGCTCCCCTACTTATATATAAGGGTCATATACTAATTATTTTGCAGATGTTGAATTTTGTTTTATTCCACTGGAATATCCATTGAGTTACATCAACAACATTTCTGGACAATTAAGAGGTTTTTTCATTATTAACACAGATGTTACAATCTAGACTGAAAAGCAGAGCTGTGGACTGAGACAGAAGGTTAGGACAAAATGTCCAACTAATTCTCACATTAACCAAATCAAAAGATATTTATCGTTGATTTTGACATACATCAAAAAAACCTCTTCAGATGTACGTAGAATGGCTATTCTGCTTATGTTAGTCTTACCAGTCATATGGCATTTTGTTTTGCATAGGCAGTTGTTTTCTTCAGGTCTCAAGTTCACACCTCACCTGGAGAATTTACTCAGCACTTACAGTTGGAAGAATATGTATCAGAAGAAGTCTTCTACACTGAGGTTTTATATTCCCATGTAAAGTCTAGAACAGTCACTTACCCATTTATTGCATGAGACAAGATGGGTCAGATGGACCAACGATCCAACCCAGATGGTTCTAACAGCCTTGTTGCCACCTTTCTATCAATAATATCACAATTATACTCACTAAAAAATATCTTTGAAGAATTCCTTAATCAAGAATCTTACTGATACAGCCTCCTGCTGGAAACATTCTTCTCCTTGCCATGAGCAAGTTTAAGTGTATAACACTGTGATTTGTTAGGTGGAAGAAGCTGTATGACAAAACACTTCAGAGATGCAATGCTTTTTGCCTAGCAGCTGAAACTGTTTTGTTGATAAATGTTCATGTCTCATACTATTAACACTGTCACACAGGTAAAGTTTGATCTCCTGACAAAACCTCTTGTGGCTGACTCTTAATCTATTCGGTAATCAATATTAACACTGTCAAATGTCTCAAAACATTCCTTTTACCTTGTTTGTTTCAGTATGTGCTATATACACATACACATATTTCACTCCATATATTCATTCTCTGCGTGTATATATATTTCATTCCAAGTGATAATATAAGTTTTCTTTATTAACTGCAAGAAATCAGAATGTAACAGAAAGATGAACACCCAGATACTCTGGCAAAAAGGACATTATTAAAGATTTGGAAAATAGGAGAGGCAGCTGCTTACATAAACCTGCAGTTCAAGCTCCATCAGGATTTCAGTATAGTCTGACAGTTTTGTTTGCCATCTTAGCAATCTGCTTGGCCTCATAACCTCAACTCTGCCTGACACCAGCAAGAATGGGCAGTGCTTGGTTTGCTATGGAAAATGGCCACCTCTCTCATGACTGAGCCTACCACTTCTCAGATATTTATGCAGCCAAGTAATAAAAGATGTAGTTCTGTAATAAATGATAGATGGTTTGCCTATTCCAGCTGTCTCATAATATTTAAAATAAGATGTGATGACACATAACCCCAAATACTAGACTGTGCCCTCACACCTAATCACTCCACTCTGCATGTTAGTGAAGAAGACCTTTCCAGATTAATCACACCAGACACCTCGACTCCTTCTTAGTGCACCAGATTCCATTGTTCTTTTAAACACATATTTCCTTAAGGCCGTCAGAACTCCAAAGTTAGAAGAAAATTAGCATGTGTCTTGGCTTAACTGAGACCTAGAAGGATGGAACTCTTATTTCTTGGACACCAAATGAGCGTAACTTTGCAAAGTTTGAGTTTTCACAAGCAGACACTGCATTTTAATAATTTATCTTCTCAGAGAGCATATTGTACCGTGAAGTATAGAGCCTGAAAGGTTTTACCCTGTAGGGAATGCAGCTGCAACAAAAGAAAACTGAAAGCCATTTGGCTGCTTGTGACCAACTCAGAGTTCAAATTGGCCAAATTCCACATATGAGCACAGACAGAGACATACACACACAACGGCTGCAACCAGCTCACAGTGCCAAATTGCAACCATATTTGTAATCCTTTCAAAACACTTGGGCCCATTTTTGTGGGAACAACAAACAAAAATGATGAAAAAACTGTATTTCTTTTAGGAAGCGAAATGTCATTTCTCCCACGTACCCAGTAAAACCAGTTGTGTTGCATTTCCTGCTATTGAGCTGAACAATACCAGCCGTTAACATTTGTAGTTTCTTGTAAAGATTTCTTTTGAATAAACATGCTAAAAAATAAGAACCCTTAAACTTTTTATATATATTGTATTTTCTGCCTAAATCCAAGAAAAATCGCTCATATCTGACTGTGTGGGAAAACGCTTTTCCTAATTTAAATTATACCTGTTCTTGTGAAGGTATTGTTTCAACATCAGAAAACTGGTTTACTCTTTAATATGCATGCAAATTGCATTTAGAGGTGGCACAGAGTGAGATTTTGTACCTATGCTATGTGGCTGTTAAACCTGTAATAACAAAGATTCTCTCTTGACGCTCAAACGCTGTTGTAAAGAACAAATTAACTTTAGTTGATAGTAATGTCTCAAAAATCACAACAGCATATTCATATATGCTCATGCATGTATTCAACATATAAAAATATTTTATATTTATACGTAACCAAGTTTGAGGGCAGATCATTAGTTAGTGACACTGGTCAACACCATTTAAAACTTATACCACATTAGACTCTCTTCTTTACTGTGCTGTGCTGAAATTTAAAATTTTCTGTTTGAAGAGCCTCCTAACATTCTGAAGTTCCAAGAGACCAGCTCCCTCCACTGCTGTAAATCAGTCTGCAATAACCAATTTCATCCTCAAAGGATAAGTCCCACTTTATCCAATAATATCTCAAACAGCATCAGAATCCCAGATTGAAAATTGTTTTCCTATCTGAAGTAGCAAATATTTATTGAAGGGAAAGAGCTAATCTAGCAAACGAAAGGAATGAGACAATATTTTGTTTCCATTGAAGTGTAGGGCAAAAGGAAGGAAGGGAGAAGAGGAAGAAGGGTTATTCACTGAAACTGGGCAAATGTGAACTACACAATGTCCCTTATAATTCTGAAACATGAAGCAGAGCTGCAGTAAAATGACATTAGTAGCTTTCATATGGTAATTCGTACAGAAGAGAAGGTTGTTTCTGGGTGGAGCATTAGCCAAGACCAAGTTCACTGAACCTAGCACACCATTCAGTCAACCACAGAAAAAACAATGGGAGATAGAGGTGGGGGAGACTTTTATTTTGACTTGGCAGCAGAAGTGAAGGCAGGGGGTGAGTATAGGGAGGGGAAAGTATGCAAAAGTGAGAATTCAAGAAAGCTAAATATTTGAAATGTCTCTGAATACACATATATTATTTATAACAATAAAATAACAATCATTCCTGCATTGACATACAGGGTGGCAAACCAAGCAAATGCAGATTTATATGGTACGTGTAACATATGAAACGATGAAAGAAGATAGTGGCAGTCTGCCAAGTCTTCCCCTCCCCATTACCCCCCTCCCCAGTCATTGACTTTCAAAGAGGAAAAGATTTCATACCACAAAATCTACCCTGACTTCCAGGAGATGCAATGAGAAGGAATTTATAGTTAGTTGTGTATTCTAAATAGTCCCAAATAAATTCAAGTTTCAAGTAGCTTCTTGCAAGAAATAAGTCTTTTTATCGTGCTGGGACAGACATACAGGTTGGGATTTTCTTGCCTATGTCTTTTCTCTAGGATTTTTCACCCCTTTTATTTGCTTACTTTTGGCATAATTTTATTCTTATTTTAAAATAAAAGCTACAAAAGGCTGTTCTATTTTCATGGAAATTGCCAGCAGTAAGAATTTCAGCTCATTTCTAGAAGAATAATCTTTGTGCTGGTCAGTTCAGCCAAGACAGTTTACTGGCTTTCGCACGGCAATTTACTAATTAATGACAAATTAAATAGTGTTCTATACGAAGACGACTTTCAGAGGTAGCGCATAAAGTTTGGGATTCCTGGAATATCTTCAGACTGGCTACAGTCCATTTACATGAAAATATGGCTGTTAAAATCATGTTGAGTTTTTTATGCTACCCAGCACAAAAATAAACCTTTCTGACGCATAAGCGTGTTTCCTTTAGTCATATAGATGTTTACATTTGATTCAATACCCTTAGTGAGCCTTAAAACATGTTTATGATTCAAAACCACAGAGCTATCGTATTAACACTTTGCTGCACACTTTGGGAAAAATCATTCAGGCTGCTCTGAGAGATGTAAGCCATGCTATCAAAATGCATTGCTTTATAGCATGGCTTCATTTTGAAGAAGTGTGGGAATCGTTCACAGTGCTGTGTTCATCCGAATTTCTCACTGGGGGTGTCATTTCATTTCAGGGTTAGGCATTTTCAAGCACTTAGGATTGGTATATATTTAATCTCACTGAAACAAACAGGTAGCTTGTGCTTGACTTTAATGGGACGTCACTGTAATACATTACTTATGAAAGAGCCCTTGAATTCCCATCATGAACTGCCCCTGTGACTTATACGGTCATTTCAGGGTGCCTTGGCTTTTTCTCCAGCAGCACCAAGTTCCCTTGAGCCTGGCTACACCAGCAGAGTCCAGTGTTTCTGGTAGGGTCGGGGCACAAAGCGGTTTAAGGAGCTGCAAACCTTCTGCGCCATGGAATCAGTCCTACGCCAAAAATTCAGGCATCATCTAGCAGACACTGGATGAAAGTCTGATGCATGTGTACCAGCTTTTGGCTTTGTGACCTGAGGCACACTGCATTCCCAGACCGGATTTACTGAAATATCCATCAGAAGATCAGGAATAATTACATTTTGACATCTGATGCTAGAAGGGACTGTGAGGCTGTAGGTTGGCAGAGAAGACACTGCAGTGGAATGTTGTTTGGAGGAAAGAGGCACGGCTGAAGACCCTGTACCTGAACCATAGGTCGGCTACTTGGTCTAAAGCAATTTTTGGTTGCATCGCAGCTGCTTTGTACCACTATGGTTTTCCTACACAGCATACATCAGGCATTAAACAATTGACCACAAGAGCCTACGTTTTCTCTGGTGGTAGATGATGCAGCGTGCTGGGCTAATCTCCCCAGACCTGAGGAAATATGCAATAAGGCAGGAAAGGTTCAGTTTTTAAAATAAATTGAATGTTTGATCACAAGTTAGCATTCTGCAAAGCTGTGTGCTGTTACTATGACAAGTTCTTAAAACTAGACCTAGCTAATAAAAGAATTTTATTGATTGTCATGCCACATCAGGTTAGAAATTCATTTAGTGTTTTATTGCATTCACAGCACCAGATGTTTCAGGGGAAGGTGTGAAACTCCCATAACAGAAATATGCAATAACTTGCTTATGAGAGAATCTTCTTCCTAAGCCCAATGCTTAATGGTTAGCATTATTGTTCTTCTTCCTATATACTATCGTCCTATTTAAAGTGGCTGCAGCTGTTCTTTCCACATACAACCAGTAAGTTTTGTGGTCTTTGTTATGTTCTTCTAGTGTTGCCCATGTGCATTGAGTTCCGCTAGTTAACATATGACAAATGGTATTTCAATGGTTTTCTGCCCTTTTTTTTTAAAAAAACCCACTTCCTTTGATATCATTCATGACCAAAAAAAATATATCTCCTGCACTAATCCTTATTGAGGATTTTTCTTACGCCTCCCTCAGTGTTTCCCTCTCTAAATTCACATTGGTTCAGTAGCAATAGAGATAGTAAATAAAAAATGAGTCATATACTGGCAGACTTTCGCCTCTCTGTACATTCCCGTGTTAGGCATGAAAAGATCAAAATATATTTGAATTCACTTCTGTGAAAGATTTCAGTAACTAATATATGCTCAGTGTTTTATTTAGAAGCTTTTAATCTGACTAAACAATAGAGGTAACTCAAGATATTTTCATGGTATGTAAAGAAGAACGGGCATGCATAAGTCCATGAATGAGACGCCAGGTTACAAAATCAAAATAAAATTTCTGTAATTGTTCTTGAATGTCTACAAAACTAGTGCTTTCATAAACTTTCCTGACAGAAGCTCCCTTTCAAGAAAGCTGATGAAACTGAACCCAAAGCAGATGGGAATACAATCAAGACAAATTTGTTTTCCAATTCCATTCAGTTGCTGTGGATATTTTTCTTGAGACTTCTACTTTCAGGTTCCTCATCTGTTTTATGGGTTGCTACTACTTACTCTCCCCAAAGTGAAAGATCAATACATTCATATTTTTAAAGTATTTTCAGATCTCTGAGTGAAAGGGGCAACTATATCAAATTCATTTTGTGTTTATAAAAAAGAAACTTAAAAGTCACTTCAGCGAAGGATTCAAAATCCGGATCAATACAAAACTGAGAAATTAGTACAGTGAATGCGAATATAGTGTTATGTATGTGCTACTCAGTTTGGCTCTAACCCAATAAAGCACTTACACATGTGCCTAGTTTTACACACTGTAAGCAGTGCCATTGGTCTCTGAGGCACTACTCAGCCCTAAGTGCTTCACTGGATTGGGGCCGCCTTGCCGTGGGGCAGAAAGGGAAGTGTCACAACCATTAATATACTCAAGAATCCAATTACATTTCTCTCACAATAGTTCTACCTATAAGCTCCCTGTTTATCAGCCCAACTATATTTTCTTTAGTCCACAAGCAATGCTGTTTAACTTACCAGCTTCCATGAGGGCAGGTGTTATGTGAGCATTCCTTTCAGCAGCTTTGACATCCTTAAGATTAACCACTAAGGTTTTAAATGTAGGCCAGGAGAAACTAGTGCAGAAATAAAAGCCAAAATGTCTCTCTCTAAAGTAAATGAAAACTGCTCACATTGAAAAATTTTATTCAGTCTAGGTAGGCGCAAGAAGAGACGTTGCACAACAAAGCTTTCCAGTGCTACAAAAATACTGCCTTTGGCTCTTTTTTCCTACACGATAAGAACAAACAAGAACTCGTGTTTCATTAAGGATTTGAGAAATGCATCTCTGTCCCATTTGGAAGATGAGTATAGACTAAATTAAGAGCTGACCTTATCGGCAAATACTTTTCATCTGTTTCAAATGCATTTGGGTTGTCTTAACTCACAGAGATATGTGAGTACGTGCTCCTATGCCTGAATGTATCAGGTACCACCGTGCAATACAGGGAGTTAGATTTCCATAAGGGCGGTAGCTCACATTTATTACATTGCTTCCCACAGGCTATGGGTGAGTCTATATTAATATTTTAGTTGGGACTAGGAACTTTAAAACGAAGTTTCCTAATCATACTGTCTTACCACACCTTGGTTCGCAACACAGAGCAAACTCAGAGGGCACAAATGGGCTCCTTTTTGGATGAAGCTGATGGGGAAGAAGAGCTCCAGAGGTCAGCTCATGCCCTCCAGGCACCAATGGGCTAAGACTGGACTTAGTCCACAGGAAAAACCTCCAAAATGCAGAGTGTGAACTTTCACCCTCAGTACCAACAACATCTCTCTATGGGTCTTCTCCTTTTGCTCAATAGTGTAGACGACAGTAGTAAGCCGTAACTTACAAATTAAGATAATTGCTATTCTACCCAAACATCAATTCTCTACTGGACAATAAAATCTGATCTCATTTCTGAATGATGCAAAGCACCTCCACGAACTATCTTTCTGCTGCAGCAGAATACAGGTGTGGAGATGCTTTAGGGAGTCTGCAGTAAACTGCAAGATGCATTGCAGTGGGACAAGCTGGCTCACCTCTTCCAACTGAACCAGGGGCAGGCTGATCTCTTCTCCCCCTGGCAGCAGGAATAGTGACACTGACGAGCACAAAGGAGATTGCTCCAGTTAGGCTTTTCCTTACTTCTGTATGTTGAGGAGAAGTTAAGGATTAGGAGGTTTCATTCTTCTTCCATGCGGGTCTGAGAGAAGAATTTAGATTTTCAACCCAATGTCATTCAGTTCTCTTCTTTCCAGCTCTTGCGCCTTGCAGTAGGGGAACCCTGTTTCACACATATGGATGGGATTCATGTTCGATCCTCTGTGACTACGTTTTCTGGGCTTTGTGATACAGAAGGCTGCAGCATTGCAATCAAACTAATGAAGGTGATCCTGGCACACATGTCCTGATAGAAAATTCGTTTGACTTCTGTGATTTCTGATCAGATCAGCAACCTGCCTGCACCGGGGCTATGTCCAACTCACAGGTCAAGGGAGCAGGCAAGCATGGTACGAGCCTGTCCCACTCCTCACCCAGTCATAAGACAACTCACTGTTACTTCTTTTCACAAAGGTCACCTTCCTCCCCTATGTTACATGCACATAAATATCTCCTGTGGTAAAAATTTCGAAGAAAACTTTTGGCTATATACTATTAAAATTTATTTCATTTCATTTTATGGATCTGTTTGGTGCACTGAAACTTTTTAAAGGGATGCTATAAGAAATTACCTTTCCTCCCTAAAAGATCCCATGCTGTCCTCTGTGGAGTGATGCACCCTCAGTTTGGCTCCTCTTTGCTTCCGCAAGGAAACTCTGAAAAACCTTAGAAAAACCTCTGAAAAACAAAGAACAATGACAAAAGCATTACCAAAGTTTAATGCAAAACTTCAGCACTTAAAATATTTTACTTCCACCAAAAGTTTTTTTCCAGCCTATCTTTTTTTCAATTATGTCATTGAGTAATTACGTCATTAAAGAATGTTCACAATTAAGCCAAAACAAAGTTGTTTTTTTTTTCCCCTGCACACAACATATAAAAATATTTACTTTACACTGTGAAAGCAGAGCTCTGTTCAAATCCAAAAATGTAACCTGGGGGTATTTGCAGTAGAAATGCGTCCTTTACAATTATCCCCTTGTGTCAGAACAATCCTAGTCAGCCCAGAACCAGTCTGGCTGCAGATTCTTCCTGCTCTGATGTGAGGCTGAGTGGAAAGCAAAGATGAAAGCAAGAAAGAGGTTTTATAGTGCCTTTTGCAGTCCTTTCTTTCTCTGGCTAGAATATGATTAACCATATCTCATGTAAACTGGGAATAGGCAACACTTCCTAGCAGCTATTTCAAATTCTGCCCTTGAGGATAATAAAAAAAATAAATCCTCATTCTTACACAGCATTTTTCACCCACAGATTTCAAAGACATTTCTTGTCTCACCAGTAGGGCACCCCATACCCACGGGGAAGAGTTTTTCTGCCCTCACTTGCTGGCATCCCTGAATGCCTGGAGGGGCATGGGAGGGTTGCATGCCTGGACATGATCGGAGAAGGTGCCAGGAGAGACCTTTCACTAACATACGCTAGAGCACATGGCACCGTGATGGCTGGGCTGTGGTAAAGCCTGGTGAAGCTGCCTAGAGCAGAGGGCGTGCTGGAGCATCACAGCACCACAGTAAAGACGCTTGTTTTCTCTCAGAGATGCTCCCTGGACCGCTATTCTCACTCTATTACAGCTACAGCAGTGACTACTGGAGTCTCCAGAAAGAAATCTTTTCTTCATCATATTATATGCAATTCCTTTTTCATCTGTCTTCTTCATTTCTAAATCAATTCTCACTCAATGTATTCTTTTCTTTGTTTCATTAACTGATGGTTTTAAGGACTCTCAGTGTTGCATAGTTAATAACTTTTCTGTAGCTTGACTTTTTCCATCAGTTCACATTTCCAAACCAATTAATTCCTCGTTGTTTTCCAATGGTTATTAAAAGGTAGAAAAAATCCAGTTTAACCCAGTCTACCGTCTGAGGGATGCATCTATATGCTAATTACTTTTCCAGTTTGCTAGCAGGAAACTCTGCATGATAGAAAGGACCATTTTCTAAAATTATCAAGGGCCAGACTTTTAGAGGTAGTTAGGTGCTTAAAGATGTATAAGTGCCTAGTGGGGTTTTCAGAAGTGCCTAGAGATTTAAATCCTATTGAAAGCAGTGTGATTGAATTAGGGGACTGAATACCTTTAAAAGCCTAGCTCCACAAGATGCAAAAAGAGAGGTCTTTAAAAAAAATAGTATTTAAAAAAAAAATATTTAGTCATATAATGAGGAAGTTAAATATTTAAACGAGTGATTTTTTTTTTTCTTTGGTTAATTACATTTCAGGTTTATCAGTGGGATTATTCGATTCATGGTACATTCAGCCAAGTGACTTCAGCTAACCAAAAATCCTGAAAATATTTCGTTATTGCCATTTCAAAAAGGTAAACTTTTTCCTGTTGTTTTTGTTTCTTAAACAATGCTTACACTAATTCTTAGAAATTATGATAATCTGCGATAAATGATACC
This sequence comes from Leptosomus discolor, assembly GCF_034619465.1. Lineage (NCBI taxonomy): Eukaryota > Metazoa > Chordata > Aves > Leptosomiformes > Leptosomidae > Leptosomus > Leptosomus discolor. The sequence goes on along the minus strand of NC_141395.1, from coordinate 10,332,951 downwards.
ATTTTCCTCTTTCACCAGAAAGAACTACAGAATGTATGTTTTCAACTGAACTTCACCCAGTTGTATATATACTCAATTTTTTTTTTTTCCCAGAGCTATTATGCTCCCATTGACTCATTTCTATGTAAGAGGCTCCAGTGCTCAACTCACGGCCAGGCTTTTTGCCTGTTCGTGCTGCTTAGTTGAAAAGGCACTCCCAGCACTCGCTCTGGCAGCTTTCATTGGTCCCATCTACTTCTGCAGCAATGTCACCTGAGCAATATCAGACAGCTAAAAAACCAGCTCAGGTTCCTTTTTCAGAAGGGTGCTAATAGCACAGGGGAGAAATGGTTTGCAGGTGGTCTGCAAAAGGAATTCCAACAGTCTCAGGTGAATTCAGGATTTTTACACAAAGCATTAGATCTCAGGCGAGGACAGAATTGCAGGTTACTCCTAACAACAACCAACTAACTGTGTTTTTACAAATAACTAGACTTTCAAGATTAATTCTCCTAGGTGCACAGAGAAGGATACATTGTTTTGCCTCACTCTTAATGTCCTTAAAACCTGGGCTATGGGTAGAGTTTGGAGAGTCTTCATAAGAGTTTTCAGAAACAGTATACAGCCAAGCGTCCAGAACCCCCAAAGGTGTAGGTGTTACATTAAGCTATAGATACCCAGATATCTCCTAGATCATCTTGGCTACTCTTAGAAATTATGAGCAAAGCACAGGCTTGCTAAAGGTGGGATCATCTCTCAAAGAAATTTGGTTGAAGTCACCTGAGGAAGGTCTCCTGCTATCTACTGTATGAAGAAATTTAAAAGCATTTTAACACTTTAGGATAGGCATCATTGCCAAGACAGTAAAACAAGGTTTATGGCCTCAAACTATGGTTTGATTTCATTCTAGGGCACAATGACCATGCATCTCTTAAGGCTATCATCTCATAGCCTTAGGAGTGCAGCTAAGCAAAATCACAGAAAAAATTTTATTTCAGAAGAGTGGTTCACTGCGGGCTTATCCGATTTGTCCCTTAATCCACAACTTGTGTTTATTTCTTCCCTAGAAATATTGCAAAATTGCTTAAGGACAGCGTGGCTCAAGGTCTGGTAATGGGATTTTTAGCCTTTCACACCCAGCTCATTTATCTGAGCATGGGTAGGTCTTCAGGTCAGTGAGTTGTTACCCACCAGCTCTCGCCCAGTGGCCTCTGAAAAAAATGAATGAGCAACTTTCACACAGTGAACAGTTGTCTACCCAAAAGTTATTTGCCAAAAGGGGATAGTAACAGAAGAAAAAACATAGCTACACAAGAGTAGAGGCAAATTTTCTTTATGAGCACAAAGAAGGGTTTTTCCCTGACACTTCTGAATTATGCCAGTAAGGATATTTGAGGAAGCCAGCACTGTTCAGCCCACCTCTTCTGGGGAGAGATATATTTTACCAATCCCACACTGAATCAGATTTCTGCTGGACTTATTCGGTACTTTTTGTGGGCAATACATTTGGAAAAAACAGAAATTCCTATCCTTTGAAGAAACCCCCAACAGAGAGATTGATAAAGTCCAATATTGTGCCTAATAAACATTATTTTTTTATACTGAACACTGTAATAAAACCAGAAAATCATAAGCTACGTACATACACACACTCACAAAAATAACTGAATCTGATCCTAAATTAAAGATGTAAAAAAGCAAGCAATAAAGATATAATGATACAAAAGAAGAAAGCTCATGCAAGATATTTCATTTTGTTTAAAACTTCTTGGTTTATTTTTCCTATTAAAAGCATTCTGATCAGCTCTTCCAGGTACAGACTTCGAAAGGAAAGTGTGGAGAGTATCAAAGCTGAGTCAGGACTGTAGGAGCTGACCTAGCTGGGATTTCTAGCTGCAAGTTTTACCTTTTGTTTTTTATTCAGTCTTGTGTTTCCCACCCCACAAAAATATCTACCTAGTTTAGCCTGATCTAGAGCTTTCCAAAAGAAAAAGTCAAGGATTAAATCATACTCTAGTAAATAACTGCATCTGTTACATTTAAACTGCAATTAAAAACAATCTTTCCATTTACAGCTGGTTTTAGTAGACCACCATGGACAACCTTCAGCAAGCCAGACCTGTCCCCATGCATGTTCGTAGGGCACTTAGAGCATGCTGCGGAGACCTGCTGGAGATAGCGTCATCCCACCATGGTGGTACAGGCACTTCTGGCAATTCCCCATAGAGAGCCACCTTATTTCTTCCAAAGCCTCTACCTCACCAACGCAGGGATAGGCTCTACTCATAAAGATGCTCCTTCAGCAAAATGGCATGCTCTATCTAGCCATTTGAGTACTACGTACTTCCAGATCAAGAGAAAGCCTCCTCTGACTGTATACACCTGGTTGCCAAATATCAAGCCCTGTTGGAATGTACTCTGGAAATCAGTAAGCAATTATTGCCTGTAGAGGAAGGCAGTGCTACTCTGAAATAAATGCTCTCAGACCACTATTCCAACTGCTGCCTTTGAACTATGCTCATTCACTGCCAGAAGAGGACTGCTCATGGGCCAACCAACACTGAACTGGGTGAGCTGATACTAGAGGAACAAATACAAAAACTGTTCACACCTCAGTAATAAATACCCATGAGTGCAGACCCATGAAGGTCCTTATGAATCATAAACCATGACCTACTTCAGCCAATGCAATAAAATTAATTAAAAAAAGTAAAACAAACTAAAAAACCCCCACACTGGATGACACCAAATAAGTACAACAGTAAGAAACAGAAGAGCCTTAAAGAATTGCTAAAGATCAGAAGCATCCACAGAACACTTAAAAATAGGTGCTTTATCTTTATTCTTACATTCATGATTATCAAAGCCAGCATGCCAGTACCTGTAAAATACAACTCAGGTACTAAGATTCACAATACTAAGAGATACAAAAAAAAAAAAAACCTCACCAGAGAGGCTGCTTTTATGGTGTATCACTCTTTCTCTCATTTCCCTGTTCCCACTAAGCCCTAATTGTTTCACAGGTGTGAATCAGATAATCTGTAATGATCTAATTGATTACCATATTTAAATTAACAATCACCTGATATTTAGTTGAATTTTGATGCTTTTGTTTCAGACCTCGAAAAGACCTCAGATGCGGCCATTTTTTCCCACAAATGTGTTAGCAAGTGTATAAAAATATACCTCTGGATCATCATAGTATTCATGTTGAGATGTAGTTCAGTGGTTGTGTAGTTTTAAAATGATATTTCAAGCTAAACCAGTGAAGTTTTCTTGTGTGGTGGTAAGAAAAAATACTAGCTGATAGCTAGCTTTTACAAAGCATTGCGTACCTCGGAAGGTAAAGGCCTCAGACCAAAGCTGTGCAGGAGCTGAGGCACTTCTGTAAATCAGGAAATTTCCTGCTGACAAGCCCTGATGGTGCTGACATTTGCTGACACTGTCTGACACCAGCTAGGTGCTAGGGAATGCAAATCCACAGGTGCCAAGGACGGATTGCATGGCTGCAGGCAGGTGGAGGGCAGTGCCCTGCCAGCAGTTCCTGGGCTCTCTTCTGGCGTCTGCTCATGCTCTACATGTTAGGAATGGCCCAAAGCCCATCAGATGAACAGTATATATGCAGCATTGCATGTCTGTTTGGCCATAACGTGACTTCCAAATACGCTGTGCCTAGGGGTTAACTTCACCCTGTAAGCAGCAAAAATTCCCAGCACCCATGAACGGTTACAAAGAGAAACTGCTGAAGTCTGCAGAGCTGTCGGCCTCTTTTAAGTGGAAACTCCCTTTGCTGTAAATGCACAGATATGGCTTTAGGCTGAAACTGGATGTTGTCATTTGCATTGAACAGCCCACCGCTGAAACACTGATGACACTAAGGTCAGCGCTGAGTATCCCAGACGGAAGTGCTATAGTAGATCCAGCGCCTGCTGCAATCAGATCACACTCGTGGCCCTAAGTGAAAGAAAAGCCAATTTAGCAGTATTTCAGCAATGTAACATCAGAGCAAAATCATGCGCTGCTGAACAGCCATCTCAATAACAAGTCATGCTCGGGGTGGGGTAAGCATGTGGGTGGGGATGAGAGAGAATAGGTCTTTGCCAGAGATCGCACGAGGGCTCCAGATCAAAACATTCTCCAGCCTCAGAGGGGATTCACCATCCAAACTTCAACGCAAACCTGAATCTCATTGCTACTCCTCTCAGCACACTGAGCTAAATCAAATTCCCATGCGCGAGACTGAAACACGAATCCCAGTTGCGTAGCTTGGCCCCATCTCTAATTTGTAATATTATCAGTAATAAGCTTTCCAAGGAAAAGTGAAGGGGCATCACACATCTATCACCCTGTACATAAAACATGCTGGACCAAATTCTTGCATTTGCACTTTGTGATTGAAGCCTACAGAAAAATGTTGATTTAAGCAGTAGGGGCTCTGTGCCTATGTCTCCCTGTAGATATGCGCGTTGTCTCTGTGCCAAAGCCAGAAATGAAGTCTCGGGGTTATTGAGGCAGAGGAAGCTATTGAACTCAAGAGAGATTGGAAGAAAGGTGAATCCCAGTGTTTTTGCTAGGATTTCTTTCACAGTAATGAAGGCTTTTGCATTAATGATTTTTCACACAAAGGGGTGACCAGTCAGGATACCCAAGTGCTCATTGTGTCTGTGTAAGGCAGGAGAAGGGTAGAGGTAAATGTGAGTAACTTTACACTAAAATTAAATCAGGCTTTTCCATGAAACAGATGTTATGGTTCCCTTTAAAAAATAATTAAATTAACAGCGAACAGAAATGTTCAGGAGAAGGAATTTGGGGTTGGGATTTTGGCATTAGTAATTCCCTATACTTAATCCATAAAAGTTTTCTTTTATGTTTACAGAAGGGGGTTAAAAAAAGAAGCAAGTCTGTTACTAAAGGATTTTAAGATACAGTGGAGATGTGAAAGGCACAGAAGATTTTCATTTCCTGTGTTATAGGGTGCAAATAATATCAGTATGAAAAACCTGGCAGGAAGATTTAAGATAGCAGTTTTTACATTGATAAGTATTTGTTCATTTCCTGACAACAAAAAATATAAATCTCTTCAGAAATTAAATACCCTGGCTTGTTGAAGCACTTTTGTGACGTTCTGTGGTAGACTGGCTTCCTTTCATTGGAAATCCACAGCTAGAATAATAATCACAGCATCAGTTATTATACTTGTATCAGTTCTGTGCGGCAAGAGGCTAATACAGTGTATGGCCGAATTCTCCTACTTTTGTGTCACTTATTTTCTCTGTGGGCCAGATTTGCATTTTAATGGAAGTAGTTTATAGACTTCTTTGCTGCCTTCATAGTGCCACAAGTGGCATCATTAAGTGAGTTAAGCCGGATTAATGCTGATAGTAAAGTCAGATAATACAATAACAGAGGCCTTCATTTCCATTTGGATTAGGTGAAGAGAGCAGGCCTGTCTGGTGCAGGGTGATAATTTGTAAGCGCGATATGTTGTACTTGAGAGGATAAGATTAAATTTAGTGGGTTTAACTGTCATCCCAGTAAGTCAATTACTTCATCTTTTCAGGCTTTGAATTTATTTTATAAATAAAATAAATGGAATATTGAGCTGCTCCACAGCCAATTCGAGCTTCCATGAAGAAGAATTACACATGCTGGGCCAAAAAAAAAAAAAAACCAGAGAGAGAGAGAGAGAGAGAGGGGAGGGGAAAAAGGGTTTGTGATTCGGCTCCATAAACAAAACAGAAACTGCATTCAAGTGCCAGCATGGCAACAGCTTGGGAATATTGTCCATCTCTCATATCACAAGCATGACAGATTCCATTGTGACTTTAGTTTATCCATAATAGGAAATATTTATGTTGTGCCTGGACTTTTCTGTTTGTATCTATTAGATTGTAGAAGGAGTACACTAAAATACTAATCCCTGCTATCATTTGACTCTTTTACTTTTTTTCCTCTGCTTGCTATCTCCTGTATATTTAATGCTTACACCTTGCTGCTAAGACAGTCTCAAATGGAAATAAATAAAGGAGATCTGTCCGATTTTGATCTGTATCAGATAAAACCTTTTTTTTTAGTTCTCCCGTCTTCTCTCCCTGTCTCCACCCCCATTTGGACACCAAATCCCTGCAATACCATTTCTTGGGCACGGGAACTTTGACAACAAGCTTTCTGTAAATTAGATACAGATAGATAAGCACCAACATCTTCATTTCTATCCACAGCCCCAGAATACAGGTGATGTCAAGGGATGCTAAGCATGTCAACAAGGGAGTGCTTATCCATAACAAGAGATGATTTCAGAATCCCCCCAAACTCGGGATCCTTTCAAAACATCATTTATAAGTACTTAGCTTTCTCCTGTGATTCCTGCTGTGGGGCATTATCACATGCAAAGGGAAAAGTAACCTCTGCTAGTCTTTCTTAAGCTATTGATAAAGCTCAGTACTACAATGAACTGAAGTCTTAAGGTCTGGTAAGGCAAGGTGCTAGGCACTCTCATCTCCCACTGACGCTGAGAAAGAGCTGGCATTGATCTCCTGGGAGGGAGGAAGGACACAGCTAAAGGCTAAGACAAGTGCTCTCCATTCTCTAAGAATCCTTGGCACATGGACCATTAGCTAATTCTGACAAATGAGCATCCAAAGACCCTGGCATTAAAGGGCACTTTACAGAAGTTGCTCAGCAGCCTGCAGGACTGAATCTATTGCATGAACCCAGATACCCCAAAAAGACAGGGCACCTGGAGAGCTGACTAAGACTGATGGATAGATTTAGACAGGTCTGCCTAGGATATGTCTCTGTTTTCCTGCAGCTCTTACACATGGCACCTCTCCAATTTCACTGGCAACCATAATTGTGGTCCTACAAGGTGAAAGGCACCCTTATGGGTTGATGCGGGCAGGGTAAGTATATGCTTTGACACTTACTCTGTGCCAGGGAGCAAGATATTTTCCACCTGATTAAGCTGACACAAATCATAAGTAAGTAACTATTTGCAATGGGCGTTCATGGAATTTTTGCCTCTTTTATGCTAATATATATCACATGTGGCCTCCCAAAAGTCACCCAATGACCAAACATGTAAGGCAAAAAAAAAAAAAAAGTCTTTTCATGATACAAAGTTATATGAAATAAAATGGGATGTACCACAGAATCGGTATCTCAAGTGGAGGGCATCATTTAACATACAAAGATTCCTCTGTAGGTAGGAGATATTTAGCAAAGAAAGTTGTGCTTTGAGAAGTATTAAATAATTCCAATTTCATGCTGCAGTCTGATAGTCAATTTGATTTTCAGGTATCTTAAAATCTGACTAACGTCTTTAAATTTTTCATAGTAGTTGACATTTACATCTTCCCATCTTTTGTTTTTGAATGATTTCTATAGTTACTTATATAAACATACTAAATGGCTTTAATATTCACAGGTTTGATTTGCTGATATTTGGAGTCTATAATCAAAATCCCAACCCTGAGTGTTCTTACAGATATCAGTGTCCCATTTTCTCTCAAATTAGCAATGTCACGCAAGCTTTGAGAGCCTGTAATTACAACCTTAACAGAGCAGAAAAGCCCCAGCAGCCAGCCAGCCTCATTCTGCTCAAAAATGAGTCTTCCCTTGTCTTTAACACTGGGGAGTTCTTCCTTCTTGCATCTGAGTGTTACGACAATGATCCAAATTCTGCCTTTTTTTGGACCCAGTAATGCCACAGTTTTTTTGTGCAAATGTTGGTACAGCAGAATTTGACCAGCTTGACTTTAATCTGCCCTGATTTGTCACACAGTTCTGCCAATTGAGTTCCTTAGATGGTATGGAAAATTGGTGCTGCTTTTCTCCAGAACGTGTGTTCACGCACTATCACAGCGTATGGACAGTCAAGTGTGCAGTAAACAAAGAGTACAATAGCTCTGTGTGTTTGTCACAACCAGCTGGGCTACTGTTCTCTAGTTACCAGGTTAGCTAAGCTATTTCAGGCAAATATATGCCAAAATTATGTACCCAGATGTCTTCCTTTGCTGTGCTACCTAAGCATCTCCCTAATCTAGAGGCACAACAAATCTGTGAAATAAGGCAGTATTAACCTTCGTTTTCTAGGGAGTGAGTCACAGAAAGAGATAAGGGCAGGTTTAAAGGTAGTCAAGATGATAAAAAATGCAGAGAAGTTAGTAGTAAGTACAAGTTAATAAGCCTCTTTTGCTGACTTTTCCCCCTTTTCAGGACTCAATCAACCTGCTTATACTGGGTTGTAAATCTCCCAGGGGAGACCTGATTTATGTCTTTATATCTTTTGCTATTTAAATATTTTTCAATCAGTTTTCAAGTGCTATTAGCAAGCAGGAGCAATTTTGCCCAATGAAGCACCTCAGCCACTATGATATGTTACTGTTGGTAAGGCTGAGCAGAAGCCCTGTGACTAGCTCAGCGAGGAAAGAGGGATTTCTACAGAGATCTGCAAGGCTAAAATCCATAAAATATCCCGTTTGATGAACAGCTCAGTCAAAAACTTTGGCAAGCTTCAATTTATTTAAAAAGAAAGGGGAAACTTGCAGAAAGCCTTTGCCATGCAGGAGTCCAAATGGACTGGCATTGTCGTGATGAACTTTAAAGAAGAAAGTCAGTGGGGTTGTACCAGTGCACACGAGATCCTTAAGGCCAGCTGTCACCCCACTTACACAGGTAAAGTCTCTGAGGCAGATGAAGTTGCTTTGGGCTAGTTACTTGAAGGTACTTGAAATTTGTGTCTGCACATGTCATACAGGGCTGGTTGAATTAATACTTGGCCAGAACACACAGAAGTATTAAGTTCTTCAAATGCCAAATATGACTATTTCTGAATCAGTTCTCATCTGATAAAAGACAGCTTTGCTTTTACTGATATCAGAAGCAGAAGCCTGTATATTTGTCATCTGTCAGTTGTCTTAGAGTATATGTATGTTTTAAAGAGAGACAGAAGTGAAGAGACAGAATTGAAGACACAGATGGATTCAAAAAAGCTGCAGCAGTATCTTAATTTGGTTTCGAATAACTCCATATAGACAAGTATTAAATTGTGTGACAGGGAAGGTTCTGCCCCCACCAGGCCTCTCCTTGCTGTTTCAGTTCTGCAAAGCACAGGTTTGTTAAGTTTGTATTAGACAGCTTTGACAAACAGTTGTTCAAAAATATTTTAAGCCTCCTAGACACATGATAAAGAAACATGTGTATTACAAATGCCATGCAAGCACGAGGATTCTTAGGAGCTGAAAGAGACCTCTGCCAGCAAGTCTCAAAAGAATTCCTACCCATGAGATCATGTTATCCCATTCACAGTACAGAACAGAGGGAAAGTTTGGGAATTCAAATCCTTTTGAACATGATACTGTAACTGCAACAGGAGGAGCTGATTTATAGATTTGCAGAGTGGTTAATATGCTTTTGCATTTACCAAAGCATTATGTCTTGCACATTAGGTCACGTTCTTCAGTACAGAACAGTCTGGTTTTATCATGCAATTAGTAAAATGCGGCATAAAACCCATCTTAGCCATCACAGTGAAGATCATTTGACACTAACAGCAGCTCCCAACAACTGCTGAGGTGAAGTCAGGTGCTTCCAGACAGCAAACCTTTCTCCTCCAAGACTGAAGGAAAGCAGGTTAAGTCAGAAAGAAAAAAAACCATGGGCTGGGTATGAACATGAGCCCAGCTGGGATGTGCCGTCCTTTGAGGTTGGTTTCAATTAAGGAAGCCACAGAGCATCTCTGAAAAAATGTAAGGGACCAGCCTTCAGAAAGCAGCACAAGGGTTAGGGAGAGCAAAAATGAGTTTTAAGCAACTGCAGCCAGCTATCCCATGAACTGCTGAACACTGTATACATATGAAGTGTTAGCAATAACTTTTGAGTCTACAGTGGGCTAAGACCACTAAATACCAGGCTCATTGTACATGAGCATTACCACTTTTTTTCTCTTCTTCTATCCTTCTTCTTTTAACATCTATTCTTGTTTTAATACGCAGAATATACTGGCTTAAGAGGAATAAGAATTCTTTCACAGAAAGGGTAATAAATGGGTGTGAACCAGGCAACATAGTCTGATTTACATGTCGGGGAGGGTCACCAAGAGGGTTAGCAGGAGGTGTGTATGCAGCTACATCAATTCTGCACCCAACTCGCTCAATTCCTAAACTGCATCTAAGAAAAACCTACCTGCCAGAAGGAAAAAAAGTACAGTAGATCGCAGCCGCCTACTGAGGAAGCTAATGGAGCTTTTTACAAATTAAAAAAGAGTGAAGCAAGCCCATATCAATAAAGATGGGCTGAACTCCTGAATGGAAACTAGTGTAAATATACAATATAGGAACAAATGCTACACAATAATCCATTTGTGCAGATATGGGTGCAGAAAATTAGTAGTAGTATGATGTTTCTTGAGCATGTGATCATTCACTTAGTGACTATTACAATACACATATACAGTGTTAGTTTTACAGTTGAATACATTACCTTTTCCTCTGCATCTTTTAGTTTTTGAAGATAGAACCACGACTTTTCTGGTTACAGCTCTGTCTGGTGAATTTTTAAGCCTAATATTTTATTTTCATGCACATGGAAGGACACCCATGTGTACCTCATGATATTTCCACGTGCCTCGCTGCATATAATAGAAGCTCTTTCAGAAGATGCTGTTACTTTAAGGATTGACTTGTCATATATTAAAATTATATCTGTCAAATTGCTGAGATTTAGAGAGACCTTCAGACTGAAAGTGCACGGATAGCCCGTTATATATTGGTTTAGAAGATTTTATCATGTTTTACATGCCTGGCATCAACTTAACCAATTCTCAAATTTTGTATCACACTTTTTTATAAGATTTTCTTTCTTTATAAAGAAGGTTAAAGTAATTTACTCACCATGTTTATTATATATGAAGTTGTTGAAATAATGAGGGCAATAAAATTGAATTTAGCATTGTCTATTGGTATGAAGGTTACATTCATAAGCTTTGTTTGTTTTAATAGGTTTATTGTACAGTCTTAGACATATGCTATTATGCAGCGATGGATATGCTTTGAATATTTTTGTAATTGTGGGTAGTATAAAAGTCATTTTCTGTTAGATTGCACAAATCCATTACATTAGGAGAAAGATACATTATTGTAATAGGATTAATGTGCAACACATAAACATGATCAGTAATATTCTTTTTGATAAATTATCTCATTTTAATCACTTGGAATGTAGAGAGATTTCAGGATAGTTCCATCTTTGATTTGCATAATTGTATTACAGACAGACAAATTGCATTATATTCTTCATTAACAATAGATGGCTTGTATAACTATTGTAGTTTTGAAGGCACTGCTTTTATGCTCATCCTGTAATTTGTCATTTTATGACACCACTGTTTAGCTTAGTTTGGAGAGAACAGAAACTAAAAGATTATTTGATTTTAGCTGAGTACAGTAATATCTTTGCATTCAGCTGTAATGCAGTAAGCTATTGTTTGTTTTAACAAATTATAATCCAACAGCTAAAGTTAGTTAAAAAATATTCTTCTCATTTGTGGCAGATCCCACATTCATGGCTTTTCACAGCTAAGTGTCAGCACTTGTAAATGAACTTCGATATATAAACACAACATAAAATTAAATTAGATCCGTCAGAATGTATTCTACTTCTCTGCTTGGGCTCGCTCTCCCCCTTTCATGTTTTTTCTCCCTTACACATGCACACACACACAAACACATGCTCCATCTAGCTTTCACGGAGTTCTTTAGGGTTTTGTAATTCCATAGGCTAAATAAAACAGCTGAATTGCAAATTATATCATAAAATGTATTATTCATTTTTTCAACGGCAAATCCTTCTCTTTTAAGATTCTGTGTTTTCTCTATGAAAAGCTAAATACTGTCAAAGATATTTTAGGATAAAACAAATTGTTTTTTCATTTTTCTCTAACCAAGCCTTCTTCAATCATTTTCAACTGCTAAGAATACCAGTAAATTAAAAGTTAGTAGCTTGAGACAGGTTTGCACTCCTACCAAATCAAAACCCAGCTTCTTATTTACTCTATTAGGGCACCTTGAGCGTTGTGATTCTTTAAAAAGAAATTTGGTTTAGAAAGAAATTATTATAGCTAAATCACAAATAGATGCCTTTGTTTGATAATGAAACACAAAACTTAAGTTCCCGGTTTAAATGCAAGTCAGAATTCGGGCCTAGCTCAACAAAGTTTGCTATGCTAAACAGAATTGTAAAAATCTGGGCCAAAGTTCTTATGATTTGATCGTATGTTTAGGTTGTTATTTGAGGTTCCAATCCAATTTATTGTTGCATGCAATGAGTAATTCTATCAGTGCGGATATAACCAGTCTCAAACGAAAGCCTGATCCTATAAAGCCGGTGGGAGTACGGCTATGAGTGCAGAGTCCATGATTTTATCCTCTTCACCAGCCTACTGACACCCACTGCAGCTCTGGCCTCCCTGATAATAAGATGGGTTTTTTTTTACTCCAATACCCACTGAAAATCAACTTTACAGACATGGGAAAAGGAGAAAGAGTTTGGACCAAATTTACCTTTTCCTTCAGTAGCCAAAATACATTATTACAACACTTTTCAGGCTTGTAACATTTTATATTTTCTAATTATTTTTGTCAAAATAAAATAAAAATCTGCATCTTGCATTTTTTAGTTCTTCTGGAGAAGAAACATAAAATTGCCAAAACACAAGTTCACACAAATTTGTTAGAACTCCGTGCATCTTCTATAAAATAAAAAGGATAAAACTGGTACAACAGAGGTAGAAAAATATAGCTAAATTTATTCATAAGGAATGGAATAAAAACTCTTAACTTGATTTGGTTATGTTTTTTGAGGTTATTCTTTTTAGTTTTCTCAAAAATAGCATTCATGCAAGTTGTATTTGCCCACTCTCATGCTGAAAGTGTTATGAGAGATTTCTGCAGAAGGCTGAAGGTTAATATTTTTCTATCTGTCTTCTTGAGATCTCTTTGAATATCTGTACTGTGGCTTGGCAAAATCTTAGCGCTCCAACAATGGAGGATAAACATTATCCACACCATCACGTGGCCTCCATGGCTGACTGCATACTGAGAATTAACAGTTAATGAACTCTGTATATGCAAGGACAGTTTCTGAAACAGACTGGCAAAAGGAGATCACATCCTAGTGCTGACGAATGAGAAAATGTATAAAATTCGGAGTCTGCTTGCAGATAATTCCCAAACACAAAATACAATTAGATTTGCAAGCAATTTACGACCAACAAATGTGTACATTTACATCAGCTCTGTCAAAAGTCGTTTTCAAAAATGTTTCAGCACTGATATCTACAGCTGACCTCCCCAACCCACACAGCATCATACATAGCTGATGTGTCAATCTGAGAGGTTTTTATACTGCTTGACACCTCGGATCAAACACAGAGACACACTGTTTTTTTCAGTTCCAATGTTTTGTGTGTTTGTAACTGTGCACATTGCAAGGCAATTGAGATTTAGGGTCATACATATTTAACACGCTGAAGAACTTCAGGAAATATCTTTTTGCTGCTTATACTGAATAGCCAGAAGTCTCACAAAGCAAGTAACGTGAAAAATAAGCTTATGCTGTTATTTACCATCACAATAACTCATCTAATCAAATACACATAGGCCACACCTTGCAGAAGCACAATTCTTTAGACTGTTTGGGAAAGGGCAAAACAATCACATTCTCACCACTGCATCAGTTGCATGTACCATGGCTCACTGCCAAATATGCTTTTCCAAATTATCTCTGTATTCTCCAGACAAAAAGCCAGACTACTCTGAATGAGGTTTCACCCACCATAAGTAGTCCGTGTGACCACCTCACACATGACAAACTGGGCTTGGAAACAAATACAGGGAGGCCTGACTTCTGGCCACCACTGACATCCTCTGACCAGAGATAAGCACATTCTGCTTTTACCTCTGCCTATATTGTTTGTTGTCTCCACTAAGTTGTCCCACAGCAGATTTGCCTGCCTGTGTGATTTAACTGTGGTCATTAGAAAGATACATAGGGAGAAATAGTTTAGGGTGTATTTTTGTTTTTCTCCTAATAGCTTGCCTTCTACCGCTTGACTCTTATTAATGCAGTTGAGGAAGTTCCCTCAGAGAGTATATGTTATATCATCAGTGGTTTTAATTCTTGAAAGTTTTCCTTGCCCGCTAAGAGGATAATTATAAATATCAACAGAAATAAAAGCCATCACATGTAAAAATATATCAAACCAGAAAAAAAAAAACCCAAACAAAACCCCAAACCAATTTGTCCTTTCTTGGCGTATTTCTCTTAAAATTATTCTTCTCTCTTCTTTCCCTCTTTCAGAGATCCCTCTGAAAAGAAAAACAGGATGCTTATGCTTTATTGTCTGTATGGAAACTAAACATAACCCCCTTCAGGAATTAATAAGATTAAGTTACACTTCAGTGGGAAATCAGTGTACATAAATTAATGAAAATTTCCTGTGGATGGTGGCAAAGAAAGCCACTCACTGTGCTGGTGAACTGATGCAAACAGACATTTTATGATGAGAAGATTTACTGAAGAAGAATTAATAGGGCCCATCTACTGTCTATGACAACATATAGGTGACCTAAAGTCTCCCCTACGAGTCAAATGGTTTCCATTGTGTCTGTAAATAAACCAGAGAGTATGTTCTGATGCTTCCTATCTTAGATATCAGGTAAATATTTTTTTTGGTTGTGAAAAATGTCTCTTTCAGGCAATTACATCAGTGTTTGCTTGAAGGTAAGAATGGGTTTAAATGCTTCTCTATATCTGGCTTCAAAAACTGGCCAACACCTGCTATTGTCTTATACATACTTCACTGCAGGAGAGCACCAGCTTCTGTCTAGTAAGCAGTCATTAGAAATTCTCTCTTGTCCTTGGATATCTTACCATTGGTTGTACCTCTCATTCCCTTTCAGAGCTGTGAAGGTTCCAACAGAGCAATGCTGGTGTATTCTAGGCTCTCCAGACTCTCTCATTTCGGGCTTACCATCAGCAAGAGGATGCATGGAAATTCATTTAATCCTGTTACTGGGAGATTACTTAGTTCTTTCAGTCCTAGCATCAGCCTTTGATTTTGATATTGATAGCAAGGACGCTTTTGAGCCATGTTTTTAGACGTGGTTCTTGGAGAACAGGCTTTACCTTGAAAAATCTTTTTTTCACCCACCCAGAGATGTCCCAGGGTGGACAGGACTTCTCTTCTGTAGGCCATCACACACAGACCTGGAGAAATGAGGTTTCTTTCTCTTCCATTTTCTACCTGCTATTTTTGCTTGCTGTTGAACAATGATTTTAAGTATAGTTCTTTGAATATAAGCTATATCCAAATCTTGGCTGTCTTAAGTTATATTTTCTTCTAATTAGGTTTATCCTTTCAGAATCCAAGCAACTTCTCATAAAACCAAGCCAGATAGAGGAAGGAAAGGGCATTTGGGTCATCTGCAAGATGTCAAATTTATTAATGTGTTGTCTACTGCACTTTCAATTAGCAAAGAAGAAAGCTTCCAAAATTTCTGTAGGGATGCTGTCTCTTTATTTATTGAGGTGCACTCTTAAAAGCATTTTCCAGCATTTGCATGTGCCCATTTTTCTTCTATTACCCCTAGTTATGTTGTAGCTAAGATCGTACCTACTAATTTACTTTGATGGTTAAAGCTAACCCAATAATATTTGATCAAATAGCCATAACATATTTAAGATTCCCAGGTCTGAGATTATGTTTGGTACTTTAACATTTATTGTACCTGTTGGAGTTCTCAATGCTTTCAAAATTCTCCTCGTGATATGCAAATGTTATGTGGAGTTTAAATATCTCACAAGTGTCTATTTTGTATAATAGAGAAGTATCTTAGAGACAGAAAAAGGCATCATTGCCCTCCTATTCTTTGCCCCAAGGTGCTCTATGATGTGTCCAGTCACTTTAGACAAATGGAATGATGACTATTAAAGGACTTAAGTGCATTTAAAATTCAGGCCTAAATAAATAATTGTTTATAACTGTGGAAACATGAAGAGCTTCCATTGTTCCTTTCAAAAGTTGTGTTACCCACACAGACCAAAATAGAAGAAAACCTCTGAAATGGTGAGTTAGTGGCATCCTACAGGGAATAAATATAACCACAGGAACAATGGGTATTTTTTCAGAGCTCCCATTGGAACTAATACTTAGCTCTAGATCAAACACAGAGGCTGTTCTGGGATCTGAAAATGGTCTTCCCAAAAAACCCAAATGCTCACAGGATTCGTGTTTCCCTTTTAACCATCGAAATAAACACTCCATAGACTTATAAGCAATAGGTTTATTTCAAATAACAGTAAATGGTCTTCTAAGGTCAATATATTAGTTTTCCTCTAGATATACAGTTTCAATAGCAAGCGATGCATGAAGTCTGTTAAGCCTTTTGAATTGTCTATCAGTTCTGGGAATTACAGATTTTAACCCGTATAGATACTTGGCTCAACCACAAAATGAAAAATCATTAAGAAAAAGCACTGTATATTATTACTCCAATATGTATTTGTGATTTAGAATTGGCATTTCAATACACAAAGAAAATTCCTAGAATCATCCAGCTAAATGCAAATGGGTTCTATAAATACTTTAAATAACAGAATCAGAAAAGCTCATCAGAATTTACTACTCTTCCAAGTGTATATAGCTTTTCTATTACACATCCGTAAACACTCTTTGTACTTCTACAGTTGATTGAATCAAAACATGAGAAGATCTGAAAACACTTTTGTAGCTTTCTTTAAGCTGTACTACTACTGGAATATGTTCCATGATAGTGCACAGGCCATATTCTGTAAATAAATGTGTGTTTCATTTTCAATTGGAATTTCATTAATCAAACCACAGTAATAGTGAAGTATTTAAAACACATTTCTCTAAAAAGGGGGTAGAACATGCCGGCAAACTACTGATACAGTTCTGCTGCACAATGATTTAAACCATCTGAGGAGGTGGCCTTCTGCCTTTGGATTTCATGACAGCCTGGGCTTGAACTTCTTCCCTTCTCAGAGGCTCCCAAAGCAACTCCAGCACAGTAATGAACTCCCATATCTCCCTTTCTGAGAGTCAAATATATAATTCTGCTCCCCATTTCATTCACAGGGAAATGCAAGCAGAAAGAGGTAGGTTAATGCATAGGTGCCATATCTATGAATCAAACCAAGGGCACATAGGTTATAGTGACCTACCTTTAGTAACAATATCTTCAGATGTAGTTGGCAACTGCTGCCATTATATACAGCATTTCATCTGAAGTTGAAAAAAATGCTTTATGGGTGAAGAAATAGGAAAACCAAGAAAAGAGTGACATTAAAATGTCCTCCGTTCACTGTCTGGGAACAAACAGAAAATATCCAATGTCCAAAACCTTTGCCCCCACCTTCAGAAAGTAACAACGGGGAGCCAGTAGCCTGGATCTCCAGATGTTCTCTAATATGAACATACTGCAACAGCAGCAAAACCATCAGTAACTGTTCCTTATATAAAGAAGGAGTGTACATGAAGCTTTTGGTTAAGGTGTGGGTAGCTAGAGCACAACTGCACAAAGACTTTGCTGGTTCCCAGCAATACCTATGGGCTTGATGTTTGCAGATCTAGGACAGAAATCAACACTGTATCCATTAAAACCAGCTAGCACTTGCTATCAGCTTCATATTTTGGTCCTTAACGTACAATGCTGTAGGTAGAGAGAGGGAAGGAACAAAAGGAAGAAGAATTACTTCCCTAAGAATCTCTGAGGATTTCAGGCAGAACAATAAAAAACTAAATTAACTTATTCATTTTTGTCACCTGATGAGCATAATTAGCAAACAGTGCATAATGACAGCAAATAATGGTTCTCTTTTTCCCCTATTAAGATAGCTTAGTGACTGTATTTTCCCACAGTCTTAAATCTGTGCTGTATTTACCAGTTGTACTTACCTGAAAAAATGTTTTGTCTGTCAATATTGAAGTTAACAAAACGCTTAACTACAGCACATAATGATCCTAACACAAAGCAGCATTTGAGCGGGGCATGGAGGCTTTTGCAGCCCTCACTGTGCTGAAACCTCTGCAACAGCAACTCAGGAAGGAAATGTGATGTGGCAAAATTTGATCATTCACTTCATCTTCCCTGTATGATGACTAATAAGCAACCTTCATTTGTGATGTGCTTCTTTCTTTTATGAGTTTCACTATCCATGTATGAATCCCAGAACAACCATCTAGAGAAACCTGATGGTAGAACTGCATTTTAATGTAAGCACTTTAATATACAGCTTCAGGATTCGAGTACCCTTTGGTAACATTGAACTATCCCTTTGGGTTTCAAGGTTGTGAATAAGGTTATCAAGCTGGCTTGCTCTATACTCACACTGAGAGACCTTGCAATTAAACCTGGGGAAATGGATTTGCTGAATTTGCTGCTGTTGAAATCAGCTTTTTGCAACAGGAACAAGATGCAAAATGCCTTGTCCAATGACAGAGTTTTCATGTTATATCTTTAGCAGCAAGTGACACTGATTGCATCGGCAGCTATAGCTACCTACCACCAGACAAAACAAATTCAAGCTAATTTGGATGGAGTATAAAATACACCTCTCCTCAGGGCACAGTCTTTGCAAGACCCCCGGAGACTGAACTCTCATTGATTTCCCTTGATTTAAAAGGCACAAATGATTCGCATGACCAGATCCAGAATGGATAAAGATGGAGAACAGCAGTCATTCTGATATCATCCTAAAAGCCTCTCTGACCCTCACTGTACGGCCATCCTTTGATTCATCTGTCACAGCTGTATCTAACAGAAGTATTTACTTTCAAGGATCTTCCCAGCTTATTGTATTTTACCTACTGTTTCCCAGTCACGGCCTAAATGTCAGCTTCTGTCTCTTCCAGATATCTGTATTCCTCCAATACCTTGTTGTCATATGAAGAGATCAGAAGTATCTTAGTTCTCTTTTTCTACAGCAACTTGCCCAACATGACAATAGTCTGTAAGCAATACTCCACGGTCAATTAAAGCAAACAATACACAAGAGACAGACCTACAGAAAAGAAAAAGTATTATTCTTCCTTCTCAAATCAAGTGTTTTGGCTATCTGGGAAATAAAAATGGTATTAGATCCGACTTAGTCTTATCCTAGCTGATTCTTTTGGGAGATTTAACACTGACTTTAGCAATATATATGCACTCTATTTTTTTTTTCCTTTTTATTTCATTCCCTGATTATAAACGCTAAAAAAATCTCTGCAGCTTTGCAGAAAGATAGTATGTGTCATTTTATCATCACCCAGATGATTATGCTGGTAGTCTTTCTGAGGCTTTTAAATTCTGTATTATTCCATACAGTTGTATTAGCTAGATGTACATTATGCTGGTGGATGTATGGCTTGGCTGATGGCAGCAGCTTTCCTCATGCCTGGTGCAATAAGGGAGAGAGAAATGTATGCCGAGAAGCATAGTGTGTTTTGCCAATCTTGGTAAAAGTGCACAATTTTTGGACTTTGTTGTTGTTGTTTTAATTGGTTTTCTGCTCTTCCTGAAAAGGAAGAACTTTCGTCACTAGTGCCTCTTCCAAATGCCCACGGTTCACATGGCTCCACAGCTCACCACGTGACTTATTCAGTAATTAATTTACTTCTTTGGAAGGTTCTATGATTGAGTCAGTAAAAGGGTCTGAAACTATGGTTGTAGGAAGTTCACCTACTTCCACTTTGATGTAGAGGTCACTACTTTAAAAATAATTTTAAAAAAAGATATTTGCTCTTACTGCCTCTCTTATTAGTTTTTTTATGGCTTTGTTTTATTTCTTTCATCAGACATCAGCAAGGTGTGAAATGGCGATGAGAAAAGACTTGCCAGCCACTCATGCTTCTACTACAAAGCATACCTGAATGCTAGACCCAAACATTAAAAGAGAAGACTTTACCGCACACGGCTTTTCTGTGTGGCTAGAAAAGATAGACACTGAACTCTATCAGATCCAGCTGACAATGAACGTGCGGCGTTGATGATCTTACTGTTTCTAACAAAAGCCCACTAAAGAGGCTTATTTAACAGCAGAGGATAATTCAGGGAAGAATCTCAGAAGAGCTCAGTCTTTCAGCAACTGGATTTTATGCCAACAAATAATCTGACAAGTAAAGAAACCTTGTCAAAACTAAGCTCGTGCAGCTTCAAGTATCCATCATACACTCATCCTTTCTTTCATCTTTGTCATGGCTATTTCTAAATAGACGTTAGAACTAGGGAAAAGACTTATGGTTTCTAGACCAAGTTTTTCTGGGCATGCTGAAGATCAATATGCCCTGTATCAAATGGAATATTAGTACCTATGGCTAAACTTGAATCATGTATCTTGGGTACAAAGGAGAGACTGGAAAAAGGAATGAGAACGCTGTATATGTAAATACACACACAAATGCCTACTGATACTATAAAAGTTATATAATATGCTGGCACTTGTTCAAAACTTTGAGGCATTGGCTTTATTTTAATCATTTTTCCATTGAAGTAAAGAAACTGCATGTATAATTAAACAGTTGTATTGTATTGTAGAAATAACCATGTAATGACATAGTTAGAAATTCTTGGTTTTTCATGGTAATATCAAATATAATTACCATGTAATCTGCAGAAAGCAAACAAGGCTGTAATTATTCTGTAATCCAATTTAATTACAGGGTAACAGATTTGTTATTTCTTCCCAATAAAACATGCATGCAAAGGAAACAAACTGGTAGAGAAAATACACTTTTCCCTTGAAGAAACATTTTTTTTTTAAATGGTTCACTAGCACTTCTGTGTCGAAGAGTACAAGTGAATCTAGTTGTGGACATCCCTCTGACCAAATCTTACAGTGTATAATCTGCCCTCATTCCATCAGGGGAAATATCTTCTTTACTTTTTTCTTTCCTCTTTAGCTGCTAAAGCTGTAACCCTTCTATTACAGTAACACCATAAATTTGTGTGATTCTATAGGAAGATACTGAGTTAAAAGCATAGAAAAACAAAGTCTTAGAAGTGTTCCAAAATAGGCACTGTGTGGGTTCGGAAGTCTTAGCTTCCCCATGCCACCTGCCGCAGTCTTGTGGGACCAGCAGAGGATGAGCTGACTGTGTTGTTCCATCCTCTGCCCCGACAGCAACCACATCATGTCACTGACTTGAGCTGAGACTGTTCCTTTCATTTTTGCAAAGTGCCCACTTTGAACTATTCAGAGAGTTGTTTTGGCTTTCACAAAGCTAAGCCACAACTGAAATAGCTACTTCTACCCTCACCCCCCAAAAAACCCCAACTGTTAGAGGTCAGATCATCCCCTAGACAGAAATGAAATGTTTCTACAGGCTGTACTCATGGTATTTTGGGACCCTATCCACATTCCCATTTCAGTTCTGTAATTCCAGTCAAGTTAAATCCTTTGATCTAATTTTAAATATTTTTTTTAAATAATAATAATTGTGAAGCACACCACAGAAATCTGGAAGTAAAATGGTGAAAGGCTGTGCTGCATGTACGAAGGGACAGATGAATGTAGCACCTTCCATCCATTCCTGTTGTAAGTTTGAGTGAATGTCCTCTACAGTCAACAGGTTTACATCCAGCTTGAAAATTCCTAGAGCTTGACTGTCATATGACAGAAAATATTGTGTTCCTTTGTATATGATATAAAGACACTTTTGAAAATGATGATTCTAATTTTCTTTTGCTATCCTCAAAAAAAAAAAAAAGTTTCAATCCTGTGAGCTATTTCTACTGACCTCCTTCTGCTCCAGACATTTTTTCTAGCCCGCCACCATTTTCAGAGTGCTTAAAATCCTAGCCTTGTGATGACAAGATCAGGTCTCTAACGCAGCAATACTCCACTTTTCTGGACTGTGTACATTAAAGATACACACAAAGTCAAGACAAAGTCACCAAAAATCAAACTATCATCCTCAAATACTTTCCTGCTCTATTTCTTTGCTTCAGAATTTTAACTGGAACAACATCAGAGACAGTAGGTACCCTTTGCCCCAACAGAGACTGAACTCAACACTTGGCGCTAGCCCCACAGCCCCAACAGCCCTCAGTCCCCAGGTGTAGCCCACAGCGGAGTTCTGTACAGTGCCAAGGTCTAGTTCCAAACAAGTAGCCGCAAGACTTGACCAGCACCATTAGATCAGAAAGGCACTAAAGAAATCTCCGACCTACTTCCATTTACCAGTCACAGAATTCAGTGGCCACTGGAGTTACAAATTACTGTAATGCAAATAATCACTTTGCCTTGTTTTTGTCTGCCTGGCCTACTCTGACCTCTTCTTTTCTAACTGCACCACTCTAATCCTCAGTGTTCAGTTGTTAATCCTTTTGAGAACAAGATGAAAAGTGGTGCAGTAAAGCAATGTTTGAGGGCATGCAAACAATTATACTTCTGCCCTTAGCAGGTGCTGTTTCTATTTCTGGAGATTGTTTAAAGCTCTGCAAAGTATGAGTAGATGGATAGTACTCTTTCTGCTCTGTTTCCTCATACACAGCACCTTCTTAATGAACAATACATTCCCCACTGAAAGAGTCCTGGGGGTCAGGTTTTCAAGTAGAAAATTTGGGCATTCCTCATTAGATATTAAATAAAAGCTCAAGACATTTCTTCTATTTTGATGCAAATATAATTTTGAATGTGCGTAGCGTTCATTTTTAGAGCATGAAACATATACATCACTTGAATGAATTGGGACAATAGACTTCTGTCTCCTGGAATATAAGTGTGAATTTCTGGGGAGGGGCATAGGAAGAAGCAAATTTCAAGGGTCACACACTTCTGTATTACTTTTTTCCTGTCTGCCTCCTAAGATAAGTTTAGAATAGTAAAACGAGGAAATGATATTACACAGCAGTAGTTCTGAAAAGGAAATATTTATACCAATGTGCCCACGGAGCAGCAGTTTAGAAGGTCTGCCAGACTTACATGTTACGGATATTCATTCTTGGATAAAGTACATCAGCCTGAATGTGCGGAGCTGATTTTTTTCCCTTGGCCATACTGTTGTAAAAGTTTCAATTAGGGAACACCACTGCTGTAGGACTGGTGGTAAGATCCATCCCCAGTGAATGGCTTGGCAGGGTGGAGAGGGAGTCTCTGCCTTTTGCATGTTGCTTTTTGCATGTTGCTTTTTCCCTTTTCTCTTAAGGGAATGAAGCTTATGGGATCATGTCATGCCTGAATGTTCCCTCACCCTCTCTTTTTGCAAATGATTTTTGAGCCTACTAGGCAATGATGTCAGCCAAATTTGACAGAAGGGTAGGTATTGAGCCTCTACAAATTCCTACAATCTCTATTCTAGTCAATTCTAAATACAGCAGCTGAGAAGGGTGAGAGATTATATTAGTGCTCCTATAGAAGGTAAGACTACAGCTTGAACTTACTTTCTACTCACTATGGGAGAAGTCATATGGGTAAGAGACATTTTGAGTCCCAGGGCTAGGAAACCATTGAATAGGTCTCACATCAGCAAGTAACTGCAGTGCACAGCTCCATAGGGAAGTAGGTTTCATCGATTCCACTCGTACCACTTATCTCTGTTATAGTGCAGGTTTTAGTCTCACAAAACAATCTGTGAAAAAAGACTCTTGGTATTATCAGAGCAAAGCTGCATATAAACAGATGCACTGAAATCACTATCAAATAACACCAAAAGGACATCATGGTGACAAAATCAAAATATTGGGAATGACAGTTGATTCAGCACGTGCACATACACGGACTGTATCAATATCAGTGTGCAGGGTCTGGCTTCACTTTGATTCAATCTTTTTACTCCCTTATTTGATACAGTCCCACACTAGTATTGTCATCCAGTAAAGAATTGGTTTTTTCTTCCAACTCTGTTTCTGTGTTGGACTCTCGAGAGTAACCAGTACCTTCACAAACATGCAGCCCATTGCACTTCATAGCACTCTGCAGAACAGATGTTATTATCCCCATTTTACAGCTGCAGAACAGAGGCACAGAGCAGCTAGCACTGTGATTATCAAAAAGCATCCACTAATCCCAGTTATCTGAAATAATTTTCTTTGGGTTTTTTATTCTTGGTTTTTCTTTTTGAGCATCCAGCATTGTCATAGCACTTTTTACATTCAAATCACAGCTCAAGCTGGCTTCTGTTGCAACATCTCTCTAAATTTGTGCACAGATTAACTGCACTGGGCACCCAGAAAACAAAAAAAATCGTCCTAAAGGCCCAGCTGTGCCAAGACTGAGAATCTGCCCAGTTTTTTAGGGCAGATAGTGTGAGACAGCAGCAGGGAAGGAATCCAGCTTCCTTAACTGCAGGATGCAGCTTCTCCTACTATTGCCCCATTGCCTCTGTCATATGCCCTGCAGCTCTGGAAAAAGTAGGGTGAGGTTCTGCACAGAGAAGAGCTTCATTGATTGCACAGTACTAACTCACTCCTAGGGCACTGTCTGCTTGGTACGTTGAACAAAGCAGGGTTCTGGTGAAGGATGGTGAAAACTTCCTAGTCTGAAGTATTTTGAGGATAGTATTGCTATTCAGATGAGTGAAACTGCATATTACTGCAACACAGTGTTCCTTACTGCATGTATGTATTCCTTAAGGATGTTAAATCTTGTTTGCCTTGCCACTGAAGATGAATTTTCATGTTTAGCATGAAGCAATGGTTTTTAAACTCTGTGCAACAAACCCCCAAAATCTTGTGATGACAGGAGCACTTAGTGCTCTGCTAATTGAGTGACGTGGATTAGTGAGCTCTGGAAGAATGGTATTCCACTGTACAGTATGTGCTCATGTAATTAAAGACTTTGTAATGCATACAACCCTATTAATAGCATATAAGCAGAACATGCCAAAGACTTGACTTTTCGATACTATTGTTCCTTTTTTTCAATATAGTTTCTGTATGGAATTCAGAATTCAAAAATAAAATTATCTCCTCCTTCATCTTTCTCCTCACTTCCATCATGCAAAACCACATTGACTCCACCCAAGGTCAGCAGGAGGATTTGGACAATAGATATTTTATTATTTCCCTTGAACTGTTGATAGCTGAGGCTTTAAAAAACCTCCTAAAGCCATTGAACAGACATCGGTCAGCCAAGGCAAGCACTGATCTCTGCAGAAAAAGGAAAATATGGAAGATTTGGTCCTTATTTCTTTCCTCACCTAGAATAAGACCTTGCCATGGATACAGTTCAGGGAAGACCAGCTAGAATGTCATTAAGACTCACTGAACTCAGTGATTAGCATGTGCTAATGTGCTTTGATGAATGAACTTCTAAGTAGCAGTACTGTACTCCAACTACAGCTTGAAGTATGCCTCAGCCTAAGTCACAACTTTCTGAACTTATTCTCTAAATGCCGTGTTTTCCCTCTCAAATCAAAACCAACTCACTGATTTTTACTTACAGGGATGAAAACAATATTCTCACCAAAACTGAATTTCTGATAAAATATCAGCTCCATGAGTTTTGCCGTTGTGTTACTGGATTGGAGACTCATTTTTTATTTTCATTGAGGACTTCTGTACAAAAGCTAGGTTAAAGATGCATTCTGGATTCAGTGGAGTCTTAATTTAAATGGCATTCTCCTGTGGATAATCTTCAATTTTTTTGACAGCGTTTGTGTGAGAGCACATACGCACACTGCTGTGGGGAGAAAGCAAGAGAAAGATTGGACAAATAGCCTTGAATTCTTCTGAATCTAAATGTAACATTAAAATACATTTCTACATTATTTAGATATAGTACCTGTCCAGATTTTCAGGAGAAAGAATAAAGAAAGGAAGGATAAAAGATGTGCATAGAAGGGTGTAGGAAAAAACCCCAACCAACCAAAAGCAAACAACTGACTGCAACTGGCTCCTTCAGAGCTATGCTAGTCTTTTATGTTGATGCATCTCTAGATCCTTAATTGATGGATGATTGACACCACAAGCGGTAACAGCTCCTTTAGGGTTGTTACCCTCAGTGCTGTTAGTGTCTATTTAAGGAGCTTTAATCTGCCAATTATTGACACGACAAGAAAGTAATGGCTCGGTGGAAACCGTTATGCTGTATTGTGTCAGGGCAAGTTTTTCTGCCTACCCAAAGTGGTGCTCTGTGTAATTCCCTGCTTTAATGGTGAGTAAGAGTGCTGCAGATAATACTGAGAAATACAGCAACACTGCAGCACCATAACTTCAAAATCAATACTGTAGGAAGCAAAATATCCACCAATGGATTGCAATAATTCATGTTCTGTCCAGTTTCACCTGCCTGTATAATGAAAACAAAATAATAAAAACCAAAGGAAAGATCAGCATGTATTATGTTTGTATCAAGTGTTGAATCTGTAAAATAATCTGTCAAACACTTCCTGTGTTTGAGATGCAAATGCTTCATCTCCAAAGCTCCTGAGCAAGCACAGTGGCACTTAAAACGCCCAGCACTTCTCCAAATGAGATAAAGAGTGGTTGGTTACCAACACCATGGTATGTTGAGCAAGTGTCTGTGATTGAGACTTAGAGTCAGATAACTATCTTCAACATCACTTTTCTGATGACAGTGCCAGCGTTCAGGTAGAAGGCCAAACATGTGCTTGGGGACCTCTTTCAGCAGAGCTATTCTGATATCTCCGTACTGTACTACTGCTTTGCCAGCACAGCTGTGCCTGGGCCAGGAGATTTCTCCAGCGTGTTTATACTGGTCATAAAGTGCACGTCACAAAGCCCTTAACCAACCTGATGAAGATCTGTGTTACTGCAGTGCGGTCCCACCTTCCCTCCCCAAGCCCTGCATTCCCATCTGCTCCCTTGTGACAGCATTAGTGATCGCGCATTTGGCTGTGAGCAAAAAATTACCATTTTTGGGGGGAGTAACGTTTCTTTTGAGATGGATCAGCTCAGTGATCCAGCCAACTGCACAGCTGTCCCCTGTTAGTGCTAACACAGAGAAGGAGAGGGAACACACAGCAGGACCCTGGGCTTTCTTTGGCTTAAACTGCTTCATAAACCACACTCTTTGAGTGGTACAGGGAGTGATATCTCATCCGGCATAAAGATCACTGGTACAAAGTCATCAGAAGTGACAGCTTTGGCATAACAGAGAAAGTCTATCCAGGCTTGGTGTTTCGCATCATTCAGTCACAAAATGTGTTGATCCAGCACTAGAAAGCAGATTTATTGTATCATTGATCTGTGGCCTCCGTCTGTACCCCAAACTACTTCCAGTTTGAAAAGGCAAGTAAAGGCTAGAAGAAAGGATGTATTATCTACCCACTTTCAGTGGAAGATGTAAGGTCAAGTGACCTGACCAAGATTGCACATCAAGTCTATGGCTGAGTGGGGAATTTAATCTGGATTTTCCAAATCTCACTTTGATGTCTTAACCATAAAACCACCCTTCCTCACTCTTATGCATATCCTTTTCATTCCAGAGACAGCAAACTATAAGACAGGATTTTTCAAAAAAGCCTTATCCTTTTGAAGTACCACAAAACATGTTTGAAAATCTGACCTTTCTGCAAATGCTTAAGTGAAAAGTGAAAAATCCGTCTCTATTTACATATGCCATGCATTTGGAAAATCAACACCAAATAGTTGCTTTATTGCTTCGCTGCTTTGGTAAAACTTTGAAGATGACCAAAAGTTGCAAAGTTGTGGAACAAAGACATAGACAAAGCAGTGAGTATTCTGCTCTCTTCCATTTCTGTCAAATACAGTTAAAAAAAATAATACCTAATACCTGACTATTACAGAAGTGGCAGAGTTTCCTGATTTCAAAGTATTGGCATTTCCTTTATATATTGAGGAAAATTAAGCATAATTGTGAAACAACATTTTCTTTTCTGATACAATTATCTACTGGCAAAACTATCACTTTGTACAGAATAAGGTTATTCTAATGAATCTATTCAATCTAATCTTCATAATCATAGTATCTCCAAGGTAGAAAATTAATTGGATGAAGTTAAATATCCCCTTTTCATGTCAACAAAATTGGTTTTTCTGAGGATTAAAGGATTAACGTGGTGTTAAGTCCCTAAAGAGTTTAAAATACTTTATTATTCATTACAAAACACAAGACCAGACTGTTATTTTGTTCTTATGTCACTGTTTGTCATTTCATTGAAATAAGAAAAAAGACGACAGGAAAACTTTAATGATTAAAAAAACCACCTAATGCATATTTTTAAAAAGGGTGTTGAAATTGGTAAACTTTCTGTCTATCAAAAATTACCAATCTTTTTAAACAATGAGTACCTGCAGTTTTCAGACTATTGAATGTGTGTATAGATGAGGAAGAGAAGATAACACAGAGCAGAAGTTGCAGTTCTGCATTGACATGTTAGAATTTCAGATAACTCCGCAGGCATTACCAAATTAATCTTTTCTTTTAGTTATCTTTCTTAAAGCTATAGAATGAAGAAAATGGGCCATTACCCCTGTGTTCAGAAGGAATTCTTGCTGAGGGGAAGGTTCTTTAAGTAGAAGAATTAATCCTCACGAAACACTTCTCTCATCACTCTGGGACCGATCTAACAGCCATTAAAGTCAGTGAGAGTCTTTCCAGTACCTTCCGTGAGCAATGGACCAAGTCCTGAGAACTGTGCTTGGTCAACATCATTAAAACCTACGGTTTCTTGATCTGTTAGAGAAGCAAAACTTTGCACTAAGATGTTCTTTTGATTGACATCCTTTGTTAAATTTAAATAGTTAAAATACTGTTTATGTTAACAGATGTTTCTGCTAAGCCCTTTTGCCAGTCCTTCTCTGGCCAAATCAATGCAGTAAATAGCTCACAGTTTAATGGTGCCAAAAGCGGGAGCGGTGGATGGATTTCCTGGTGGAATTCAGAGATGGAATCCTAAAGCCTGTGAAAAGCCAAGGGCATAAATGGGTTAGTCATTTTAAAACATCTAGATTCATGGTGGCCTCTCATAGTCAGCAGTAGAAGTCAGTGTGCTAGACATATCTGGATGAAAGACAGATTTACATTTTCTAAGTGCCCCTAATGCATGAATAGATTCACATGCTGTTTTCAGAATGACTCTTACACTCTTCCACTAACCTCACCCTTAAAATAAGCTCAAAATGTCTGTTTCCACCAGCTTAAGACATATCACGAAAGACATTTGCAATTTGGCGGCTACTTCACAAAAACTTTATTGACACAAGCGAAGTGTCACTTGCGACACTAGCTAGCAGCATCTGGAAGAATTATCTTCGATCATCTGTCAGTTAGCCAGCAACCAACACTTCATTTGTTTGGAGCGCTGAGAGAAAGTGCATGTAGGCATGCCTGCTGAAACACACCACATAGCTAACTCTAGTCTTCTGGTTTGTTCTTAGCTGGAGAAGGTCCCTGGACACCAAGGAATGTCTACATGGGAAAAGTATAAAAACCTGATTGGGTTGATTTTTGTTATCTGTTGCACAGATATTGGCTCAATGTTGCTCCACTAACAAGAGACAGTGCTGGAATCCTTGGCACCAGTAGGCCATTCTTGGAGGAAAAATGCCTTACAGCAGTACTTTAGCTTCTGTGAATTCAACCCAACTTTTAATCTGTATCGCATAAGATACAGTCCGTGAGCCCCACAGTGCTTTACTGCATACGGCATAGACCCAGCCAAGGGGTAAGTTCAAGCCAAAATAGAGCAAAAGCCAGTTGCATAAGGGGTATTTTAGAGAACAATCAATATTAACCAAAAAGAGAGCAAAAGAGAACTTTAGGGGCACAGTCTGGGGGAAAAAGAAAAGTTTTCAAACAAGATTTGAAATGAAATGGACAATCAGGGAGGACAGCAGGAGATGCAGAGAAGCACACCCGTGCATGTCATCACAGAGCAGTAGGTGGCAGATACATGGGCATTTGAAGGGTGCCTAAAAAGCACTTTGAATAGTGTTGAAACAGATTGTCTCCAGCGGTCTGAGGGCAGAGATACTCATCTGCTTGCTCAGAGATGCTCGGTCCCCAGCTGAACGCCATGAGGTTATACTCCCATCACTGTTTTGGATACAAAAGCATGTGCCTAGGCTATGCTTTCCTCCCAGATCTTGCTGCTGGCTGTGAAACTATCCCAGTCCCATTTCCTCAGCTGATGCCACTCTAATAAGAGCAGTAAATTCCTCTAAATCCCACTCCTCAAGCTCTTCTCTACCCTCAGTGTCCAATTCAGCCAGCCTCATCTTGCCATCTCCTCAGAATTCAGCTAGTGAAAAAGGAATGCTTAAGTGCAAATAATAGAGAAATGAAAAAAGAAGTGCCAAACTATCACAAGAAAGCTGATCTTGGAGCATTTCCAGGCTGAACCAAAGCAGGAAATTCTAAAAACATCATAATAAAGATTATCTTCTTGATACCTCTTGCCAAAATTTGGCAGTCCAGTAAATAGGAATAAGCTGACAAACTTTGAATTCTTATCCACTGAATGCAAGCTTTGACCCATATTAGTCATACCCATCTTTAGTCAAAACTCAGCTCCACAAGGCCCCTGAGGCTTCTTCCAGTCCTGCCGCTTTGATGTCTGTATAAGGAATATTTATATTCAGAGCTTCTGGAGTATCTCTCACGGTTCAATTTTCAGCATTGAAAAACATCTTTTCTTCTCCTAATTCTCACCTCATTTATTACACTAAAGAGGGAATCTTCTGTGCTGCTACCGACTCCGCTGCAGAGGAAAAACTTTTCCACATCTTTCCCAGCAACAGAAGCCCTCTTTACGGCTTTGTGTCAGGAGACTGAGAGCTAAGGGAAAGGGATGCGGCTCCATGGAAACTTCCCTTTTGCTGGCCATCAGCATGGATAGAGCTGCATCCCTGGCACTAAAAATCCCATTGTTGCAATTCTATCAGTGTGCTGCATCACCTGGCACGATGTTAGAACAGATGCTGGCTAGCATAGGCGCACGGCACACATTTTGAACACAGTAATTTCAATAATCACACCATTTAAAGAAACAGAGTAATTTTTGGAGTTCGGGAAAGAGTAAGAACACTGATATGTATTGAAGGTAATGCACATTCTTTGGCTCTTTGTTGTGCTCAGCAGGTGGTAATCAACGACCTGATAAGATTAGTGAGACCTTTAACATCTCAGAAAGCAGCGTAGGAGCCATGAAAAAGTCTTATAATTGACAAGTATTGCAGCAAGCTCACCCAGGGCAATAGCATATTGCGCTCATTTTTTGTTTATCACATCCCTGACAGTAGATATCAAACTTGTAATGCATTTTCTGAAAATAATGAAGTATCAAGACAACACTCCTACAAGCCTTTTCTTTTTGGCTAATGATGGATACTCTTATTAAATCAAAGACTATCCGGACCTACAATGGAGAAAAATAGAAACCCAGAAAGTTGTCATTTGATTTTAAAGAAGTTGTGCTGGATTCATCTAGCAGTGCTGATTTCATAGCAAAGAATATACACTTACGGAAAAGATAAGAAATTTTGAAGGTAGATATATTTCATGATATCAATATTCTATAATGATGATGGCTGCTGTAATTTTCTCAGATTAACCCATGGATCAGGTGGACTTCCGTGCTGTTTTTTCCAAAAGGTAGTAAGAGCGCTAGACATAGCCAACGCTTTCACTTGGTTCAGCTGCTGTATCCCAGAATTAGATAGGTTGGAAATCAGCCAGTATTACTTTTCCTCACAAACAAGTGTCTTCAATGCCGCAGGAATAATATATGAGTATGAATAGAAATCGGGTCGTTTTTCTGGCTGGAAATAGGAAAGCAGAATTGTATGGGCCGATGTCTTTTATAGGTGCTTCGTGTGAGTTTGGAGTGCACTGATTTCAGACTAAAAGTCTGATGGTGAAGCTGGTTTAAGATTTCATTCAAGATTCAGAGATGTAAATTTCTAACTAACAACTCTGAAAAGTTTCCATTCCAAAATGGAGGAATTCTCACAAGACAACGATAGCAGTCATTTATGAGATCTGATCCCCCTACATTTCTATCTAGAGACAAAACCAGTTGTAAACACAAAATGCACCTCAACTCCTGTCAGCTGAATGTACAAAATGTCCTGCCTTTGTCCATAAAGACTTAGGGTTTTACAGAAACATTTCAGCCCAAACTTCTGTATGTTTGGGCTTACCTGTAACTGTACAGTTTGCATTAAATAATTGGGATTGCAAAAGTAAAGGGACAGAACCTCAAAGTTTCACTGATGTTAATAAAATGATACCAATTCACACCTACTGTAAATGGTTCAGCAGGCTATTGTGCCGGTGTAGTCTCCACCCTCACCAACCTTACCCATGTGCAGGAGTATCTAGCTGCTGGAGCAGTTGCCTCTGCTGCAATGGTTCCAGACGTCTTCGAGTATACATTGGCTAAAGCTAGATTTAATGAACAATATTTTCTTCATATGTTTGCATTTTGTGATGCAGAATTAATTTTTGCATGGTAATGGGAGTAAAGTCTGACCTTTCCTTAGGTTCTATTTCTATGATTGAAATTCACTGAGTTATTAATGAGTGTGGGGTTGTTCATTTCTCTTGCGCGTACAGGTTATGTCAGAATCCGGGCTTTGAGAACTGCAGAAGGAGGTAAAGGAATAAGATTCAGCAATGGTTGGAAGAAATTTTTGTTTGTGTGAATACTAAGTGAATACTACAACTGTTGAACTAGAGGTGGACACAGCTTTATTCTGGCTAGATTTATGGCCTATAAATTTAATTTGGGGCAACTTTCTGGGAAGGAAGAGAAGAATGTAGCTTTTCTCTCTAATTTATGCAGAATCAGCTTCCAGCCACCTGGAGTTAAGACAGTGGATATGGTTACACCTCTGGTATGTGACAGGATATTTGGAGAGAAGGGAGTGTATGTGAAGCCCCAAAATGGGACAGAAAATGAAGACAGACTGGAAGATCAGGACTGAATTATTAAGTGATATGAATGCAAAAAACAACACATTTGGGAAACTTAGGAAAAAATAAGATTTGGAGTCTGCAGTTTTAAATTGCGTTATTGTCCTTTTCCCCAGCAAATAACCCAGGAAAACCTCACTTAGTTTGCCAGAACTCTGGGTGACATGAAAGAGAAGACCTCTCATATGAGGACAGGCTGCTTCCTCCAGAATCAGGCCTTTTGATTTATCTTTCCGCTCTCACATAGTCACAGAGAAATCACTTTATTCCTTGGCCACATATGAGCAGCCCCTATTGAAGAGTAAGGATGTTGGACAGATAAAAGCAGGTCCCAGCTCAACACTTTCGCTACCAGATGAGGTAAACCTTATTCTTAAGTCTAGGGGTCCCTTCCACTCTGAATTATCCTATGAGAAAACTAAAGCATTAAATGGGAAGGCAACCAGCCCAGACACTATCCACTTCATCTTGCAGCTCCTGCAGGCTGTGTGCTGCGCTGCAGCCCCCACTGCCTGCACAGGCCTTAGCATCAGCTGTATACAGCCTCCAGTGTCTGCCGTGCCTGCGGGGTGCAGTGTGGGCATACCTAGTTTTGAAGCAGTTGGACAAAGTACTGTCAGCGTTATACCTGGCGGGTCAAGACTCAAACACGTTCTTCTCCTTTGGCAGATTCTTACGTTTGCCCTGAGTCCTGTGCTGCTCCAGTGGGACTGAAACCCACACACAGGCCAGACAGCTTAATGCCAGTGTGGATGTAGCTGGTGTGCCATCCCCACCTTGTTTACCATGACTTCTTTGTGAAGCAAACACCGGACAGAGCCCTCCAGAGTGCACGAGCTGCAAAAGCCCTAACATCATGCAGTTTACATCCCTCTACATCACCTCAAACAAGGCAGAGAGAAGCAGGGTCTGGCAGACCCACGACAGATGGGTAACACCCCTCTCTGCACTGAATGGCTTCACAAATTCATGCAGCCCAGGCTTCAACCAGGAAGGGGGTGAGCCACAGGGTCTCTGGAGTTGCCTGTAAGGGTAACTAATCAGGGTGTGTTCATGGTTTATCAGTTTGGAGGATGAAGGGGACGATGACAGCTCTGCCTCTCCCTGGCATGCTCTTGGTGATGCCTATGCAATGCACAGCTCAAATGTTCTTCAGCAACTTTGACATGAATGGAAGTATTTTAACGGTCTTCAAAAGTCCTTGAATCTGGGTCATGACATACAACTGAACTTTGGACAGTAAAATCCTTAGGGCAGGAACATCAAGTTTTTATTAACCTGGCAGTCACTGAAACCTCCACCCACTTTCACTTAGAGAACTATAGAAATGATTAGTGAGAAGATCTCAGCAGTGCAGTACTCTGCCTTTGAACATTACTACCTCTGGCCATGGCTCAGCTGAATTAAAGGTTCATCAGAGTCAAAACCCGGCCATGTTAATAGATCCCAGGCATCACAGTTCCACCTGCCAGCAAAAAAAAAAAAAAGGCCCAAGCCACTATAGAAAGAAAAGAACTTACAGCATTACACAGAGGACAATAGAACTGGTCAGATCTTCCATGACCTTGTCTTTGCCCTGCTAAAGAGAAGGGGTTAAGGGAAGCATCTCTGCATTGCATGAAGAGAAGGGGAGTCAAGTGGAAAATGGACCCAGAAGACAGTGTAACAGAACCTCCCTCTGCACCAGCTCATGGAAATTGGTGATAGCACTAATTTTGCGTGCGTAGCTGTATCGCTCAGAGAAGAGTGCTTTTTCCTTAGAGGCTGAATTGCAAGCCTCTGAGCTACCAGACAACATGATGACTGTCAAACCCATACCAGTCTGTCAGCTTTGCCTGGAGAACCGAACCGAACACTGCCAACAGCGCTCCTGACACCATCCCATGGAGGGAAAAGGAGAGCTGTCTTGCTGAGCCTACATACCTTGCAAACATCATGAACAATATAAAACATCTAACATTTAATTTAAATTACTACATTTTAAGGATAAAATAATTAGCAATCGACCTGTTTTTACCTGCTATTTTAGTATTTTAAGTTTAGGAAATAACATATAAATCCAAAAGAAGCCCCTCTGATAAAACCAGCTACGATACTCATCCATAGATTTAAAGCTATAAAATGTTTTGTTGGCCAAGGAGAAATCATTATTCCAGCCAAGTCATAATAAATTTCTATGTTGTAGTTCCTAAAATATTTTTCTGGAATTTATGGCATCACTGGAACTTATTCCTTACATTTTTAAACACATAGCTTTATTATTTTGCCAGTAATTTTATGTTTTACACTAAATCACTGGGTTACAAACGCTCCCATTCTTTTTAGACTTTGTCTTTTGTAAATCAAATTTATCACAATTTAGAAGTACATAAACTTGATAGGACATTTTTATTACTTTGTTGAGCATTTCAAACTGGGTGTACACAAAAACAATTAAAATAAGAAAATATCTTGAATCAATATTATTGTAATTCATTTATCAGTGGTATAAAATAAATTACAGTTTCTAGAACCTGATTTAGGCCACTCTGCAGCTTCAGTGACAACCACAAATCATGGCCATGCATACAGATTTCCTTACATCTCCCCAGCCTTCTCTGCAAACAAATCTGTTTCCTTTCTGTCCACTCACCCTTCTCAATTCTCAGTCTTCCCGCACTCTGAGACTTTGTTTTCTATTAAAACAACACACTCAGCTACTTAGCGGCAAGCACTAAGGGTGAAGAAGTCTGTGCACTCCTTTGGTGCTGCCCTAGAATTATCTTTCCGTACAAGATGTAACTTTCTCTTCACCTTCTCCAGCTATAAAATGCCAACCCTCTGCAGCCAAAGAGAGGCAGAGATTTATGAACCTGTCTAAACCAGACTTTGAGAAGTGCAGAGGAAATTTCTGCTGAGCAGATGCCCCACAGAAGGCATTTGAAACACTTAAAATTAACTTAACATTCCTTTTCAAGGGACTGAGCAGCCCATAAAACTTAGTCCAGCTTTCAGTGCTGCTGCTAATGTTATTTCAGCTAGAGCTCTTGCTTACCCTTGATGGTAGAGTTTCGATAGATACACTCACCATTCTCAACAGTTGCTACAATCAGGAAGAATAACTGATACAGCTTAGAGAGCGACTCATTTTAAACACAGTGTGCGAGCAGAACGGCTGCCAGGGAGGTGCTGTGGATGCAGTCCACAAAAATGGACCCAGAAGACTTATGAACTGTGTTAGTTCACTCTGATCTCTGATTTCTCAGCAACAGTCCATTCTAGGTCCTTCTAAACCTCGGAAAATGCACTTTGATGAAATTCACAAGTCCCTTGCAATTCCTATGATCTTTCTTGCCTTTTTTAAGGAGCAGCTGGTTTGTCAGCATGCTTTCTGCAGAGCTGCTGCTGTCCCAAGAAACAGTTATGGCCCAAAGTTAATTCGATGACTGAACTATAAAACCTGAAAAGAAGGATTTATATAGGATACGCTGAGAAAGACTTTTAACAAGGACACTACAGCAGCAGCTGGTGTGGTAAAAGGCATGCTGAAAGATTGTCTGAAGAAATAAAACAATTCAAACAGTTCACCTGAAAGGAAAACTGTATTTCACCACTGTACATCTCAGCGAGCTGGTTTTAAATCAAAAACAAATAAAATACTGATAAATATATCTATATTTTTATATAAATACATAATTTTAATAAAACATATATGTTTATGATTATGTCACTTGTTAGTCATATCATTCAGAAGAAAATTCTGAATGGTAATTGAAGAATGAGACTCTTATTTTAGTGAGTCTATTGCACATGATCCTGGAAAATCTGTCAGCCTTGGTATTTATTATCAAAGGGCTTGCACAGCAGCAGTGGAAACCTACATATGAACAACGTTTGATGCATTGCCCCACCTAAATAAGGTCCTAGATAGTCCTGAATAGCCTGTTTCCTCAGTGTGGCAGGTCTCAGAAGTGAGCATGACACCTGGTAGCAATAGCACTTGCAGAATCAGAACCAGAGAGCAGGCGAGCGTTGTAAGCTTTTGTTAAACTTGACAGTTTAACCTAGTGCTGAAAAAGGAATTTATGGACTTCTAGTTTTGATTTAAATCACTGATTTATCACTTTCATTCTATCCTGAACTTTTCCCAGTGAAAGACTTTGCATTAACAGCTCCACTTTTCTTAGCAGAATTTCTTGGTGGAGATTCTTTACGTGAAGTATTAATCAGGCTCTTCTTTCAAAATCCACTTTCTGCCAGTGTTTTACAGTCACACGAGGTATTTCCAACACAGCAGGGTAAAATTTTTCAAACAAATAATATACTCATCAGGAAATGTCATGCTGTGACAATATGGAAAAATATTTGAAAATTCAGGTTAAATTCAGCAAATAATTTGAAAACAGAAAAGCGAAATGGGCAAATAGTGTTTAAAACTTTTATTTAAATGTTTGCTAAATGAAACATTTCAACTGCTGATGTCAAATTATTTCCTTATCTCACAAAATCAGCTACTTCTTTTGAAGAAATATTTTAAAGACATTTTAAGGGTAAAACCAAAAAAAATGAAATTGTTAATTTTATATTAAAGCTATTGACCTCAAAAAGATAATTTTAAGCAATTCCATGACAGAAAGATTTTTAAAAAGATTGCAGAGAGACATTGTGGATTGTGATCCCCTCAATATTTTGATTTGGTGACGTAATAGGAGGTGGGGATGGAGAGAGGCTCTTTGCCCAGTTCTGATTATTAGCCCAGGCCTCCCCTTGATACTGTGCTATGCCGACAAGGATGGGTGACCACCACAATTCATACTGGCACAGCAGTAATGGCCATGATCTATGTGAGGTTGGAAACGTTCCCGAAGCTCTAATCTAACGACTGGTGCACATGGAAAGAATTTGAATTTTTAAAAAAATACACAGCATTGAGGTTTAAACTAAAGTTTTGTCCTCATATAAGTCGTTCCACATATTTCAGCTACCCACAATATCTATAAATAGTTATGCCATTGCGAGGCTGCATATAAATGACGTGCAATACCTGGAATGAAGTGCAGGAAGCGTCAAGGACATTCATTTAAGCACTGCTTCATAGGATGCCCCAAGAAGAGGCGTGAGTGAAAATCTGAGAGCAGATAGGTTCATGAAAAATGGCCCTGGTTTCCCTCCCTGTTCAGAAATCCTGAAGCACTGGCTTCTGGCTGCACCACAACAGCTCTCGACAGCAGTAAGCAAAAAAGGTGTTGAATGAGAAGAACAATGTTCAGTGGCTGTTTATTATCAGAGTTACAGCTGTTTTGTCTACTGTGGAAAAGCTCAGCCCTAAGTTATTTCCTTTTGTCACACTCCTAGAAGAGTGACTTCTCATGCCCACAAAGGCACTGTATTATCCACAGCACACAGCTATTAGCATACATTTGGATATCCTAACTGCATTTTTCTCTGAATATTATCCAGATAAATCATTCATTGTTTTTTAGAAGTCATCGAAGCACAAATGAAAAAGCGGGAAAAAACCAACAAATCTCAGGAGAATAATCTAACGCCAAATACTGTGCAAAGGTAGAAGGACTTTATGCTGTTTGAAAAATCAAGGCACCAGTAAAGATCTCCATACAGCATTCTTCAGCCTATGTTATGCACGGTTTACCATGCTACCAGCAACACATCTAAAGATGAGGGGAATTTTACTCTCCTCACAACACCACACTCTGACTCCTTATATTCTTAAAATAAGCCCTAAATGATACACAATCTTGTACTCTCTCCCTGCACAGGAGCATTTCACCCAGCATAGATGTTGTCTGGCATGTAATACAAAGGATGTGTCTTCTCCTTTGCCATCTTCCAGTTACCTGTTACTGAAACTTGTTCCACCACCACAATTCTCATAAACCTAACTACCAATGCTCAGACTCAACTCAGCTAAGAAGGCAGGTACGTCTGGCAAGAGAACAAAAACTGAAAAGAGAGAGAAATAAACTTTATCCAAGCCACTGACAATGATTTGTCAAGCTTACCCGAGCCTTGCACTCACTCAGTGGTAGGAAGCAGCTAGACAGATCTGATACTGAATCCAGCCCTTATTCTGCTCCTGGGGTATACAATATATCATACCTTGAAAACAACGCTTATGTAAGTAAAGTTACAGTGGACTCACATTTCATATGTAGAGAAACAGCTGCTTTTTTAATTTAAAAAGTCTAAATTAAATCATAACTTAAAAGCCATGTTTCGTCATCTACAGAACATGCCAAATCATATGCCTGAAATATAAAACTGATGCTGAAATTCTGGTAATATTTAACATGTTCTTTATGAAGAAAACATTCTTCTTGAGCTTGGAAACTGACTGAACAATAGCAGCTTTAGGACCTCCAAAGCCGAAGGCGTACAAAGGTTATGAGAATGTGTCTGCCCAAAACTACAAATCAAAAGAGTAACAACAATACCATATGTTACAGAACATAAAGTATCCTTCACAAACACTATAAAACCCCCACATATCTCTGCCTTGAGAGTCCCACTGGCCAGTGGAAGGTTGTGTTTCATTGCAGTATCACCATATAAGAACATTTTCTCTCCATTTTTTAATGGCATGCCAAAAACCTAGAGGTACCACTGAATGACCTTTGGAGGGTTAAGATTAAGTAGTAATGACAGAAGATTGTCTTTGGCCTAATACTGTTTAAAAACGCAGAAGCTGATTTGATGGAGAATGGCTCCAGCTGGCTTTAAACTGCAGCCAAAAGTGGCCTTTATTGATGTTGTTAGTTTGTTTTATTTAATTTAGGGGAGGTGTATGGATTTATCCACTCCCATAAGACCCATTTCTTGCTGGACTATTTCTCTTTACACAGAAGTACAGTAGGTCCCTGTGCTCTCAGGTATTACAGCACGTAAAGAAATGGACACATCTAGACTAGCACTGAGACCCTGCACCCAAACAGGGAGGAGAGGGAACTAGTGACCCTCCTTGTTCAACTGCACAGAGCCCCCAGATGCTGGGCTTTATAACATAGACGTGCCATGTCACCAGGTGAGGAGCAACTTGGGCAAAAGGCAGCTTCTTGCACAGCTCATTTCAGCAGAGATTTTTTCAGAAGATTGAAGTCGAGTGCCACCACTTCTGTTAACAGATTATTTCTTCCTTGCAAGACAAAGGAAAGTGGCATGGGAGCGATGCCTTCAAGCATCTACATGCCACAGATGTGCAGGAGCTGGCATTGTTTTGCTCTGGTAAAGGTGCAGAGAACTTAGACCTTCAGCAGTGATTCCTGCATCAATGGGACCTTTATTAAGCCCTGAATTAAAAGCAGTAGATGTGGAAACATACCTACAGTCCATTCAAGACCCCTCTAAAATCAATTAATTAAGCTTTACAGCAGTCCCAGGAGAAAGCACAACGAGACACAGAGGAGTTCAAGCTTTGAGCTGTAAAGTGTCTGCACCTGGGGCCTGGGTTGAAGTGTGCACACACACAGCCCCGTCCTGCACGCAGCTCTTTGCTGAAGCTCACCTCTCTTTTAAGAAACATTAATATAAATCTATCTTAACGTTCACTAAACATAAACATCAAGCATAAACTTTATCAATAGCCCCCCCAAATTTTAGGAATTTTCTGGAATATTCTTGAACAGCTCTTCAACTAGAAGATAATGAATACGAAAACTGTCAGCCTCTCTTTCCTGTATTGATTTGAGAGAGATTTTCCTTACTCCATTAAAATTAGCTTTTCAGATTCTCAGTAGGAGCATTCAGTCTTGCTCAGTAGAATTTAATCACAGCCTATGTCTGGTTTACATGGAAGCTTAGGTAGACCCTTTCAAGATGGTTATGAAAAGAGAAATTCCCTGATCACCTATACAAATGCTCCAGTCTTACATTGTCTTGTGGATTGCTCAGTACACTTTGCCTAATCAAAAGGAAAATTACACAAAGCCAAAATGCGAAAGGTTTATAACTACATGAAATAAAACAGAGTGCATCCCTGTAGAATCCCTGTCAGTACAAGGCTCTCTTCCTCCCAGAAGAAGGAAGGTGAGAGGAGGCATTTACAGATATTCCCTGTACTTAACTCATGTCTATTCTTGGACTTAGCAATATAAAAAATTATGACTTTAAGAAATTAACAGTAATTAAAGTGTTATAAGTGTTGTGGGTTCTAGAGAGGAAAGACTTTGCGTGCCCATTTGGAGATGGCTGAGATCTAGGAGGTGGGCTGTACATGGAAAACCGTGCACAGGTTTCCCCACAGCACAGACTATCTGGAAAGAAATTTCTGTAAAGTTCATCCAAGCCCAGCACTCCTCATATCCAGAGCACAACCACCAAACAACGTCCCCTTTCTTTGCCTCACGCCACACGAACAAACTGATCTGTAGACAGGGCTGAGAAGAGACAGTGACGAGAAATCTTTCTAGGCTAGGACTTAAATCCTTGCATTTCTGATTGAACTACAGATTACTGTGGCCATATGCTGCCTTTCCACAACAGGTGGAATACACTTATCAGATCTACCATTGCCAAGACAGCTATCATTTTACTCATTTAAAAGATTTATGCCCCAATTGTCCTCTTTCTCTCAGACGGCGGCCTTGTATATGTGGGAAATCTGGTGTGCAGTAAGCCAAGCCACAGGTTTTCAGCAGACATGCTTTTCCACAGTAATGCTCTGAATGCACACTTTCAGGGCATAGAATTGTTACTTTTCTCTCTCTTTTGTTTTTTAAGCACTCTCAAAGAATATATGGCTGGAAGTTGGTGCAGGGAAGGTGGTGCAGAGAATTTATGTAAAACTCACAGCCAGCCTTGCTACAGACTCGCTTTCTTTGGTTAAATTTAGCCTAAACAAACTCCAATAAAACCAGCTAAGAGAAAAAAAAAAAAAAGGTGCCTAAGATCCATCCTTCCTCTTTCTCACTCTTCCCTTCTCCCTCTGAAAGCTGTAGATCTTTCCTAGGTGAAACTGCTTCAGAAGTCTGGCAGACCTGAGGCTTATTGCTGTGGTCTGTATTCAGACAAAGCAAAACCAAAATATTTCAATATTCCACACTGAGTTAATAGAGCTAAAATACTTTGGGCCTACAAGAACAGTGAAGTCCAAAAACTCTGATAAGACTGTTTCTATTGGGAGAATGCAGTTTCACCAGAATAATGGGCTCACTGATCTCTGCCACACTTGTATAATATAAATACAAATAACATAAATACTACTGTACTTGGGAGAGTCATCAGCATGATATAAATTGAGTGTGTCAAGAAAAGAGAATGGAGAGCAGCGTAAAGTGAAAGG
Source organism: Leptosomus discolor (assembly GCF_034619465.1). Lineage (NCBI taxonomy): Eukaryota > Metazoa > Chordata > Aves > Leptosomiformes > Leptosomidae > Leptosomus > Leptosomus discolor. The sequence goes on along the minus strand of NC_141395.1, from coordinate 10,290,791 downwards.
GAGCTGGTACCTGCTGTTTAGGGAAGTAGTCTCCAGCATGCGAACCAGGCAGGTGTACACAAAATGCCTCAGAAACGGACATCCCCACGATTCCTGTTCCCTCAGCATTTCTTTTTGGACCAATGTCCCCGTCCAGCAGTTCACCCACACAAGAGGGCAGCCGGGAGCCAAGCGGGCCCCGCTGGGCACAGCCCAACAGGACTGAGCGAGGGAGCCGGGCAGGTCCCAGGATGGCGGCTGGGCTCAGCCCAAGTCCAAGCCCAGCGATGGGTTCATGGTGCTGAAGCAGGGCCAAGGCCAGGCTGGGACATCCGTGGCACTGCAAACTGGTGTCCCCTGGCCTCGCTGGGGCAGGGAGGAGGGCCCAGGCTGGGATTCAGTGGGGTCCTGGACCACGGGCAGCAGGAAGCTGCAGGGGAGTTCGGGGCCAGTCAGGACTGCAAGGTAATGGCAGCGCTGGTGTCCCCACACGCTGGCCTTACTGGTACTGAGGACAGGTCGAGCTGTGTGCAATTCACACTGAAAAACTGCCTATTCTAACTTTTACTACTTATTCTAATTTTTAAGTGCCCTTTTCGTTGCATGCTGACAACCTAGCAGTCTTTATCCCTTTCACAGAGAGAGTCCTCCGTCATAGAGCTTCCCTCTGGAGCCACCTCTTGAATTTCCACCTGACTCTGCCCGCTTTCTCATTCAAATCTTGCAGAAGAGGAGGCACCACAGGACAGAAAGTGCAGCCTTCATGATGGGAGAAGTAAGAATAAGTGGTAAGCTTAGAGTCTTTGCTCCAAGCCAGTATCTTGCTTTGGCTGGGACAGAATCCCAGCCCAGCCATGCTGGGCAGGCTGTTAGCAGTTTGAGTCAGCCAGGGCAGCTGACCTGAGTGAGCTACAGGGGTAGCCCGTACCATCATGGCATGGACATTATACAGGGGGAAGGTTTGCTGAGGAGAGGGACCTCCTGTAGGATTCCTGCTCTGCTTCCTTCTGCTGCTCCTTCTCTGGCTTCTCCCTGCTCCTTAGGGCTGACTCCTGTTGATTGTGACTGTTGCATATTCATTTGGCTGACTACAACTTTGTATACCTCTGTTGGTGTTAGTATTATTTCATTAAATCGGTTTTCACTTCAATCCACAGGTCTCTCTTCTTTTCCTGATTCCCCTTCCTGGCTGGGAGGGGTTGTTGGGTGATAGAGCAACTGTTACAGTTTAGCCCTGAATGCGGGTTAAACATGGACAGCCAGGCTTACATAAAGTGCCCCAGCCTGACCCAGGGTCAAAGACATCCCAGGGGATCCATCATGCAGGGTAATAGTGCAGCTCTGCCATGTTGTGATCAGATAAACCCTTGGGAAGTATCTTCTTGTGCTTGCAGCTAAAAAGGGGGTAGTTTGTCAGAAAAAAACCCCATCCCTCACTCCAGCTGATTGCATAAAGAAAAGCATAGACCAGGGTGGGCAGATTTATCATTAAGAGCAACCACATCCATTTAGTTTCAGTAAGAGGTAATTCTCAGTGTTGACTAGAGGTATTGCACTATCACATTTATGGCAGTGCCACATATGGAGAGCATAAGGTGCTCCTGTGCCAAGTATTGTACATTATTATTATTTGTACTAGCACCATGCCAGGAGCCAGTTGCTGTACAACATAAAACAAAAAGTAATTCTCTCCTGTGGACAGGTTACAGAATAATAGTAAAGGTGACCACTCCTGACCTGGACAGCTTAGTCTAGATCAGGACAAAAGAGAACATGCATCAGATGTCACAGTTAAATAAAATATTTGTTTTCCTCACAGAAAGGGTCTTTGTCTAACAGGAGTCAGGATTACCACACTTGGAGACAGTCAGAAGGTAAGGTGAGAAGAGACACCTATATCAAACCTTATTTATTCAGAGTCCCTTTTGAAACACTTCATCAGAGATATCAAACTGCTGAAGAACCTGACTTAGAAACCAGTTATGAAAACTTTAGTTCTGCTAGTGGTAAATAGCCACGAGTCTCAGCACAGTTAAACACCAGCATTTTGCTCTTCATCTACAAACATACATGCAAAGCACAGCCTAGTTCATACACTGAAAAAACAAACATTATAAATATATCTTAAAAGCCTGGTGAAGTTGTTTCTTCTGTAGGTGAGGATGGAAGAACACATCCCCCAGCAGACAGCCAGCTTCTGATTGCACTTGTCTGTTAGGTCAGCCCTCAGCGCTGCCAGCTAGCTTCTCCATGGAAATGGAATGAATAATCCTTCAATGAAAAGCGGTTTCATCATGTTAGACTTACAGCTCTTTTCTGAGGCCTGAAAGTTAGCAGGGGGGAAAGAGAAGCTCAGATCAACATATTAGGTTTAGAGCTGCTTTTTTAAGTAAAAAAAATGTAATTTATCAAGTGTCCTTACAGTAGTGACTATGGCCTCACCACCTGCAGCAGCCAGGACGTAAGCAGATCCAAAGTACGACAGACAAGTGATATCTAAATTTAAACAGGAGAAAAACAAGACAGGAGAAAAGGGAATGATTTGTTATTTCTATGGGCAGGAGGTTGCTGTTCTTTAGACATGGATGGAAAGATAACCTGGGATAAATGACATCAGGAAACCAAACCTGCCTCTTCAGGGACTTGACAGTGACACCGGCGTCAAGCTGGTAGACCTGGCTGAACAGAAGAAATGAAACAGGGAAAACATGTAAAGAATTTGCTTAATCTTTTTTTTTCTTGTGTATGCAAATTTCAGATTTTAAAGTTAGAGGAGTTTCAGCATGGCAAGCAACAAATGTGGGATTGAAACTTGATTTTTATCTTCTTTTCCATAAAGATTTTCTGCCTCCTTCACAACTGGAAGGCAACTTTCAAAGTCTCTAAGATAATTTCATCAAAACATCAGACCTCACAGGTAAATGAAGATGTCCTTTGTATTCTGTTAAGAAGATCCTTTAAGACTTGCTTTGCCAGAATGAAAGTCTTCATAACACAGGCCTTTCAAATGAAAGCTATAACAAAGAAAAAATATCCTTGTTTTTGAAAAACAGAAAGCATGCCAAAAGCCTCCATCAGAAGAAAATTAAAATTCTTAATAAAATACACATATAATTTCAAAATTTATTCCAGTTTTTCAGGTCATCTTACACCATATTCACTAAGAAATCTGAGTAAAAAATAACAGAAACTCTTATAAAGACCTTTATAAAAAACTGATTGGCATGTCTATCTTTTGATTTGGCTGAATGCGAAAGGGAAGTTTGAGAAATTTGGGTTTAGGTCAAACGTGCCTAGGAAGATCCACTCAAAGCCCATTACAGAGGCCCCTGGGTTTTGCTGTATGGTCCCTCCCCCATCACTCCCTTCATGTTGGTGCTCATTGTCATGTATCTCAACTCCACACACAGGGTCCAAACCAATGAACTGCAGTTTCGCCATTGTCCCTGTAGGTTGATGGATCACAGTCCTAGTCTTTTACCTGCCTAATCCTTTCTCGCAGAGGGATGCCCCTAATTCTAATTAACTGAGTGCCTTTGGGTCCCTAATCTATGCAAAATCCTTTTCAAAACTGGTACTGATAAAAGTGCCAGGAACGTATGTATGTGCCAAGATCCTTCATGGAAAATACAAGTATTTATTTACTTATCCAGACACTGTCCTTATGAGTATTTCTTGACATGTGTGAGCCTTGCACTTTTAGTATAGAAACTGCATGTCATTTGAAAATGGAATCCTCCCCTCCCTCCCACCCACCCCACACCCCCCCCCCCCCCCCCTGAAAGAGTCTAACAGTGGTTTTAAGATGATGAAGTCATACTGTGGCTAAAACCAAAATATTTTCTAGGGAAGGGTGGAGAAGTCTAAAAATTCTGCTTGCTGAAAGAGAGATTCAGAGGTGGTATAGAGATGGTCTCAGGCTGGTTGTAGTAGCAGGCACTGATTATCATCTAAGTAGCAAAAAAATGAGCACAGGGATGGTACTCAAAAGACAGCCTCTCCAGGACAAGGCTTCAGATGTCATAGCTTGACACTGTTATCAAAGTTGAGACACTAAAGCACACAGCTCCAGAGCAGGGCATCCTGGCAAGACAGCATTAGGGATCTTCAGCCCACAATTGCCTTCATAACATGAGTTGGAGTTAGCTATCTGTGCCTTGAGAGAAGACACCAAAACCTTACCACGATGCAGCTCATATGACAGTCCCACCTGCAGTCCCTCTCTGAATGAGACACTTTGGAAGCCCTACTTTAGGAAAATGAACTAGCTGCCAGAATTTAGCCCTTTTGAAAAATACGTTTTATAATTCCTGGAGCTAGATCTTGACGTGTTTACTCCTGGGATCTTGCCCTACAAGAAATTCCACATAAAGCGCTGTTCCTAATAAACAATAGATATAAGAATCTAGCTGGGAATGAAAAGTATGAAGCAACATCTATTTCCTAATGGATTTCATAATCGGTGAAAATAACTTTAACAAAATACAGGTCCCCCCTCCCCCAGCAGTTTTCCTCTGCGTGCCAAGTATTGTGAGTTTACCAAAGCCCCCTCTGCAAGCTGAATGAGAGCCTTAGCCTCTCGAGAGCCTCCCAAATCAACAAAATGCCCCCTCCTAATTCTTTCCCTGTTAGAATTTGTTTTGCATTGAATTTATTTGCCCGTTTTGCATGAGCCGTTTGGCTGTAATCTCGGCAGCATGCAGCCTTGCCAGATTTCAGAAAGATGAGTAAACTTCTGAATCTGATAGCGACTTCAACAGAATACCAAAAAGGGGCTTCTTTGTTCTCCATAAACAGACTATTTACTTTGATCTGGTAAAATGAATTAATGAAAGGAAATGACACCTTCCAATTTCGTGTGTGCAGGCGAAAGAGAAGTGGGCTTAATTTTTGTTTGGTTGTTTTTTTCTTCTTTTTCCAAGGATGAGGTAGGCTAAGGGGCATCCTTTCAAAAGTACAGTGCTCTTAGAAACAGATCTTTGCTCTGTTAAAAAGTCTCCTCATAACACTGTAAGGTCCATGTATATGCAAGCAGTTTGGAGTTATTACAAATCTAAAATAGGAAGCTATTCACTTGATCTTTTGGTTCAATCCTATTAGGACCCCCCTGGAGCTCTAAATGGATACCAGCCTGTCACAGGCCTGTTGCTGTGACGACCCAGTCTTTACAGAACAAGAAAAAGAAATGATAGTGATTGGCAGACCTTCCTTGCCCTAGTATGTAACACAAAGGGAGACAAAATGAAGAGGAAGTCAGACTCTTATTATAGGTTTGATGCTTCTTAACCTTACAGCACCTTACACCTGGTAAGTGTCACCCTGCAAACTTAAACCCTCGGAAGGCTACTGTTACATTTCAGTATCCGATGTGCAGAGCTAAGTCAGACATTAATTTATCCGTCCTCTTGTTTTAGTTGATTGAAATGCAAACAGCATTCTGAGCAAAACTGCCTTCGCAGGCAGAAGAAATCAACACAGAGGGCCAAACGCTGCCCACCATGCCCTCATAAGTTTATGGGTGTAAAAGCAGTAGGTCAACAGGATTTAGCCCACAGCGTAAACGAATGAGTGCCTAGCAAAGCAAGGATTGCAAGAGGGAACTAACTGTCTACGGCCCCTATTTGCCCTGCATGAGAAAGGAAAGAATTTGATAAATTCTACCATATGGTGCCATCCTGTATCTTGCTAGCTATAAATAATAGTCTTTCTGTTTCTGGTTTTCTTTAGCTTTCCTTGGTAGCTGTGACAGATTTTCAGCAATGGTTATAAAAAAGTGCAAAATGCAGTATCATCTCCACTTTTTTTTTTTTTTTACCAGCTAAACAAAAGAAAAAAGATCAAAAGAAGGGGAATAAAATAGGAAACTTCCCATTAACTTAACGATGTGAAGATCCAGATAAAGTCATTGTGATGTTAGAATACTGTACATTCAATTGTTGCTATCAAGAGCTGTCAAAGAAAATGATTGCTTAAGGGTGATAGATACACACCTGCATCCACAATGCCCGAGCTATATCTGTATCTTATGCATGTTTTCCCCAAACTTAATTATAAATTTTGTTACTATCACATAATAATCTTGAAAAAATCCCAAGAGTCAAACGTCTTTCTCACAGCACCACAGAGAAAGTTAATGTAAAACTTTTCTCATTCCTTGCTGGGTTCTCTTAAAAGCAACAAAGTTTTTACTCATAAACTTTCAAACAGCATTTCTGACATTTGTAGTACAGTCTTGTATTTAAGCGTGTCACTAAACAAATGTTTGCTTGAGTAGTCAGGTGAAATCCAATAAACCATGATCCTTAATGATGGCATAAAAGTTTGCTGCATTAGCATGCTCAAAAAATGACATTCTCTAAAGATAATAAGGGAAAGTTAAATTAGCAAGAACAGAAAATCTGGCTATGTTCTGAAATGGCTTTTTAATACTCTAAGTCACAGTTCAAAACATTAATTTTCTTGAATAAGCAAGGCTGAACTTTCAAAGGTTGGTAGAAAAGTACTTGCACTTAAAATAAGAATCAAAACAATAGCAGATTCTTTAGCTGATATAAGCCAATGTAGCTCCACTGACTTTAGTGAAGTTACACTGATTTAAAGCAACAGAGATTCTGATCCTACCTTCTAAAAGATTTTCGACCTGAAATTTAGAGTAATATGCTATTGAGTCTTTTGGATGATGCTTTGGATATTTACATTTGCAACTCCCCACCATTATTCCTCTCACTTCTAAAGTGACACCCAACACCAAAGCCACATGTAAAATAAATATGTATATGTGTTATTATTAAGGTAGGGGTCAAAAAAAAATCTATTCAACATTTTTCAGAATTTTGAAAAGGAAGGAAGTTAGCACAAATCTATTCCTATATTTTCTTTTAACCTTTATACAACTTAATTTCACACATATATTAAAAAAGATTGTTTAATAACATGTTGAACAGAGACACGTTTATTGTAACACATACACATGTTGCCTGAAGAAGTCTGCATTCATAAAAACAATGCAAGCTTTTGTACTTGGATCATATGTAAAATTTGCATGAAAAAATATTTGCAACTCAGGAGAGGAAAAGGTGTCAAAAAATAAATTCTAAAAATATTATATTTCATTTTGTTCCAGGGGAAATATGCTGAAATATACTGCTTTTTTTATACTGGCAGTCTAAATGATCCCACATAGGCATTGCCAATTGAGAAGCTGAAATGAATGCTTCTTTTACAGACCTTTGTTCTTTAAAAAACAAAGCAGAACTTCTGTAATATGAGGAACAATAAAATTGGGCTATTTTTTAGTTTCTGCGCAAACTGAACTCATGTCCATATAATTTTTTTCTTACAGCGTAAAATAAGTTTTCATACGGCAGCTTTGTAATCATACAAAGCAATTTTAAAAATGAAATAAGAACTTCAGTTTACCTGAAACTGTTTTTATTTTGTTACTGTTTCACTAATTCAGAAATCAAGCCATGTTTTACACAGTTTTGTCACAAAGACAAATTAGTTGTTTTGTTAAATTACCATCAAAGGCCATCTAATGTATTTACAAGCTACTTATTACTAATATACAGTATTTCAGCAAGGAGGAAGGGAAAACATTTAGCAGTTCCTGTTTTGAGTAAGAGATGACTGACCACACACTTTCATGACATAGCTTTTAATTTGTTTTTAATTAATACACAGAGAAACAATGGTTTATGATAATCTATTTATTTTTATTCTCATTAATTTAGTTTTAGTATTATTTTATGAAAAAGTTTAAAAAATAAAGAAAGCAATTGTACAAAACAGAAAAAACAAGCACAAAGAATCTAAAACCTGACCACATTTTTGCCTGCATTCTGCACAGCAAGGATCGATTGTCCTGTAAATACAATACTTTAGAAGTCATTTGGTAATACCTTTATTTTATTACCATTATTGCAGCATGATAATAGCAGTCAGCAGTATAAAGTTCCCCTGCATTTCTTCCTTTCGTGCAGTTAGTATTAGTCAGCCTTAAATACATACCAAAATACCAGAGTTACAGAAGCACGCTGGGGAGGGTTAAACCTCTAATATTTTTCCTGGGTAGTACAAGTTGGAGAGTAAACCCTGGAAGAATGGAATTTGTCTCCTATCTGTGAGATGAGCAGGGGCTTTGCACCACCTCCTGGTGCACTGGGGAACAGCCAGAGACCAGGGTTCTCACTGACTGATCCCTTTTCTCTTCTGTTTTTCTCTTTTTTTTTTTTCCCCACTTTTACCCCTATTTTTTTCTAAGCCCTCTTTAAAACATAGGACACAATAGCGGCAAAAGTCCTTATCCTGCCCTGCTGCCCCCAGTCCCCTAAAGCACAGGGATGAAGCAAAGCGTCTTTACCCTCTTGCCACCCTTCTGCCAGAATACCTCTGCGGCTAAAGCCACCAGCATGCACATTGCTGATTTAACACAGACCCCAGTCTGGAAAGCATGGAGACCCTGGAGGGATGGAAACTCCCCAAGCTGGCACCAAGACGTGTGCTCTGGACTGGCGGTGCTGGGTGGCATTGTCCCCGGGAGTCAATTCTAGGCAGGACCATTTGAGCAGGACCTTTGTCACAGCCCTGTCCCCTTGGCCATAGCTGCTCTGAAGCTTTCATCATCCTGAGCTGCAGGTTTCTAGAGGAGCCCCCAACCATTTGATCTGAGGGTTTGCAAAAATGAAGATAAATATTTCCGGGGGTTCCAGCGGGCTTTGAGTCAGGCCCAGAGCTAATAAACTCCTGGCAGCAGACCCTTCCTGGGACGGGCTAGTCCTGCCTCCTCCTATGCTTGTTGAACAGCATCCTAGATATGTCTATGGGGTTTCTGCCACAGAAAATGAATTATTAAAGAGAACAAAAAAAAAAGAAAGAATACAAAATCCCAGAGCTCCTGAACTGAATCCTTGTCTCTTGCCCTGACAGAGCCAGTGTGTAATGGAGATTTGGCCCCATAAGCCTAGTAACACAGTAGAGCAAAACAAAAGCGCTAATAAAGGGATTTCATCATCTGTTTGGCTTCGCACTCCCAGCTTTAAAACAAAACAAGACACTACCACTATAATACCAGAAAAATAAATGCTTTTCTTTCTTAGGTTCATAAAACACTCATTACCCATAATTAATCATAATGACATGCTGTATTCAGGCCTCTAGCTAGGTTCTGGCTGGAAGTGTAAATAATTGCCTTCTCATAACTTCCAGTACTTTACCCAGTACGTTCTTCAGGATGCAAAACTCATTATCCACAACTGAAATCTTTTACTTTCCTTTGTTTTTTGTTGTGTTGAAAAACATATTAGTTTGTTAAGTCTCTGCATTTTCTACTTGCCTTAAACAGTTAGCTAGTTATCTCCATTGAAGTTAATGGGTTTACACTACACTGAAGTTAACCTAGCAGGTGCAAAGTCATTCAAAGCTTGACCAAAGATTGACCAAAACTTGACCTGATCCTCACTAAAGACTTTGGGCCACTACTGAGATTGTTAATAAATTATGTATGTCTTAATACTGCTTACAACAGACCCCAGGATACAATATGTAATATTGATTGTAATGTAATCTCTCCTTGTCGAAACAGCAACTGATACTATTTATAAATATGATTCTGAGATTTAAAGTAAAATAACCCACAACACCATAAACACTTTAATAATACGTTTCCAAGGTATATAAGCCCGTATAGACATCTTTGATTCTAAAAGAGTGGAAGGAGAAAGCAAATGTTAGTACATATCCATCACCCAAGCCAACTATGACACTTAAACTAAGAGTACAGTTCTGCTGGAGAGATTTTTTTCACCCTCACATCACTTACACTGAACTCTGATAATGGGACGTTGGTGCTTGATCCAAGGTCTATTTAGTCAGCAGTTTTCTACTCATTTCAGCCTACAGGCTGAATTGGATCAATCCCCAGGAGACACCATGCTTGTTGGCTTCCTCTATTCCATGTGTGATATCAGGTCAGTAGCAGAAAAACTCTGGGTTTCGGAGTAATTTCTACTTCCTTCAAACTGGCTCCACCCAAAGCATATATACCTGTACCAGCTTGCTCATGCCGGTGGCTCCCTTCCCCTTGTCCTCTGAGGATGCATAGTCAGTCTGACCAAGACAAGTTTTGAGCATCCTTGACATGAATCAGGTTGTTTTCCAAAGCCCAGGGAACTGAACAAACAATAGCTGCTCGAATACTTAAGACAAGCATTTTGCTTTCTTTTTTGACAAATCTGACCATTAAGGCTGTTTGATGTTGCAGAAGTAATCACTACTGACTGCTCCTCAACAGGGCATTTGCACAACACAAGCAGGACACCTCCTTCTCACATGCTTCAGAAAATGGCTTTGCCCAGACAAAAGTGGCAAATCTACAAAACCTTCCCAAATCTGAGTGGACGTCATCGTGATTTCCTCATAGAGATGGTCCTCAGAGTTTAATAACTATAATTTTTTATGAGTATGTAAAGACTGTGTAAAGAATTACGGATTTGCTGTAGAAATCTGAAACAGACTTAGAAAGAAAAACTCCAAAGAAAAACTCTCAATAAAATTCTGTGGGCCAGACTGTGCTCACTTTCTGCTGAGCTTAGTGCAGTGGTAAGGCTGTCAGTTATGGCTCCCTAACACATCCCCATGGGCTGCTCTAGCTTTCACCAGATGGCAGTGGTGCCTCAGGGACTATCCATCAAATGAAGTTAACAGCAGGCTCTCCTCCCCTCTCCTGACATGCCTACCAAATGGGGGACTTTGGGGAGCAAAGCATTGCACCTTCTTTATCCTGTTCAAGACTCTCCCATTTCCTATGGTATCCACAGCAGAACGTTATAGGAAATCTCTAAATCCATAGGACTACCTGAACAACTACAGACTACTGTGAAATTCCATAGATCCCTTCTGTTCCTAAATTCAAAAGGACTCTTTATATAAATACAAGGACAAACAATAGTCATATGGAATCAGAGCTTATGGATTTGGTTTTGCCACATGCCCTGTATTTGGGCTAAGTCATCTAACCTTTCCATTTTTCAGTCTGCACGATGAGCGCAGTAATTCTCCGTTAGATAATGTATGATGGGGTTTAATTCCCTTGTCATCTGCAAAGTGCTAAGGCTGATGAATATCATGGAAATACCTATCTGAATGTTTGTATAAGTATACGTTCTTGGAGTATAGGCAATATTTATATTCATGGTTGTGGAAACAGACTGGAGTTCCCAGAAAGAGATTTCCATCAACTTCTCCTCCCAGCCTTTCCACAGCCCCTATCACACTCCACACGCATTCATAAACTCATATTTATTTTGGTTAGAATGAATAGACCATAATTTCTCCTACATAGCAAAGCAATTTTCCTAGTTTCATTCTCACTTTCCTGCACCAGTTAAAGTTCGGAGCAGGTGAGACTGAGAGGTAATCCTACCTACAGTAGTAGATATGGACAGATTTTTCACTGTGACATCCCTTTACATAATGAGCTAAAGGGGACGACAGGACAACATGTGGGGAAACCCTAGCAAGAAACTGCCAGTCAGTGTACGAATTCTCCCAGAAGTGTGGGAGTCCAGCCAGGAGGTGCAGACCAACTCAGTTGTCACAGAGAAGAATGGCTTGGTAAACAGTACCTCAACAGACATGCAGATGGACACAAGCCATTCCTCTTCAGAAAGTTTCCTGTCACCCTCTAGTGGACCAAGAAATCAAGCAGGTGTTATTCAAACTGTTAATCTGTTTGAAGAGTTTTGATCTATATATGTATATCCTGAGAGAGAGGTAGATAAACATATAGACAACAGTACACACACATTTTAGGTGCACCAAGCAGAAGCATGTGTATCTTCCACAATCCCTTGCTTGTACTACAGCCCTGGGAAAGGCTGAAGGTTTTCCATGCTTAGGTAAAACAGTTGAACTGTTAAGAGAAGTGTTGGCTCCAGTGGCCCTTCCTGCTTCTCTAAATGGTGGAAGGTGGGTGGAGAACTGCCTGTGGTATGTGGGCTGAGACCTGGTACCACCTCAACCCTCCTGAGATGTAAGAAACAATATATTCTCTTCTGTGATGTGAAATATGTTCCAAGCACAGGAGAAGTCTTGTCCGTTACACAGAAGCGCAAAGCAAAAGGAAAGGGCTGGCCAGTACAGGTTCTGTTTATGTGTTGAATTTATATTCTTGCAACGTTGAATTTTGAGCCACGGCTTCATCCCCACCTCACCACAATCCTGCAGCTGTGCAGACATACATGCCATACTGCGCGAGCAAGGAAGAGACACATTTTTAATAAGTTGTTCTGACATTTCTACACTATGGCATTTGTATTTATTACAGCAGACCATCACTGTGCACATTGCAAATCAATAAAGTGAATGTGAAGCCGTTCGTAGCACTCAAAGCCTTGTCCATTACTGTAATATCCAGTTGTTTACAGTGCAGTAATGAGGCACTTGTAGGCCTCACTCAAATATGGCTTTCATTCTCCAGCATGAGCAAATGCCAACATGCTGTACAATGGTTCCTTTGTGGATCAGGTATATCCTGATTTAGCCTTGGATAACACTACAGAAGTCAACAGGGTTGTAGTTCACTCACATCACCAGTTAAAGATAAATTAAGTCAAAACCTCAGACACAAGCAGTTTCCAGAATTAGGGAACTTTTGGCTCTGATCCCTTTCTATCAGGAAGAAGAATTTAAAGAGAAGAGAGGGAACACAAGGAGAAAGGGGGTGTGGAGACAGGAAAAATATGCTGTCTCAGTCGTGCATTGGCAGCTTCCATCAGAGTGGTCTTGAACACAGCTCCAAAATCTATTTCACAGCTTCTTTGGCTGAAACAAAGCCTGAGCAAATGTCTGTATTTCATTTCCTAACATTACAGACTGATTCTGCACAGGACAGACTGCAGACACGCTTGCTGATTCTCTTCGCCATGTCTCTTGCCCCTTCACGTGTCCTGGGTGTGGGCTGTTGAGTGGTCATTTAGCAAATATTCTGGGGAGCTGTGCTCCGTCTCTATGGAAACAGGTAAACATTCATTTTAAAAGGTTTTTAAATTATTATTATTATTATTATCCCTTGTTTTCACATCAGAAACATTAACCCTTGTGGGGACGGGCTTGCTGACTACAAGCAGAGTAATTTCATCCCAGGTTTCCAGGAAGGAGGCAACACTTTCTGAATATGACTTTTTGTTCTTTTCCCACCAGCAAAACAAAGGGTCTGCAACAGATATGAGGTTTGAACAGCTACAGCTTTGGAGCAATCTGGTGTTGCACTGGGAAACTCAAAACCCAAAGATGTGGTTTGCTTGCAGATCAGTGAGATTGCAAAAAGATGCCATGAGCACCAGAGGCTGACTTAAAATAGGGCTTTGTCCTTCCCTCAAGCATCTTCAATGACCACGTTAAAGCTAAAAACTGAAACTTGTAGTGGGGAAAGAAAATAGAAGACAGGTATTTCGAATTCTCTCCGTTTGTTTCCAAATGCTCGCTTCCTTCTGGCAGTTACTAATTTATTCAAAATTTTCTACCTATGCTTTCTCCACATTCACATTTGTTACTCTTTTTTTCAGTATTTTTTCTCTCTTTTCAGTCTCTCTTTTCCTGCCAAGGATTTCCCTTTCCACAGCTCCCTTAGCTCATTTCTGTCACGCCCAGCTCCTCCAGTGAACCTTCCCTAACGGACCTCGCTCTGCTCCCAACTCTTCATTATCTCCCTGCAGCAGCAGGCTTTACTATGCTGCTGTTCCTAACCCCAACCCAAACTACAGTCTATTTTGCAGCATCCCAGCTCTGGTACAGGGCCAATTCAGCATAAACAGCCCAAGCAGGCTATACCAGTAGCTGCTCACAGATGTGGCTAAGGAAGCCAGATTGATCTACCCAAGCACAGAATGGGAATGGCTCTGCCTGGATCAGGGCTCTGATGTCTGAGAAGGAGCAGTAACAGGGTAGGAAAGCAGATCTGTAAACCATTACAAGTGCCTCTCTAGAAAAGCTAGAAGCTTAAGGAAACTGAACAAAGAAGCACTTTCACTGGGATGGTCATGGTTTCAATTTTATTATTTTGTCGTGATACAGCAGTCAGTTTTTCACCGGGTTATGGCTTTTATATGTGCAGTCAATATACTTCCATAACAGTATGTCATTTGACCTTTTAACTATGTAGATTGATTTGGTGAATCCAACCTAAATCACCAAAAAAATCCAAATAATTTTGCTTATTTTTCTTTTGGATCCAAAAAAGCCTACATTTGCTGAATTGTCTATGCTCAGATTTAATGTGCTGCTGTAGACTATCTGCTTAGCACCCAAGCAGCAGAGCTGGTATATCCCATATGCATCAGAGTAACTGCACATGAGTCATCCATCTGTCCAAGATTTCCAGCAGCCTGGTCAGAAGGGCAGCAAGAGCCTCAAGCCCAGTTCAAGCTAAAACACTGGGCAGAAAGAGGACATGGCCTGGCAGGTGGCCTTCAGTTGCTGAGCTTCACTCAGCTTCACGGAGCCTGTAAAGTTGTAAAGCATGTAGATAGTGATAGCCTTCATCCCCAGCTCCTCCAGATGGTCTATGACAACTGAAGCTATGATTGACACAAAACTTGCTCAAAAACATGCAAAACCAGCCCTGGAGTAGAAAGGCTGACTGACACATTTAGTGAGTAGCATTTATATAATATTAAACATAGCAGGCTGTCCAGCAGCTTGAGTGGTAGAGTATTGTAATCATTGCTATCATGCAGAGGAGGGAGGGTGAAGGCAAGACTCATCTAACCACCAACACACTGAGCAGGTAGCTACACAATGCTAGAGCTTCAACCAATGAATGACACGACCGCTCCCATGCCAGCTGCTTGCCTGAAACCAAAGTATTTCTCAGAAGTCACTAGCTAGGCAGGGCTGCCTTTCCAAATCGTTGCAGGATACTTACAAGGAACTGCTGCTTTATCTGAAATTACCCTGTTCACCTGCTTTAACTCATTGTTGCCTTTATCTGCTAATCTGCATATTACAGTAAATAATTTATTTTTAAATTTAAAAATATGTGATTTTGGAACCCCCTACATTTTTTTAGATGTACACAATCTATAAATTTACATTTAATTCAACAGCTCCCAACAAGCTGCTTGTAATTGCTGTCTGAAGTGAAACTTATTTCAGCCACTGCAAAAGCTGGGTTCTGAATGTGATGACTTGGTGTATTGGATGGGAAGTAGCAAATCCTTCAGCTAATGAATTCCCCATATTACATCTACCCTGACTTACATGGTCGCCTCAGAAGGAGCATTACTGCCTTACAGCCATGCTATTCTGTTTTGCAAACCCACACTTCTCTGGTGTGTACAAATAACAAAGTCCCTTGCTACTGCTCCAAAAATATTTAACAGGAGCAGCTCCAGGGATCATTCACATTACTGAAATGTAATTAGTCCTACAAGAAGTGTACGAACATTTACTAGTCTAGTATATTAGCATAAAGAATAATTACACTGCACGGATTTTTTTTTTTTTAACACAGCTATGGAAGTACAGATTTTGCACTGTCAGCACATGGAAAGGCAGAGAGACCTGGTAAGCCCACAGACAAGTGTTTATTTGACTCATGGGATGAAGAAAATATCCAAGGTTTACAAGTATCCTGAAAAAGGGACAAATGTGCTGCAGCAATTCAACAAAGTGCTTATTCTAATCCTTATAAATATGCACCGCATGTATCTTTTATAACTGTTATGTTTTGCAGTATTTAGGCAATAGTCATCATTGAAGGCTTTGTCAGCTATGCTTCAATGGATTCATAAAAGCACCTTCCGCTTAAAGAAAGAGGATTTCATAGTAATGGGCAAAATTGTAAGTGCTGTCAATGGCTACATTTCATCTCATTGATTTACACTGTGTAGGATGATTGCCTGATCTGAATCACATATGTCGGAGACATGCTGCATTCAGTGCAAAACAACTGGATTTCATAAAAGACATTAACTAGATAAATCCGTTGATTCTCAGTGTGGTGACTCTGTCCATGGGAAGCTTACAGGGTTACACTGAGATGATCTCAACAGTGAGTGGAAAATAGCAAACTACGAGTCTTCAAATGATGTCAAAGCTGTCAGGCCAAAATACACCTACTTAATTAGTGGGTGTTCAGTTTTAGTGCAGAACATTGTTGAAAAGAGGCCTTGGACTGGGACAACCTCTAGCTACAGCTAAGCAGAGGGCATTTCAAGACGAAACTTGCAGATCAGGGTGGTTGGCTCTGTTAGCAAAACACTACCAAAACCTGACCGCTTATGTTTGCTGGGGCTTGTTCTCGTCCTGGTTCAATTATCTGTAAGGAGGAAGGAAGCACTGGACGGGTTATAACCTGAACTACGTAAGTGAAGTGGTTCGTGCAGCAAGGCGGGGTGCTGTTTTGCACACAGTGCCTGTGTGATGATAAACAGCCTGCATTTGGCACCGTAGGACTGGTGGTAGCCCAGCATCTTGGCATATCAATTTTCCGTTTTTCCTCACTTCTGGAAACTCTCTGTGTAATACGTGTTAAAAAGGTTGATGTCTTTTGGGGATTTAATAGTTTAGGGTTGAACTCTGCATGCGATAGGTTACGCTTGTCACATACCTTACTTGGACTTTGTTATGGTCTTCACCATCAATGATTAGAAGTAACACCCTGGCAAGCACATATTCCACCTAAACCGTGTTAGCAGCAGTAAATCAGAAGGCAGAGGTTTGGTTTGCCTTGCAATTCACAGCAGACATCAGATGCGGAGACCACATTTTCTCTCCTGACCTATTTAGTATTAGTCCCCAAAAGTTGCATTTCTATTCCTTCAACAGACGAAATAAGGGCATAGTCTGGATACTACAAGCAGGATTAAATTTTTATTTTCTCTCTCTCAAAACAGATTGAGTCTGCGAACTCAAGTGAAGCAAATGCACACCTCTTACCCCAAAGTACAACGTTAAGGCAAGCACAGAGTGAGGGGTTTCGATCACTTGTAATAGCTTAAAATTTCAGCTTAGAGGTGGGCTGATTATTTGAAGCGTGCACTGCACAATAAACTTCCCACAAACTAAAAGCGTCGTAACAATGGGACACAAAATACTTTCAGCACAACTAAAATCTTTGGCATGGGAGAAACTTGAAGAAGCTGGGTTTAAAATACTGGATATAAGCCTAAGCAGATGAGAGGTTAACTCAGAGCACAGAAGAACAGGACAAAGGAGCCTGAGCAAGGTCAGAGGAAGGTAAAACCTCCATGCAGCGTGTCAGAGAACCATACTGAGTTTGAATCCCAGAGGCAATACAGATGCACCAGTGCACATGTTAATAAGCTTCATCTCAGCAAAAACTATTAGCATGGGCACAGCCTCCTGCTACACCAATTACTCTGCTCTGAGCCCTGGTTTAGTTTCTTCAAGGTGCTTCATTGCAAACAACAGCCATGCCCTCTGCTCCCATTCCCGACACAGCTACTTTGCCAGCAAATAAATCTGTGGTATGCAAAAAAAGTGGACACGGCTTAGTTGTGGTTCAGCCTTGCTTCCAGCGCTTGTTTTGAGGATCCCAGAGCTATAACGGCTTGGGTTATGTCTGAGGAGTTCCCCAGGGCACTTTTGCCTTGCACGTTGAGGGTGACGGAGGGTATGGATTGGGAATGCTAGCAGGGGCCTTTGAAAAACCACCGAGCCGAGGCTGGCCGGGGCAGGGGTCTGGAAGCCAGCTGTTTGCAAGCAGAGACTGCTCACCTTTACCCTCACCCTGTCATACGCAGTCAGCCCTGGCTGACTTTGGGTTTCCTCTGCGTGCGGGAGGCTTAGGAACCAGGACCTGCCAAGCAAGGACAGCTCTGGCATACCTGGCAGCTGCTCTGTGGCTGTAACCTGTCACTGCGGCAGGAACGAGTCTGCCCACAGGCTTAGGCAGCTTCTGCCCAGCCTCAAACACAACAGGACTCGCTTTGAGTCACATCTGTCCCAAAAATGGTTTGGCAGAATCAGCTGTTTCAATGCACCTCCAGTGTTTCTGCCCTCTACCTCACATCTTTGATAGTGTCAGCCCAGGGACTCGTTCTGGAAGTCCCCAGAGAAAGGGCTGAATTCAAATGGAGAGACTGTACCATGGCCAAGCACGTTGGAAAGGGCTGACCTTCTCCAAACCCAGGCACCAGTGATTGCTTCACTGCCCCATGGAGGTTGCCTGGGGAGGTACGAGTTGCAGCCAGGGAAGAACGTAACTTCTGAAGCCAAAGAAAATAAAGCTTTAATCATAATTACAAGGTTATTGCATGACACTGCAAGAGATCATTGGGAACTTTCTGGTGTCTTTCTCCTCAGACTTATTTTAACTGAGCTAACTTCAACTGAGTTTTCTGTGAATTATAAGGCTTGCTTGGGGGACAATTACCTCCTTTTGATGTGTTTTATGCTGGCGTGATTGATATATATACCAGCCTTAACTTCTTAATGCAGGGGTTTTGGCACAGTTCAGGAACCAATTCTCCTGGTCCCACTCAATTTACTTATAAATGTAATAGCCAGTACTAAGGGTTTTTTCTTGCACAAAGGGCCAGATGCAGAAGCAGGTCTTAGATGTCTGAAATTATATTTTGGCACTGAAACTTAGATCCTCTTGAAAGCTGATCATTTTGCAAAGCCTCCAAAGTTCATAGGATGAGAGATGGGGGATCATCAGGAGCAGCAAACGGCTGCTGCATTGGAGAAGGGGCTCAGGTAGCAGGTTAAGTCCAGTAATGGCCCTTCTTCCAAAACATACAGTGAATTTGTCCCATCTCTGTTGCCATCCATTTCCTCCTGCCATATAGAGAGAAGGCTTTGTGTCTCAGAAGGGAAAAGAAGCCTTTTCTGCACCCCTTTATGTAGCTCTTTTCCTTATTTTTGCAACATGTTAGTGCCCAGACAGAGGAGCTGTAAAGCAAGACCCCACCATGTTAAGCACAAAATTCCAGCCTTTGCCTGACCACAGATGCAAGGGCACAAGTGCTCACAAACCAGGCATGCTCTGCATGCACTCGGACTAGCCGGCAGGGTGAGCATTGTACCCATCGGTACTAAGGGGCACAGCGTTCGCTTGTGCTATGAATTGTTCTCCCTGTTGATCTGTGACTTCTTCAGTTGGTGATTCTGGTGAAGTAATCTCCCTGTTGAGCCTTTTGAGTTTGGCCATCCTGGAAAGAAAAGCTAGGTTAGCTTTTTGCTTTTAATTTATCATCCTGTTACCTGTCCAGGACCCTGTGGATTACAGCGCTACAGGTTTTCTTTTTCCTCAGCCCCCAGATTGATAAGGAAAGAGTAGTTTATATAATCTGCTCTGCTTGGAATACATATGGTTTCCTGCCCCTCTCAGCAGAAGTGTTGATACAGCCAGATCCAGGAGAACAAGCCCCCATAGAGCAAGTAAACGACAAGATCTCCTTGAGGATGTGTTGAGGAATCAAGGAAATTAATTGAGGTTCCCAAAAACATTTCTGAAATATAGAAAACAGCAAAAAGGTGTCTTGGCTAAGGCACAGGTCAGTGCTCTGCCCCAGCCTCTAATGCCTTCCTGTGCTTTGCAGGCCATGCTGGTTTCCTCTTGCAGAAAGTCACTCTGGTTACCTGGGTACAGAAGAATGCAGTGAAGAATTTTTGCTTATTTTTCTTCCAAATCACTACAGGACTGTTCCCAGCCTGCAGAGTCAGCAGAAGGCTTGCCATTGACTTCAGGCTTGAAGCCATGCCCAAAACAGGTATGGGAAATGGTGTCAGAATGGGCTGAAAACGACAGTGTTCAGATGGCGGGTGCTGGCCGGGACTTGGAAGGAGACACTCGAATGGTCCTTTACCGACTGTAAAATTGATTCATCTTTTATGATGGTAATGCTGACAATAATTTCTCAAAAACTGCTCATTGTTTCTCAACTAGTGGTAGTTCAAAAATATCCACTTGGAAATTTTCTTAGGCTGAACCCACTGATTTCAGAAAGGGTGATGCTCTTTCCCACAGTTCATGGAGCAAGGGGGAGAGGATTAGATTCAACATTTTTTCAGACTCTGCAGTGGTGCTGGTCAAGTTTATCAGATAATGAAAAACGCATGCTGATGCTTAGCCTGCAAGAGAAAAGTGCTAGCACTGGTAGGAAGCTCATAGGCTGTTGGAGGAAAAACAATTGTCTAAACAACATATTCAGGAAAGTATCACAGGCAGGAGTATTCTACTCAGAGAACATACATGGACCCAGAATGGCAAAGGAAGGTAGGGACAGCAGAACAGCTGAGGCCAAGTAACCTGGAAATAGTCCAGGTCCATGTGTCCTGGTCTTAGATACAGACCTAGGCAAGGAGCAGTACGCAAGTTGGATGTCAGCGCAAAAGGGCAGGCATCCTCTGCCCCATGCTTGCTTTGGCCTTGAAGGTGGTAGCTTCTTTCCCTATCCTGTCTGGCGGCTCACCATGGCTGCAAACAGAATCAGGCTGAAGACCTGTGTGGTGCCGTGGGTGGGTCCCACTCTGATTTGGTGAGTGGAGGAGCCTCGCTGCTTCTTTGGCTGGGCTGGATGCCTGGTTCACAGCTGTTGGTGGTGGAGCCAAACGTAACTGCTTGAGGAAGCTACGGTTTGCAAGAAAAACATGGAAACTACCAGATATTGAGAGAAGCAGAGAGATGAGAAAAACCATCAATAGGAGAAATTAAAGCTGGTCTAATAACTAGAGTACTAATAACCAGAGTAGAGTATTCAGGGACTGCGTGCCAGTTTCTACTGTCTGCCACCCATTTGCTTGTGTCCTAGGGCAAGTCACTTTGGATCCCAGCATCTGAAGTATTTAGGCATTTCATGAGCCTTCACACCTCAGTTTCCTTTCTGTAAAGGAACAATATGCTGTCTAACCCCTCAGGCAACTTGCAAGAATAAATATCTCAAGGTTTTTCAGGAGCACAGGTAGGGGATGATGCAAACCAGCAAATACGTCTGGGCTTTTCTTGATTGAGAAGCACACGTACCATAAGTCCATATGGGCTCTGGGTGTGTGGAGCCCAGCTGGGCCCGGGGGGGCCACACAGACCCCACATGCACTGGCAGAGTGTGTGTGTGAGCTGGTGCCACAACGCAGGAGATTTACACCTTGGCTGGCTCCACAGTAACGTCCTTGTGCACACAAGTCCTCACTGTACCTGCAATGTTCCCTGCAGGGATGTGCTATTAATTCACAGCCCAGCCCGGTGTGCCATAATTTTTCCACAGAGACAAGCCCCAAGACATATGTGAGAGTGGAAATGTAATGGCAGAGCAAAAATTAAGGCCAGGTGGAGCAACAACGTGGTGGGAAAGGAGGATTGTGTACCCCTTCTCCACTGGCATGTGCAGGACCAGCAAAGGGCTCCTGTAGTCCCTTCAGTGCTCTCTCCTCCCTCTGCCTGAATATGTCAGGGAAGCAGATCTTGCGAGAGAAACTTTCACGAATCAGCGTAGACAATGTGGAAACAGATGGAAGGATTTGTTTTCTCCTGGCTTTTTAACGCAGACCAAGCTGAAGATTGCTGCAGAATTGAGCAGTTGGCTGTGGTTTGTGCCCGTGGACTCGCACAGCAGCACAGGGTTGGAGGGAGAGAAAGCGAGGGTGTGTGAGGGGGAGACGAACAGTAAAAACATGCCAGCAGAAATGCATATTAGGCAAAAAGAGAAAGTGGGCATGCCTGAGTGTGTGGCTGTGGAAAGGGGCATGTTCGAGACAGAGAAAGAAAGTAGATGAGGGACCTGCCAGCAGCAAGTGTGAAGATGAACACCCAGTAGTGACAATGATGTTCTGGCCAATCAATGATGCTTGATACATGGGGGACGGGATAGATGTCATTATTCTACAAAACCGTATACAAGCAAAAACAAAGCCATCTTTTTTAAATGAACATGAAAGAGAAATGACAGTGGAAAAGCAAAATATTTGTGAAATGATTTAAACAAAGAGAAGTAAATCCAAAGAATATATATTTTTCCCAACCAATATGATGTACTGTATAGTTTACGAGAGAAGAAAGAAAAAAAAATCAATCCGCGGCAATATCTGATGTGCCTCTGTGTAATAAACTGCTCTGCAATTATATGAACAAGGTGGTGGTGGTGACGAGAGGTAGGGGATTTTTGTGTCTCCAAATGTGCTGGGTTTGTATCATCCTGTCACCAGTTGTTCAATATTGTGATACCGGACAATCTCCAGTGTTTTTCCCAGTAGGTCAGTGAACTTATTTTCTTATCAAGCCTTAAGGCAGGTGCAGACATGAGGAAGGCATTTGCCTTTGTTTTTCTCCTTCAGCCCAGCCCAGCACCTCCTTAGTATGCGGGGCCAGTGATTCAACCACACAAGTTTCCTCCTCCCAGTATTTTCTTCACAAGGGTTGCAGTGAAAAGCACAGCGGGCAGAAGTTTCATCTCCCCCTGTAAATGCGAATGAGAGAAATGTCTAATACCTGTGATAAAAGATGGCATTTTAATTACTGCGCCGCACTACAGCAGGCACACGCACACCTCTGCGTGTGCACACACACAGTCACACAAACACACAAGTGCACACACACCCCCCCATTGCACCTCTCCCCCCCGCTCCCGCAACCCCTGGTACGAAGAAGGTCGTCTTCCTCCTCCAATCCCTTCTTCGCCTTTATGCAGCCCGGGGAACACGGGTTGATTGGAAAGGTCTCTTTCCTTGATAACAACAATTCAATGTGCCTTGACATTTTAATAGCCTGCCGTCCTAGTGAACACAATCGAGCTGAGCAGTGAAGCAAAAATCATTAGGTAAGCAAGATAATCTAAACGAAAAATCAGCCTCAACTGGCTTCCCACATCTGGGGCACATCTGGGCAGAGGCTACCCTTTCCTGCCTGCTTTCGAACAGGAATCCTCTCCTGGGAAGGCTGTCAGGGGGAAGAGGGGCGTCCACGGATTTACTGCTGGGGGAAATCCACCCCCTCCTGCCCCCTCACCCCTCCCACCTGCACACTTTTCCCTCCGCTCACCTCCCCTCCGCCCCTCCCTTTCCATAGGAGGAGATGCTGACTTTGCAAGCCATTCGCTTTATGAATATGACCCTCAAAGGGAAGAAACCCTCTCACAAGCCCAGAACTATGTTATCATCGTTATTAAGGAGCTTAAAAAGGAGCTGGGAAGAGGAGACACCAGTGGAATTGCAGCCTGATTGTGATTGATGTGTTCCTATTAGCTCCTCACTGTTATCTCTCTGGATGGCAAGAACAGCCAGTGGCTTGTAACACAACAGATTACCTGAGTTTTCAGCCCTAGACGGATGTTTAAATAAAATATAGTCCCTTTTAGCGAGAAGCTCATTTTCTCTCCGAGGCTCCCAGACTATTTCATGTCAGCTGTGATTCGCTGTGACTCTCCTCAGTAAACATGTCTTATCATTAATAATTCTTTACAAGCACAATTTCATGGAGTCTTTTTGTATGTGTGTGTGGGGGGAGGAGGGGGGGTGCATGCGCAAATGTTGGTCTCAGCCTCATCTCGACACAGTTTGGGAACCCAAGGTGCTTCTCTTCAGAATTTCACCTGCCTTGCCAAAAATGATTGATTACCCCTAGCAGACTGGGTGTCCGGCTATACCCAACAAATGACTTTGGCCCCTAACAACAGGCCTTGGCCAGATAGAAATCAATATTTCACCATTAAAATCTATCAAAGAAGAGTTAAGGCACCATCTGTCCCTGCCGCCTTTCCATGGTGTGTGAACATTAAATCCGACACTTGTAGTACATGAGTAATCAATATATAGTAGTTCACAGATCATTTGTGGTCCCCTTTTAGCAGTGATGGATGCTTGGAATAGTTGTGATTCATTTTGTCACACCATTAAACAAGATTCTGTCCAGTTCCTTCCTGATTTCATTTAGAGGATCATTCTTCACAGTTCATAAGAGAGAAACGGTTTTACCAATCTGCTTCTATTTCAATAAGTCACTTTATAGAGATTTTGTGTCCTGCAGACTGTAAAAATTCTGGAGAGATAGTACAAACACACCTCTAAAACTATTCACTGCATGACATATGCATAAAGTGTGGAAAACTGAATGTAAATATGTTTACCTCTTTATCTACAAATATTGGTTTTAACCCTCACCTTGCTAGAGGGGTCTTAAGTCAGAAGCGTATGGAAATACAGCCTTGCCTAGGGCAGATATAGTCAAGTTTTGAAATGGGCTGTAATTAAAAGCATGAATAAAACAACTGCAAACTCAGTGACAGAGCTTTACTTCTAAAATTAAAATGGAGAGGCCTCAGCAAAATAAACACATTTCCTAATTGCTTCTGCTGATATTCACCCAGATTTTTCTGAATTGTTCATTTTATACTGTCAATAAATGTATAATTGCTAAGCACATTTAAATGGTTACAAGGAAATGGCCTTCTGTTTTTTAACTTTTCTTTTAATTGTCATTATTATGCAGACTTCTTCCCTTTTGGAGGCGGGGTGAGTACTACGTATTAATGTTCTGTAGATTATTAATCTCATAAAATACCCTCTTTTTCAGTTCCCAAATAGTTCAATCAGATTTTCAGATGATGGTGTAATTGGGCATCATGATGGGGCTTCTCAGATTTAAATGCTTTAGGAATTGGCCCTGTCTGGACTTCCCCTGACTGCAGTAAGAGATCCAAATAATATGAGCAGCAGACTTGGATGCAGAGAGATAAAATCAGAGGGAGCACTGAAGATCTGTCAGAAGACATCTAAAACCCACAACGTACAGAATTTTCCTAATTAAAGGACATAAATAGCAGTGATTCATGCAACTTGCAGTGCCAGCCTGTCCTCTGTGGAGTGCTTTGTGCAGTAATTTTTAATCAGATTGATCATTTATAACCCATACATTTTAAGGATCCTATCTGGCTGCTGAAGTGCACCGACTCACAGCAATGGAGGAGGAGGAAGGCAGAAGCCCATCCTTGGCTGGACAAGGTCCCACCGAGGCCTTTCTGGCAGTAGATCAGACTCCACAGATGTTTAATTCAAGCGTTCCTTGAGGGAGAACCCATTCGCTAGAGTGCGAACTCTCCTAAACTGGGGTTCCCCCTTCTGTATGTGGCTGTGTCTGAGCAGCGCCCAGTGGCTCCAGGCAGAGGAGACAGGAGGAGGAGGGAAGAGCCCTGTCCTCTTCGATGGGCTCCATGGAGCAGAAAACGCAGCGAGCTGATGAGGTCACACTCATACAAGAACAGGCACCAGGCCGGTATATTAACAATAAAATGGTATAGATTATTTGTGTTAGTGAGGTCGTGCCACTGGAGCAGAAATCCACAGTGAAGAATTCCTGGGGTCAGGCCTGGCTTTGTCACAGCTCCTGCGCGGCTGGGCTTAGGTACTTAAAACTGCCCCAGGCAGGAAAAAATGCCCCAGCTCCACATGCTGCTGGGCTATGTCCCAGGAAAACTGCCTGAGGTTCCATACACGTCGGGGCGTGGGAGAGAGAGCAGGGGAGCTGTGCCCAGGAAGCCGGCTCTGAGATGTTGGCTCAGGCTGTACTGTACCTTTAACTTCTTCCTTTATATATTCATCATTCCTTAATTCCATAAGAACAGCTGTGCTCCTGGGAGATAATGAATGTAAAGTATTACTGCTAAAAACAAGCTACTTAAAAAGATAGGGCCAGAACTTCAACACAGATCAAATACCCACCTAGATTTCAGTGAAGACATGCTGATTTGCACATGCAGAAGCCCCTGTCCCTTATGCTTAGGGTTACTGTATTTTATAGAACAGAGATGGCAAAATAATTAATGACTGTTTTCCAGAAAAAACATGTTGAATCATCGTATGGAAGCAGCTCCTAACTTCAGCCATACGCCTGACATCCTGGCACTGGCGCTTGCTGAAGGTACCTTGGTTCGGTTCTGCAGGTTCAATGCAGAAGCCAACGAAAGAAAACAGATTAAAAAAAAAAAGAAATCCTACAAGAACTCTGAGTTATTACCTATAAAAACATTGCATGGGGAACAGAAGAAGAAATGAAAACATGCATCATCTCTACTCTTCAAATATTATGCAAAGCGCCCCCTCTTTAGCTGAACCTGTAAGACATGTAAACAGAAGCATGTATTGATTTTTTGCTAATAAACTGCATAGCTGTGACTCTCTTATAATAAATCTTTTCCTAAGCACAAAAGTGAGCAAAGGGAGGGGGAAGGGGTTGTAGGGTAACAAGACTAATCAGGACTTCACCATCAAAGCAAATACATCCAATTAACAGCTATTAAAGAAGAATTTTATGGCGCCGTGCACAGTGAAGGCCATTATATCCAGTGGAATTAATCTTAATTATTTGTACCGGTGTACATACATGCAAAGGAAAGCAACTCACATTAATCTATATTAAACTTAATACACAGTTGGTGTATTATCTTCTGAGTCAAAATTGACTGCTGGGTTCTGCATATGTATCTGTGATGCTATCTTCAGTACTTATAGCACAGTATGTCTAAAGACACAATTTGCTCCATACAGAGCAACTCAGCAGTTAAAATCTTTCCTGTGATTTTTAAAAAGCCAGAAGATAGACTGGTATAGGCAGATATTATCTTCTCAGAAGTCTTTCTTAAAAAAAAAAAGGCACAAAAAAAAAAAAGCCCAGAAGAAGCTGTACAGATTTATTATCCAGCTTAAAGGGAAACCGAACAAATATAAATCTGAGGCTTTCTGAGGTTTAAATAACAGCAATTACTACCCCCAAAATATTGCATTTCATGCACTGTGGACAATGTTGTTAAAACCACCCACAATATTTTGGACTGCAGGGATTTTTTTCCAGGTTTTTACAGAATTTGACAGTAAATTATGTTGGTTGGTTGTTCACGTGGTTTGCATTATTTGATAGGGCTAGCTGTAGAGGTCTGTGCTGCGGTAACAATAATGAATGGTGTACTCTTTACTTTAAATCCCTGCCTAATGAATATAGACATAGGCAAACAGCTACTTAGGATTCCAAAATATAACTAACCACAAAGCAGAGCTCCAGCTGGTCTTCCCTCCTAGTGCATTGTTCAAGGGCATTTTGCTCATCAAGAAACAGCTTCTGAGTCCTGAGGAGCAAAGAGAGAATTTGATGTCCATTGTGCCCAGCAAAAGAACTTCTGATGCGGTGGTGATCAAGTACACAGCTGCTATTAAGCAGTCTTATAAATGTTTACACCTAACAGGGAGTTTTATTCAGTTCATAATATGCAAAATCCTGACCGTGCAGAAGTCAGTAGGTCCCAATTTCATGCCATGTCTCAGGTTTAGTAACCATAGGTCAGCGCTGTGTCCTGCGTGAAAGCCCAAGCACTAGTTATGTTTTAATATATGTTATTAACCTTCATTAGCTATCAAGATTTTAAAATCCCGTGGAAACTACACAAAATACGTCTCTTTGGGCTAATCATAACTAGCAGCAAGTTAAAGTCCTTTCCACACCAGCATTTGCATATGTGTCAAAATATGCATCAAAGTATTGTGCACTTCAGTTGTTATTAATGAGAATTTTGAGTTAACATTTGTAATTATGAATCTCTGGTAGTAACACCAGCAGATTCATGAAGATTTAAAGAAAAGGCTTAAAAACGTCTCATGCAGTCAGCCTATTTTCACTCCTTCATCAACGTTTAGTCTGCTCTTCAATGTTTTAGGGTATATTATATTTCACTCTACACTTCTTAAATATTGATGCGCGTTTATCAGCTATTAAACCATTACGGCTGAAGGGATTTCTCCTGGCCAGGCCCCTCCTGGGGCTTGCTTCAAGTAAACCTGCACAGGATACACAGTACTCCTGAACTACTGCGCAGTCTGGCATTTTAGCATGAAATCAAATTGTGGTCCCAATCTTAAGTTTCGCACTGTCAGGCAATACCAAAAGGAGTGGTGTCACTGCATTTGCCTTAATTCAGATGCTTACTGAAGTCTGAAGTGACTATCCTCTACTCTGCTTGTAGAACAAACCTGAGGCTTTTCCCCCAAGCCCCCACTTTCATGTCTTTGCACATTAACCATGAATCCAGAAATTATGTTGTGTTGGGTTTCTCCATCAGGAAAGGGTGACAATATAAGCACAACAAACTAGAAAGTCTCCCAGCCCAGGAGCATCCAAGCAGCAAGGAAACTATATGGAGAAGTTCCTGCAAAGGTGGGAAGTATAGAAGATTAATGGGAATGAAAGGAGACAAACTTAGAAGAACAAATGGGAGAGCGATCTGCCAAAGACCAACGTGCTCAGAATGACTTCAGTGACTCTTTTTGAGAGGTTATCAGAAAATACACTATCCCCCACTGTAAAACACTAAGATCAGAGCTCTGATGCTCTTCAGAGCAATTCTGCACTGGGATAAGTTTGCAAGCTAAGATAATGGAGGTGGTGGTGAACCTTTGAGAAAGCCAATGGGCTCTGTGAAGGAATGAGGGCTGGAGACAGACAAAACACACGTCAGTACAAATACCATTATTAGCTACATTTCTGAGATCTGCAAAGTACAACAGAGATGTCTGTTCATGCAGAAAGTTGTTAGCAACCCTCAAACCATCAAATAAGTGGGTGGGAACGGAGGAAAGGTTTGTATACAAAGCTATGTCTTTGTGAGTAAAGAAAAAAATAAACCACAAATGGGTGTTTCTGAAAATATTTAAATCCTGAAAGATTAGCCTCAGCAGAAGTGTCACAGAAGAAACCATCTGCATGTTGAAGAGGTTGCCTAGCAAGGGCTTTTTTTCCTCATTATTATTTTCTACTTAGATGGCTAAGAAAAAGATCTCTCAGGAGAAATAACAGTAGGATCTTAAAAATAGTTCCAAGTCTGCCATTAAAAATTCAACACAGATATTGTCTAAGCCATCTGTACTCATGTCATTTTGATGCCATCACGTTAAACGTGCTGAGATTCTCTGCTGGGCTTGTTTTTAATTCTAAGCACCCGCTTAAGTATTTCACTGAACTAGATGGCCAAAGCGCAACGTGGTGCTTGGGGAGCAGCTACAGGGCAGCTGCTGCTACGGGGCAGCAAAGAGACTGCGTCCACCTAAGGAAATAAAACAGGACAAGGGATTGCACTGAAACGAGAAGAAGCAACCCAGAGGTGTCACCATCAAGAACCCCAGCAGTAAAAGCAAGAAGGGAGTGGACTGAAACCTAATGTTTTCTATGCTTTCCCTCTACGCTATGGTACCTGTGTTGCTACACTGTGACCGTCCCTGTTGTGTTTTGCCCTTTTCTGAAATCAAACTAATAATTTCTGCCATGAACCATTTTTCCTTTCACCTTTTCCCCTCTGGAAGCTGGGTGTTCTCTGTACAAATTTGTTTTCTCCCCGTCTAATCTTTCTCTCCTTGCTATTTTCCTTTTTCACTGCCAATTCCATCAAAGGCCTCCCCTGCTCACTTCCCCTCCTCTGGACCTGCTGCTTCTCACCTCGCAGGATCTGAAGAAAGAGCACCCTCCTCTTGAAAACAAGAGTGGCATCAGCCAGCAAGTTTTGTAGGCTATTGCTCTATTACACAGCTTGCATATTAGGCATCCTTCTACCGGGATTTTTGTGCCTGGATGACGGCAGGAGGAAGGAGCCTCGATGACAGAAACGCCCTCTTAATCTGCTCCTGCAGTGCTGTGTCCAACTGGACCTTAAACTTGGTTGATCCCCAGCCATCACACTCATACAGAGCAGGATGCAGCACTCTTCTGTGGTGCAGATGTGTATTTATATTGATATTATTTACTGAATCAAATGTTATTTGGATACATTTAGTGGGGATGAAGGAAGTAAGCAGAAACCTGTGTTAAATTATGAAAGTCTACATTTGGAGGAAAGTGAGTAAAACACTGACACTGGTTAAGAATTTTCATAATTCATCTCATTGTGTAGAACATAAATGGAAGTGGGTAAAACCTCAGCCCTATTGAAGCCAGTGCAAAACTACTACTTACTCCTTGATATCCAGCAGAAGCCATAATTTTAGGTGGGTAGGAAAGACTGCAAAGATTTATTGTATCCTAAATTCTCCATCACTATAGCCTCCAAGCACTTCTTAAATAATATGACTCATTGTTTCTCTTGACCTTCCCCCAGGGAAAGCAGAGAATGCACCATGAAATGATTCCTTTTGCGAACCAGCTGTATTTCAGGGTGGAGTTGCTGCACATTCTATTTGTTTCTGCACAAGAGAAAGCAAGTCAAAGACGTCTGCACCTTGTACCTGGCAGGGTGAGCAGGTAATTGCGCCTTTGATGACCGTCCATCCCCAGAGAAATTCGCTTCCCAGGCTCAGTCTGGCCCTGCGATCACCCGTCCTTGCAAAAAGGGAGCCAGGAGGCTGCCTGAAAATTAATTCCAGTGTGCCAGAGGCGCGGGGTGGGCAGGCACTGCCTCCATCTCAAGCCTTGAGCCAGTCTGTCGTATACCCTGGTCACAAGCCACCGAGCACTGTCAAGTCTCGGACCTGTTTAATAACGTCAGAGAGTGCATAAAATCTTTTTGTCGTCCCGCAGAATAATTAAACTTCCATCAGTGCTGCTGATCTTGCCAATATAACAATATCAGCTACTGCATGCCAAAACAATAAAATAGCTGTTTCCATGAGCAGCCAAATATAATTTGAACTCTTCAGTTCTTTCCAGTTATTTACAAGTACTGTATTTCACAAACAGACCACCTCTTTTGTAATGTTCTTTAGAAAAGCTGTGTATTATATTGGCATAATGGTCTTCTTCAGGGAGAGCATTTTGTTTTAATAAAATGTGTGCCACCATATTTAATCAATCAGATTGATTGACACCAGCACTAGCTGCGTCTCCCAGCAGATGCTGCTGCTACTTCATTCTTATTCCAGTTTCATTTCTCAATCAAATCCATGTGTAAAAAACATAATGTGCTGCCAACATAATGTAATAAAACTTCAACTGAAATGCACACCACCACAACTGAAACTGATAAGTCAAAGTATGGGGAAAGTTAACTTTAGCGAAATTGTTTTTGACAAGAAAATATTAAAGTTTTACAGTTCAGATATGCCTAGACTAACCCTACCATGAACGTGAAAGTTTCGTGAGTGTTAAAAGAAGTGCTATAGAAAGAGAACTTTCTAAAAGTTATTGAGCTTTTAGCTGGCTCCCAGCATTTTCTAATCTTTGGAGTTTGTTAGTGTCATTGCAGTCGGATTTAAGCATAGGCTGCCCAAGTGAGATGAATGATAACCGTTACCCAAACAGCCCAGGTGCCCGTGTTGAGGTGAGCACCGGTTAGCGGTGATGCATGGCTCTGTGTCAGAGGCTGAACTAGCAGGTTCGGAAGTTAATGATTCATACAAGCGTAGAGGGTTCCCTGATTGCTGGATGTCACACACAGGATGAAACTACTCTCAGCTCTATTAAAGTTCGTTCTAAATCACCTGCACACCTCACGTTACCCACACGGTACGCACGGCTCACAGAGCAGTGGCTGGGGAATTTGCCTTTACCGTAAGTACAGGAGCTGGTTTCAGATCCCTCTTGATACAGGTGGGTCCCTCAAATTCCTGTGAAGGTTACACCTCAAACCCCCACGGTTAACCTTCCGCCTGCTGGCAGTCCCCCAAAGCCAGGTGGGGATTAAAACATCTGATTGCTTGACAGATTATATACTAGGTGCATAATGTTTTCATGTGTAATTACTGAATGAGGTATGAAAAGAGCTCCAGACCAGATTTTAAGGCCCAACAATAAATGACTTCCCCTTCATTTATTTTATACTTCTCCCAGAGATGATATGATAGGAAACACATGCCATGAATTCACGTGCCACCAATTTCCATACTTCTGTTAAAAAGAACAGAGGTTTTAATCTGAGAAAACGCCTGGTGCTTCAGAATGCCTTTTTTCCTCCGTCACCCATTTTTCAAATGAAAAGGTTTCATTTAATGCAGTCCTGCTGGACAGTGCTTTGGACAGCCTGTGAGCAACTGTGCTTACATAAAGAGGGAGAGGTGGGGAAATTTTACGCTGCAAGGGAATCGTCACAGCTGAAAGTTTTTCAACCGTTTCTTTAGGCAAAAAGCACAAATGGTAAATATATAAATACGAGTAACGAAGAGATTGCAAGTCTCAAACACTATCAACCTCTCATTTTTTATCTCCTCAGAACACAATGAGCCCAGTCGGCAGGTGGGCTGGGAGACACCCACCAGCAGCGCTGTGGGCCGTGCTGAGCTGTGCCAGCCAGGTGAGATCCTCCCTTTATTCCCATTGCATTCGGCACATTGTCCTGCTGAATCAGCCCATTTTGCTCAGAAATAATGTGCTTCCAAAGGAGGTTCCTTTCATAGAGCCAAATGTCCAGGGGTGCTCCAGCCTCACAACACACAGGTAATCACACACAGGCTCCATAAAATGGGGGTGAGGACAGTAGTAGGTGTTGTTCAAGCTGACCTCAAACCCAGAGCTGACACTGATGGGGTTTGACTGCTTGATACCTGAGATAGGTTGCTGTTTGCCCTTGCCTGTCCCAAACTGGTGCTCACCACCAGGGCTACAGCACCAGAACACCTCTGGGTGACAGAGGCGGCGAAGCCCAGCAGTGCCAGGGCTGCCGTCCCACCACCGCTCTCCTCCTCTTGTGTCTTCCCAGAGAGGGGCTGGGGCTCCCTGCTCACCAAAGACAGTAAATCCTCATGGGCAGCCTGAAATCAATTCCAAAAAAGAGCTATGGAAATGATTCAGTGTTTGGAAAAACCTGTTTTGTAGTGCGAAGTTCAGTCCCTGTAATATAGTAAAATGAAAATTCAGCAATAGTTACTGCCTATATATAATACAAGGGGAGGAAATATCTGACAGTAGAGGGCTCTTTAAGCTAACAGGCTGAGGTACAGAAGTCTCTGGTAGCTGCAAGCTGAAGCTAGACACATTTGGAGTAGAAATTAGCTGAAATTTATTACTGATGAAAAAAACCTAATCCCCATGACTTCCTTGATTTTGGAATGAGCTGGGTTCCATAGGCCCCAACAGAAGGGTGGAAGGGAATGGGTAGTTCCAGTTGGATTGTAAAAATAATTTTCATTTAAATTAAATATATACTTTTTTAGACAAATAAACTTGTTTAAAATTGTGCTTGTTACTATGACAAGCTATAGTAAAACTTAGGCCTACTGTTACCTTGGAATAACTCAGATACATAAAATAACTTCATCAAAGAGATAAAAGTGGTTTAAATTCCATAATCCTTAGTTTTTAACATGTAGTCTGAGGAAGCAACTTAAACTTCTGAGAAGAGCTCAGGCTGTAGAGACTTGTCACAAAACCATGCAATGCATTTTCTGCGTAATTTATTTGAAAGTTTAAAAGTCCTCAGAAGTTCATTATTTTCTCCCAGCCCAGTTTCAGGACCCCTAGGGCATCTCACCCTGGCATTGAAACCCCACTGGAGAGTGCCGACCAGATATCCTTTGATTCCCTCAGAAAACACATGACTGCTCCTTTTGCACAACGAGCATCCTGAGTTCGACCAATTTTGCCCATGCCTGGCTCACGACTTGCTGCTTCCAAGAGCGCTTGCATTGGCTCTGCAGCATTAAAGCACTCAGCTCTGAAGACCTCGTCCCTATTCATCAGATCCAGGTAGACATTTCTGCCAGGAAAAACAAAGGAAACTTCCCATTTTGTGAACAAGACACCCTGAAGGAGGTGATGTATCACATATTTGAGGAAAGGTAGAGCTAAACAGAGCCAGAGCAGAGCTTTCTTGGAGATGGTACAGCGAAAACACTCCCATGTGGAAAAAAGGAGAAAATTTCCTAAGAAGCTTTCCTCGGTGCTGCTGCTGAAAGGAGTGTTGTGCCTCCACGTTACAAAGCACAGTGGCTTGAGAAGGGTTTTTCACGGCATTTCGCATGCGCCTCAAGCAGAACCTGGGTCTCAGTGTGGCTTCAGGAGACAGAACTAATGGCCAGGTCCCAGGGAGAAATGGCTCTTTTAAAACACGGAGGAGAAAGAAAACATAGCGGCGTGACTCTTGAGCCTAAAATATTTAGATTAAATTTTATCCAAATCTGTGCTAAGCCTTTTTCTGGCACAGCCCTAGCAATGCCTTTCCAGGTAGTCACATTATGTGTTATTCCAGATAGTACCAACGGAACATAACTACATCTGGACCTAAACCTGCCATTTTCTGATTAGCAAGACAGCCACTTATCTTAGTTTGTGGGCGTGCTGTCTTGTCCCAGGGGCGGTAATTTGCACTGGAGATCATAAAGCCTTTCCTCACTGTTACTGAATTACCCCTCCCAGAAGCTCTCCGAACAAGGCACAATTTGCCAGCGCGTATGTGGAGGAATTAAAGCCCAGAGGATAAAGCTCAGTGGCTGAAATGTAAGTCTCTAGTGCCAGGTGGGGTGCTCTGGGGGACCTGAGACCTCGCTATGGGGTTGGCAGACAGGAGAGATGACCTACCCTACATGAGACACCATCTTCTGCAGCGGAGGCCAGGGCTGGCAGCTGAGTGAGTCCAAAGGAGCATGCGGGATGTGTGCTGCGGCAAAGTGATTAAAAGTGATTAAAACTCGCCTGAGCTCTCCTCCTGCAGCAGCCTTCCAGAGCAGAAGCTGGCCATGGACCCCAGCCCTGCATCTGCCCTTAAGTACCTTTGGCACTGTCAGACCCTCAAAACAGGGAATGAGACTCAGCATCCTTTGCAGGAGGGATGGACATGGCTTGTCTGACCCTGATGACCTGCAGTCTCCGCCACCTCCTCCTAAGGGTGCTTGTTCGACTAATGCCTTTTCCGTGAACGTCTCTGTGACCTTTTCTGGTTTTTGTTTAACACGTAGTTCAAGCTTGTCAAAGACGTAGTCACTGAAGTCTGTTTTTGTGTGTACCGCTGTCTCTGAACAACCAAGCCTGTGCATTTCAGTCTTCCACTGCTGCTACTT
This sequence comes from Leptosomus discolor, assembly GCF_034619465.1. NCBI lineage: Eukaryota > Metazoa > Chordata > Aves > Leptosomiformes > Leptosomidae > Leptosomus > Leptosomus discolor. The sequence continues at coordinate 10,255,895 of NC_141395.1, read as the reverse complement.
GTTACTTCCTGGTGTTTTTATGTGCAACTTTTTTTTAAATTATGCTCCCCTCCCCCAACTCCCCCCCAGTTTCTTAGCATACGGAAGGGCAACAGCACTGCTCCCTTCCATGAGCATTTAAGCCCTGAAGCAGAGTGTGTTACCGCTGCGCTAATGGTCATGTTTTCTGGTGGAAGCAAGGGGATGCTGTGCAGAGGGGGAGCAGATCTGTGCTCCGGATGCCCACGGTCATGGTGGGGAGGACAAAGTTCTCCTGTCTTCTGCTCCCTCTTCCTGCCCTTCCCTGGCAGTGGGCCACAGGTGTTGACTCCCTTTCCCCAAGAGCCTGAGAGCTGGGTCCTCATGATTTGACTCTGGATGACAGAGAGAAAAAAAAACGAACCATAGGAGCAGGTGATGAGAGCAGAGGAAACGGTGCTGCTGCTCCTCTCCCCATGGCTGGCTTGCCCCAGCAGCTCCAGGCGTTCCCAGCACAGTCTGTTCCCGCTGCCTCCACTGCACTGCTCTGCCACAGGATTTTTGCATTCAATTGGTTTTGGTCGCCTTCCAAAATTTCCCTCAGGAATGCAACTGGGAGGAGGGAAATGGCCGTTTTTAACACTTCATATTTCAGCCCAAGTGGAATGAAATTTTAGCGGAGCAAAAACACGGCGGTCGAACACCTCTGTAGCCTGAGGACTGTCTGCTCATCAACACCGCAGGCGCACCATGATCCAAATGTCCATGTTTTGAAGGGCAAAGACATAGGACAGTGTTGTGGGGGGATGTGTTGCAAAGCCTGGAAAAAATATTTCATCACAAACTCTCCTCTAACACACGCTAGAGAAGTCCAAAAAAATTTGGACATTAATGTTTTGGAAAGTTTTGAAAGCTCAAACTAATAGAAATTTCCCCAAATTTTGGAAACTTTTCAACTCCCTTTTCAGCATCCGTGGCCTGATTCCACTTCTAATACATTTGTTACTGCATAGACATTAAATGTCCTGTCCTGTTTGTCTTCCACGTTGAGCTTTCCTTGGCACAGTAGTGTTTTGGAGTTGGATTCCAGAGCCTTACACACACAATGTTCACCCAAAATCTGGCCGTGGGGTTATTTACAGCCCTTCCCCTCGCACGAGGCAGGGTGACAGCTGCCAGCTGTGCTGGTGGCTTTTGTGATGGGCAAACTGAATGCTCTGAATTTGGCTGGAAACGTAATTCACTGCATGTAAAAAAACCTGAACATCAGATGTGAATGCTCCTTTTAAATGCCCCACTGCTTGGCACAGATTTCTCCTACATCTGTGTGAAGAAGTTGCTGCACGGCCCAGGACTACGGAGGAGCTGGGACGGCAGCTGTGCTGCAGTCATCATTTCAGAAAATTGCTGGATTGGAGGCTAAATTTACAAAGACTTTGGCAAAGTACGGAGAGGAGGAAATGTCAGGGTATCTGGCCAACCCTGGGAATGTCCCACCAAGGAGGAACTCTTCAGATTGAGGTGTTGATGTTGAATTAAGTTGATTTTATGCAGATTTATACTTTGCCAAATAACTCGAGGAACAGTTGACTAGAAGAGGAGAGGGCAGGGAACCGGGGTTAGACTGCAGTATCCTCATCCCTGCCCACAGACAGATGCAAATTGTACGGAAAACCTATACTAAAGACTTTTTTATACTAAAGGTTTTGTTTTCTCTCATACAAGGCATCTCTCCTGATGTTTTTCTTGCTTCATCCAGTTATGTTATGGCTTATCACTTATACCAGCAGACTGTTCGGGACTTACATATTCATAAGAACAGAAGCCACGATTTGGATAAAATTATAGGTGCTGCCATGGCATAAACCAATAATTTTCTCATTCACATCTAGGACAGACAGGAGAATATTTTGTCCAGTAAACCTCTGTATCAAGTACGAGAAGTTCCTTGCCATGACATTACAATCTCTAGAATAACCCAACTGATTCGATTTCTTCGCTCCACGAGAGAAACCATATGGCCTGGGACCTGATGAGAGCTATTCAAACGGCTGATGTTATCCCAAAATTTGAATAACATCTCCTGGAGAACGAGAGGCAGAAGGATCAACACTTAATTGAATTCAGGATTTCATTTGCCTTGGACTAACAGCTAAGGAAACTGATTTCATGTCTTCTGTGAGAAAAGTGAGATAAATGATGTGTACATGTGTCTCAGGTAAAATATTTGATCACTTACCTTCTTAGTCACCACCGGTTTTTAATCGCATATTATGTAACGATACACCCAATACAGATTACATCGGGGGGAAAAACCACAACCCTGCAGCCTACAGAAACTAGAAAGTAATTTGTCTATGGGAGGAAGGACGCTCTTTTCTGCACACTCCGTGTACAGCATCATTTATCATCCAGGAGAATCACTCAGAGGCAGCAGAACAATGCTCAGCTAAAGTCACATCAGGCCAACTGTCTTCTTAGAGGCTCCTGTCCTGATAGTAGCCAAACCCTACGACTTTCCCAGGGCAAAGGCCTCTAAGGCAACGCCAAATCAGTCAGTCCAAACAGGTTTATAAGACTTTTTAAACTCTTGGGCACTGCAGTATCAAAGTATGGTCTTTTCCAGGCTACCTCTGCGACAGTGCCATATTCACAGACCTATTGCACTTGCAGATTGAAGACAGATCTATTTGGTAGTAACAAAAAATAAAATAAAAAAAAAAAGAATCCCAAAGCTCCAAAGCCAAACCCTCCAAACAAATTATTTCCTACTGAAAAACTTTTCTGATCCTATGAAACCTAACTACAGTTTGGCATGTTTTCCCAAACACAGCATGCAAAAGTAGTAATATTTTATGTTGTGATTATAGGACATTGTGGGCTGCAGCCATCTGCTAAGAGAGGAACATTCTGCTCCCTGAACATCCTGGCTGTAATTTGCACAATGTTTGAGTTTCTGAGAGTTACTGGGAGCTCTAACATGGTGTGGATACCCATCAGCACTAACAGCACATAAAACATGGGAGAGCTGACTCGGGGGTGACAGTGGATTTTGGCACCTCAGGATTTTTCCCTGGGCAGTGGAAAATATTCCAGCATGAACTAAACACGTAAAAAGGTTTCCCCAAAGCATGTGCTGCCCCTACAGCAAACAGAAAGCGCGAGGGAGCGTCTCACGCAATAACATCATCTCCCTTTTTCTGAGTTACAGTTGGGTTCAATTTTCTACTATTGCGGATCTTTGGGGTGGGATTTTTTGGCAGCGTTCACCCTTGGCCTAAATCCTCTCCCATTGGAAACAATGAGCCCCTCGACACCACCACCCCCCCACCGCTTTAATGGCAGAAGAGCACAGCCAGCACAGAGCGCTTCGGGAAATCCCTCCCCTCGCGCCCGGTCCCGCACAATGGGCCAAACGTTTCATCCCTGCGTGAAGCCTGAACAAACAGGCGTTGCACAAGGAATCGCGGTGGGGAAGGGAAGCCGTTGTGCCAAGGGCTCTGCGTTAGCTGTTACAGCTCGCAGGCTGCCATTCCCGGGAAGGCGGCTGCCCCCCTGGGGAAGCCTGCATCCCCCTCGCTGGTGGTTTGACCGAGGCCCATGCAGCTCTGCGAGCGGTGGCTGACGGGACCAGGCTGGCCATGGTGCGGTTCGTACCTCCATATCCTCCTACGGATGACAAACATGGCAGTTTCTGAGTTTGAGGGCTGTTTACTGTAAGGTCAGTTCTGGTTCCCTGGTTGCAAATTTTGATGCAGGTTAATATTTTTTAAATCAACCCATTTCATTCATTAATGAAAGAATAATGTGGCCACAAATCATTACATAGATCTTCAGAAGAAGAATAATTTGCTGTTGGTTTGAAATAGCTGACAAAACCATACTTATCACTCAAAGAAAAACTAAACTTGGAGAGAAGACTGGGGTGAAAGGGACGTCTATTTGTCGCACCAGCCACACCCAGTCATTTCTTGACAAAACACGTCTGAGTGCCAGCTCAGCTTCACCCAGGCGTCAAAGACAATCTGCGCTGAAAGACCTGCAAAGTTCAGCCACATTTTCCTCCTTGGGATTCACAGGCAGGCGTTACAGATGGAAACATACGTGGGAGTTTCTTCACCCGTGGGCTACCTCACAGGAAAGGGCACGGAGGACTAAATACAGGCTCCACAGACTTGAGCCTATGCCTATCTCATGCCAGCCAGAAAACTAAGTCCCTATGGGGTGAAGAGTGTTAATCTGCTGCTAACACATACTTTCACATCATTATTTCTTCCTTGTCTGGGATGTTTCTGGTGTGGTTCATTAATGCTTCACCCTGAGTCTCAGGATGAGTTTCTGTAGGCCAAAAGGAATAAATAGCTTTTTCTTCTGCATTAGGCAAAAAGGCACAGCAAACGGACTCTCCCAGTTTACATTAGCTGAGGATCTGTCCCGTCATCTTCAATACCAAGATAGCTGAGCATTTCCTATTGTCCTTCTATAGAGATGGCTACAGCAAAGGCATAAAATGCTTTCTTCAAGCAGCGCTGTGAATATTGTGCTCCTTTAAGAGGTAAATAAAGAAGACATCACTGCTGGATGTGTGTCCTCTGGTAGCAATCAATGCACAGCATACACTTTTGATGAGGTTAGATAACAAGCATCACGTGGAGAGAGGAGTGCCATGCACACACAACCTTCTGAGTACGTGTCAGCAATAAAACGGGAACTACAAAGGCAAGCAGTAGTTGCCCACTGTAGGATGTCTCATCTAGTTCAAGTTCAGCTGTGCAATACAAGCCCAACTCTCTGTAGTTTGATAAAAAAACCACCCTAAAACAACAACAAACCCCCCATACACTGCTCCGAAGGATTAGCACAAGGATATATCTTTGTTCAGAGAGCCCTTTTTAGTTTTGAAAAAGGAGTTTCTTACATCAAAAATAGAGAATTCTTTCATGTTACTGTCAGCTCCGTAGCCCACCTCAAATTGCATTATTACCACTGACAGAAAGACAGGTGTTAACAGCTGGAGAGAAAACAAATGTAGAGCGCTGTGGCAAAAATTGAGGAGAAACAGATGTGTGAGCAACTTTGTCTTTGATATTTATTTTAATAGTGCTTCTCAAATGTGTTTAATATTTATGCGGCTACAGTCTCAGCTTTCACTGGCAAACTAGAGCCAGCACAGTGCGTTATTCACCTCTGCCATCGCTTCTTTTCTTTTCCTCCCTTCTAACCGTCATAAAACAGCATCTGTAAATCTCTCAGGAAATGCCCGTTTATTCCTCCTCCCCTCCCCCATCATAAAATGGATAGAGTTTTTTAGCAGTGGGAGTTCAGTGTGATTAGTATGCTAATACGGGCGAGAGAAAAGGAAATGGAGATGAGAGATATGGTCCTTTAGCGAAGAAAAGCAGGAACAACTGAAAGGAGGATCCCTGCTAATCAATTAACCTACAACGGACCTAATGCCATAAGAAGCTATTGTGCATAAAGGGACAAAAGTCTCGGTGACAGATGGCACTTGGGCTCATGATATTACGGGGCCACTGCTTGAGAGCTTGTTTACCTCCCACACAGGGGTAAGCAATAAAGCAATAAAATTGCTTATTTATTTTAAAGAGAGAAGTTGAAATGCTTATTTACCAAATCAATCAAGGTTTACTAAGGCAGAACAGCCACAATCCTCACAGCCCTAAAATGCTGGATACTTCACTGATTTCAAATAGCAATTATCTATTGCAGTTTCTTGAACCCGCTCTGCCTGCAAAGAGACATTTCATTTGCAAATTTTGATGAAAATTGTCATTTTTTTAATTGCCTATTTCACCAATTTGAATTTTAAAACAAACGATTAACTAGAAGCTCATTTTTACTTGCCTTGGGCAAGCCCGGAAAATATTTGTCAAGACCCAAGCTTGTCTGCTTAGCATTTGAGTTGAGAAATGCACAACTGCCTTCAAGTCAACATTAGCTGTGACAGAAGCAAGACTATTATTTAACAGTAGCTGAAAATGTCAAAAACAAGCGGCGTCTGGCATTTTGACAAGACGGCGTTGAAAAGAAACCACTTTTTTTTTTTTTTCCCCAACACTCTGTTAACTGTAAAGCAAAACTGTACAATCACCACTTGGCTCCAAGTACGGCTTTGGTGGGTCCCTTTGAACTCGTGGGGATGAAGGAGAGCATGTGGGTCTCCATCTTCTGCTTGCAGCCACCTTAAAGGTCCAACCATGGGCCAGACCCTCCATGCTTCAAACAAACCCACGCTCTGTTCCCGGGAATGGAGATAGCATCATCTCACAACTCGTGTCTGGCCTCGGGCACATCAACTCGATGAAGACATCCCGAAAGCGAAGGACACATGTAAATGCTTAGAGGTGTATGTTTTAGATGTTAACTGGCTGTCAGAATGAAATGCAGGTGTTATTTTAAAAGTAGGTGTTGTGCCTGGGCACTAATCAGCCTTTTTTACATTGGCATTTGTAACAAAGGGTTGGCAGATTTAATTAAAAATAGTATTGTGATGAAGAGAAGCCAAATATTGAAGTGCAGGAAAACTAATACCTAAAATATTTCTTCCCATGGGAAGATTAAGTTGGAAGTTACTGTTTTAATCAACAGTAAGATGTGACAGGGCTTACGATAAACAATATTGCAAACTGTCTCAGGGAAATAGCGCAACGGGCGATAAGATATTGTTTTCGAGAATTTTAGATAGCAGAATGAAAAGGCTTTAATAATTTAAGGGACGCCAAAGTGATGAACATCTGTTCATCTTCATTGCACACACCAGATACTCTGCACCATTTATCTGAGCCCGAGTAGAACAATTCTGCAGCAGCTTTTCCTACCTGTTAAGCCCCTTTAACATCAGTCAGCATTAGGCAGGGTATCAAATCCCATAAAGATTTGTCTATACAAGTGTCAGCTTTCTGTTTACGTCCTTCCTCAGCAAAATCTCGGCATGTGCCTCGCAGCAGCTGTGCAAGAGAGACATCAGAGGATGTGTCGCACGGTCCTTTTTCTAGATCACATCCCCGAGTAATCTGCCATGGAGCAGCTACACGACCAACCTCACCACATCTCCCTGTTTCAGTAGTTACTGTGACCTTAGAAATCACAAACTGACAAAGTCTGACTGTTCATCAAAGCATAAGTATTCCGGGAAAAGCTGATTCAGATGATGTCAGAAAGCACGTATTCTCCTCCATAGCCTTGAAACCCCCTAATTTGGGGGTTTCTGGTAGCAACTGGGTCCCCTTCTTGTTGCACAGCATCTCTGGTGCCTCGCTTTGACGGCCAGTGGAAGGCAGGAGGAGCCAATACCACTGACATCCAGTGCACTGGTGCTGCAATGGAAGGAGGGGACTGGGAACTGCTTCAATTCAGCTTATTTTATGTCCTGGGAGTAGACTAAGGGACCACATTTGTCAAGCCAGAGGTTGCGGGAGCAACACAACCATCCTCATTTACCAGTGAGCTGATCCAGAATGGTGAAACCCAGTGGTTTTTGAATCCCAAGAAGCACTCCAAATCCTGGGACCTGGGGTTCAAAAAAGCACCTTAAAGTGGCACACGTGGGTCTGAAAAACCAACTCTTCCTCTAGACTTTAAGTATACGCCCATGGAGGTTAAGGTCTGAATGCAAATGCAACTTGTAGTATCTCTGTCTGCCCCTTGGTACTTAAGATGATTCTCCTTTATAAATTTACATTTAAAAAATAATCAAAAAGCCAGTCTGTGTGGATTACACAAATACCATTGGTATTTGTCTTCATGCTGGGCATTTTGACCCCACATCTGAACTGAACTCTCTTTGTATCCAGCCAGTTTATCAAGTGACCCCTCATCTTGCTGCTCGTCACCCCTCGGACCAAAGTCTTCAGAACAAACTGAAAAAAAAGTTTCCAGGGATAGGTACAGGTCTCACGTTCTACTAGTTTCATTATTTCTTAACACTGCATTTCTACATTTATTACTCCCATAGTACTACATGTCTATCAATTCTTACACCACTTATCACCCCAGGGGATACATCACTACGTCGATTCATGTCCTTGAAACACCAGTCTTCAGGGTCTTTCAATTCATCTTCTTCAAGCCACAACTCCAGCTGCATTTTTGCTGGTTACACTGACTTGAGGAAACTGGTTGGTAAGAGGAGTCTGAGAGCACACAAAGCAGTATTATTTCTCTCTCTCCACTTTAATCAGAACAGGCACAGGTCCAACACAAACCCTCAGCTGAATTTCCTAAAAGCAAAGCAGTGGACAGAAAAAAAAACAGGCAAGACCGTGGCAAGCATTTATGACAACAAGGTCATCAGTGGCCAACATTTTGCATTTGCATCATTATTAATCTGATCTGCCCGATCTGATTCTTATAAGTCAGTCCCCCTGAAGAGCTGATACACCAAATAAAAAGCACACATTGTAAATCAGAGAACGATGACAGTTTTCATCAGTGGTGAACGAGAAGAGGGAAAGGCAGATTCTGCAGTGTGCTGCTCTTACTTGTTGCACAACATAGGAATTCTTTTGACCTGTATCACATGAGAAAAGAAACGAGGTCTAAACAATTTCATCCCTTTCAAACACCGTGGGCCAAATTCCCAACCAGCATGAAATGCTGCATATCCACTGACATCGATGGAGCTATGCCAGTTCAGCTGAGAACTTGGCTTTGCATGTCAGTTCATTCAGCAATGATTGCACTTGACGTGCAGCACAGAACGAGCAGTTGTTTTTAGAAAGAAAACAGTGGAGCCTTTCAGTGCTAACCCAGCCTATACATAGTCCCGGTTCCAAGAACAGGATTAACTGTCCTTCGCTCAGGCTCCTACATCTTTTTGCAAAGGAAGAGTGAGGAGGAGGTAAAAAAGCATATTCCTCCCTCTTAGGCACACTGATGGCAGGTCTCGCCACTCGAGACAAGAAATTATGGTCTGTAGAGCAGGGCAACTTCGCTTTTCGTTAGAACCTATAATTGACGTATGCACTTGGTGGCCTTCCAGGGACGTTCTCCCCACACCCAAACACCACGTAATCACAGCCCTCACCTTTACCAACCAAAGTGCCCAGGGCCAGATCAGCGGTTTCGCACCAAGTTCAAAAGAACTGTGTCAATCTCGGCAAGAAGCTGCTAAAGCCATTTACCCTATGAATTCTCTGGTGACGTAGACAGGCTCGCCCCAGGCATCCCTCCTCATGGAGTAAACAACTGGCACAGCTGGGTTAGAGTCAAAACGCGCTTTGGTGATCATGGCCAATAATGTGATGCTTTTGGAGAACAGCTGAAGATCAGAAGTCAACACAAATGCACTGCATCTGTAAGGCTCCCCTTCCCCTCCTGTTTTGAAACCCAGGATGAAATCAGAACAATCACTTACTGTCCTTTTCTTTCCTGCAACGTTCTGCAAAATGTTGGAGCTTCTCCTTGCAAAATTTCTACCCAGTGAATTAAGCTACAACCCTATTCCTCCCTGCCTTCTTTTAGTTCACACATTTTCCCTGAATAATTGCATGAAACAAATCTTGCTTTGAGGTCCGATTACCAAATATGTACCTGAAACGTAGGTTTGACTCATGTAACACAAGGTATACGTTGAACTCATCAAAGAACAGAAGTACTAGAATTACATTGTGAATTCAGACAGCAACATATTTATAAATACAGATTTCTTTTCAACAAATATTTCGCTGTATTTCCTTAAAAGGCAGAATTTCAGGATTTCTACCAACACATTCAAAAAAAAAGCAGACCTTCTGGCTATACCTGGGGACTTTGCCATTGTGAATACTCTGCAACATGTGCATGTGCACGTGCCCCTGCATAACTACAGTACAACAAGTCACTCCCTGCATAGAGGTTTTTAAGTGCAAAAGTCAAGGCAGAACTGCTGCCAGCACAGAAAGTGAATCCTATGAACTTTGCTCTGGGAACGCTGCAGGTTTTGTGTGCCTGGCACTGATGCACAGGGCACACTGGACACCACTGAGCTCTCAACTGGCTTGGCCTGGGGAATCTTGGTAGCAGCCCTTTCTCTTTATATGCTTTCTCATTTGTGTATGTTGTTTCCTATCTGCTGCAGTGCTGGGCAGGCTAAGGAGTAAGTGTGAAAGTGCATCAGGAGCTGCTAAACTTTGGCGCTTCAGAAACAAAGAGCACGAAAGAAAAACTTCAAGAAAATGCAGAAGTGTTTCAACCTGGATTCCGGCTCCAATCAGATCAAGAAATGACCCCTACCACCTCCCCAGTGCGGCTTTTAAGTATTCAAAGCACAGACTCCCAGTATGCTGCCTGAAAAGCCCAGGCATAAAGTTTATCCTTTAATTTGAGGCTTTGTCATTTGACCGAGGGGAGGTAATCAGGACAAGACTCTGGACCATGCTGTTCAAAACATGACAACAGACACACCAAAAATCCAGGCTGGCTGCATGAAGCAATTAAAGTAGTGTTTACTATTCCATGACAGTTAACATGTTGGACTGACCTTTCATTTACTGTTTAGTACTGAACATTAAGCTGCAAAATTACTCATGCTTTGCATTTAGTACTGGCATCAAAACTAACAGCATTAGATAGCTATTCCCACAGCGAGACACGCGTTCCCTCTGCCCAGCTGTGCATGCACTTTCATAAGCACTGTATTTGATATTTAACATCACTTCCACAGGTTATATTCATCCGTTACCATTAGGAGTTATTGGTAACACTGCTCCAAAATATAAAAAGCATATGCAGTATGTCCGGGGTGACGCAGCTGGTAAAATCGTGTCCCTTCCTTACATGCCAGGAGAGATAAAAAGGGAAGGCTGGCGTGTGCCCACAGGTCCCTGTGGCACCTCCCAGCCAGATGGCAGAAGTACAGAAGCTACAGAGCAGAAGATTCTTTTGTTTACTCTCCTTCTAGCTGCCTACAGCAGCCACATTACACAGGGAAGCACAAGATGCGTTTCACGTGAGCCTGACAGTCAGAATACTCTTTCTGAAATGGGCAACTTTCCATTTGATACCCTCAGGCTGAACTTGGGCAGGAAGGACCCAGAGTTTCCCTTCCCCAGGGTGATGCTCTCACGGAGAGGCTCCAGAGGAAAGGGAGAGGTTAAGCCTCTAACAAAGCACCTTTGCCCGTGTGCTTTTGACCGACATCAGGGCCACGACTACGTAAAATTATGGTTATTTCCACCTTGTCTGCAATTCCTCTGATCAGACACTTGGCATGCCCAGGGCTCTGCATTTTGACTACAGAGTTTGGGGTTTTGGGTCACAGGTTGCCCCATCCAACACAAACACAGGTCTTTTCCATTCACCCCCTGCGCTCTTCCCAACTTTCACTTGTGGTGCTGTCCTGCTGTGGGCACCGCATCTCAAATACTGATGAACCTCTCTTTGCACCCTTCACCTCTGCCTGGAGGCTTTTTCATTACCCATTTCTAAACCTCTGTTACATCTTTTCCGAGGCGATGGGCACTATGAACGGACAGTCTGTGAACACCAGAATGACATTCAGTTCATATCCAGACCGGAACATTAATAAATATATTTATATTAAGGGATTCCCTTCCATGCGTGGTGGGTTTTTTCATATTCATAGTGTCTATTAATAGCTAAATCTCTATTTTCTGTATTGCAACTGAAGATATCTGGCTTATTTTCCCCCAGCTCAAATATACCCATTGCAGATCCAGAAGGGCAAATTTTCAAAGGCTGCTCAGCATGCTAATGACGAGAGAATCACTGCTGATTCCATCTCGCCTGCTTCTTTTTCAGTATTTCTAGACAGGTGTTTTGTGCAACCAATATGCCAGCTCAATGGTCAAAATTATTAAGAGATTGCTGATAGAAGGCAATTCAGTGTATTTTTAAAATCAGCATCATTTTTTAAAGAAAGAAGAAACCTATCAAGCAAGGTTGTAATTGTATTTAATGTACATTTTGCTTTTAACAGCAATTTGCCAGTTTAAACAGTATAGACCTTACAATGCTTAATTAGTGAAGACGTTATAGTGCTTATAAAGTTGTATCTAAAATATACCTTATTCATTCTCTATTGAACAACATTTTTAAGACAGTCTAATGTTATAATTACACACTACGCAGTAGCAGCATGTTCACACCACTACAGTTAAGGCCGTGTCAGCATTCTCATCATGAACCTTTTCCCGGGTTTGAACACATCAGCCATAAAATTACAATGCAGTTTGAAAAAATATAATATCCAAGATGTGAATCCTGTATTGACTTTAGTCAAATAAGAATAGTAAAACACATATAATAAACGACTCCACCCAAATTCACTTTGGATGACTGCTGCCTTTGCACAACATGCTCAAAATTTCCCAAATGAAATTGAAAAGAAGTTAGTGGACAGCACAGTCTAGTGAGGTTTAGATGAATCTGAGTGCAAAGTGTTGCAGAGTGGGTGCCACAGGCGCACAAGAACCACTTCTCACATACTGCACATTTTAACACACACAAGGATCCTTCTGTGTAAATAGTTATACTGGCAGGTAAAAGCAGTTCTACCACCAACTGAATAATAAAAACAACTCATCTCCAGTTGTATACACTTACTGGTCATGATGAAACTAAGTTGTTTACCAAGTCAGCACACTGCCTACTGAGGTACCATGTTATTCCGTACAGCTAGGATAAGAAATATCTGAATTTTCATGCCATTCATGCCCTGATAATTCAAGAGGGACTCATCATGCTGCCCACCAAGCTGAAGCCATTTAAGTAACGAAGGCTGATGAGGCAAAATACTGTATGGAAAGGGACCCAACAGCTTCCTCAGTGAAATGCCAGAGCCTGCCTCAAGAAACTCACCCTTAGTTCATGCCCTAACAGTCTCCTGATTTTATTAATAAAATGCTTCTTATTGGTGTATGGTTTGGTTAAAAGAAAGTCTCTAGTTGGGGATCTACTTAAGCATGTTCTACCTCTGCTTAAAGCCAAGCGCACCCGTGCGTGCTCTCCCGACACACCACCCAACGGAAGGTGCTTCAGGTGTTGCATTGTCACGGAACCGTGACAAGCTGATGGAACTCTGTGGAGCTGCAGAACCAAGCCCGTCATGCGGCATTTGCTTATTTATTATTTTTACACTTCCCCATTGAAGAAATTTTCCTTTTGTGATCACCTCTTTTGTTCCAACGCTTTTAGCAGCACTCCATTGCATACTTTTCAGACTTACAGATAAGCATACAAGACTGAAAAAAGAGTTGCCTATTTCGAGCCTTGTGTACAATGCATACACACATTTATTAATAAAAACTTGTCTAAACATCTATTTGTTCTTTGGACCAACTCCAGCCTCCCTAGGTAACTGTACACATCTTAGAAACCTTTCATGGAAGATTTAAAAAATAGTACTTCAAGACAAAAAAAGGAAAACAAATACATTAAAACATCAACACAGAGACAAAAGGGGGAAAACAAAGCGGAGACATCCTGTGCCAAATTCACTGCTGGCACAGGTTAGCAGTGTCCTCTTGAAGTCTGCTTTCTGCCTTCTTGCACAAGTTCTTTCATCTCATGGTCTTAAAAGGGAGCCGCAAATCCAAGAGGAAATTCCACGTACGCCCCCAAATATGGGTCACACACTAAAATCCTTCTTAAGAAGGGAACATATTAGCACACAGCCTATTTCAGCTCTCTGTCCTAACAGACCTTCTGTGCATATGCACCTGTAAAACAGGGGTAACAGTATTCCCTTACCTCAGAAAACTGCTATAAGAACAAATGCATTTATGGTTGCCTGGACCATAGTCACGGCAGTAAGTTTACCTCAGTACCTAAAATACAGCCTTGCCTCGTTCTGCTGATCCCTGTGAGCAGAGCAGGTAGCACACAAGAACTACCAAGAGCAGCATCGGTAACGGAGTGTTTTACAACACTATATAGTAGTGGCTGATTCAGTTCAGCAGAATTAAGTTTCATAATAAAAACTCCCTAAGATTTTTTTTTTTAATAAGGTAACAACAGAAGTCAGCTTAAGGGATTGTACAAGAATGACCCTAATTGTATCCTGTGACTCAACACAACAAGCAGTTTCAGAATCTGTCCACATCTGATGATGGTCCACAAATTCATACACAAACACATACACTGGTTGTACCAGGGGCAAAAATAGGAAATTATTTCCAGCCTTGGTTTCCATTTCTGTGTCCTGTGATACTGGGCACATACCACACACAACTGACATGCTATGGCAATAACCCATGCAATCTGTATTAGCTTTCCTCACCTGTGATGTAAGACTGATACAGCGTGTTAATAGGCAGAAGTCAGTTACTTATTGCATCAAACCTCACCTGTAATCCATGAATTCATAAAGATATTACGGGCTATCATCAAGGAAAGAGATGATCTTCATTCCTAAATCTGAATTCCCTGTCTTTCACTGAGCTATTAAGAACAAATTCCTCAAAACTTTCAAAGTAAAGTGAAGCAGAAGTTTCAGCTGCAGAAACGTAGTGCAAAGGTTCGGTTTGGCACTGCAACGTTATGGACAGACAAGATTAGATTTGGAAAAAAGAATCCTATAATTGAACCAGTATTGTCAAAGGTATTGCATACTATTGTGACTTCACAGTAATCAAAATCAGACATCAAGGTTTCTATAGAAGCAGCAATCACAGATTGCAGTAAAGTATACCACTCAAGGGAAAAAAAAATTGCATTTTGGCAATTTCATAGTCAAGTGTTCCTTATGCTCCTCCAACAGTCATTTGTCAGATATTTTCCTGTTTAAAAGGTGCACACTGTTTCTCCTCAGTCCTCGTGAGACTTCTCTGCAATGACTTTGCATTCATACTGAAAAACAGAAGTTGACAAAATTAATAATATTAATTTACGTAACTAATGAGAAAGACTGCTATGAGGGTGATCCTTCTACAAAACGGGCGATAGAATAGCTTAGCTTACACTGCACCCAGGTAAGTTTGGTCTCCCTGAGTTCAGCACATGCACTATTGGCTGCAATTTCTGTCTCCTCAAGCAGCAGAAAGAACAGTTCAGACTTAGGGGATGGCCTGACTCCTCACCAAACACAGGAGCTCTTATTTAGCTCCTGGTCCTGAAAAGACTAGAACTATGCAACCAGGAGCACCGAGCAGAGTCACGGGCTGTACTCCGAGTAACAGTACCAACAGCTCACTAACTAGATCAAAAAGCAATGATTACTGATTTCCACCTTACTCCACATCCACAAGTCAAATAGCTGGTTGGCACACAAGAAGGAAGGAACGACATGTAGCCTAAAACTTGTACTAGAAGGCAATTGACACCCCCCCCCCCAAACTTACCATTGCCAGCTGCCTGCCGATATTGCCCATAGTTATTCCACCAGCAAAAAATATACACGGCAACCAGGAGCGAACATAAAGGAAATCCGGAGACGTGTATCTAGAAAAGAACACACATTTTTGAGTTCAGCATTGTGCAATGAGTAGGCTCCTCCAATCACGTGAGACAAATCCACAAATTTAAACATTAGGACATTTCAACTCATAAAGACATGTATTATAGAAATTTAATTACTCGCAGCAAGTAACAAAGGAGGTTTTTTGATTACAATCCCATTTGTTTAACTAAAAAAAGCACGATACATTGTTGGTAAGGTAGCAATTTTATTGAAATAAGCAACTACCAACTAAAAGTCTCACTTTCATGAACAGTCCAATTTATGTCACACTCAAAATTAAGTGCTGGCAGCTTTGGAAATCATGTCAAATTCTACCTTTTCAGTTATTCTGATTTTATGTTACACCTTCAGGAGACTATCATTCAACCTTACAGGAGTAACTACTCACTGATAAACTCCATTGTAGACCAGAAGTTGTGACACCAATGTGGCCAGGAAAGCAATTCCCACTCCAAGACCAAAGCCACTTCGTGATCGATCAAACGTCCACCACAGTCCAATTGACAAGGCTGCTAATGTGAGAGACAACTGGATATTGTTGGCAAAATCCACCTTCTGTGTTGACTGTTAAGGATAAGCTTGGAAATATCATGTACAAGTGTAAAGCCGTTTTCTTCATTGTGTTTACCATATTTTGGAACCACTGAAAAAACCACCATAAAAAACCCACATCACTAGCTGTGCCAGCTATCACACAGCTATCAGGCGTAAGGAAATAAGCCTTGCTAACTGTGGCCACTACATCAGGAAACTAAAAACTTTTGACACTTCTTCACCTTTTTAGGGTGTTCGCACCATACCAGACAAGGCAGGTGTTTTATACAGACATACAGTACAGATGTTACTGTTCAGAGTAAGGACATCTCATCCTCACCTGGTCCTTTGTTACACCAAGCTTGAAATCTTAAATCTAGCATTAGATTCCTCCAAATGACAGCTATTTAGTGAAAAAAAGGTATTTGTCACTCTTACTTAATTGCAATTTTAATTTACATGCTAGTTTACATTCAGCCAAAAATTAGAAATGTTAACATTTTCTATAAAACAAAATGTAAGTAATGTTACTGTAAAAGTATTCCTGTAAATCAACATTGAAAATCAGCTTTGTCAACTCTGTGATAAAAGTGTGAAGTCACTCCAGATACCTTTGCAGTGTTTCACATTCTTCAAACTGTTTTGGAAATACTACCTCGTCCTCATTATTCCTGCCCAAAACAGATTATTAAAAAGGAAGCTGTCAAGTTTCATAAGCCTGAAAGCAAATTTATGGGATGACAACATAAAAACCCTGCCCTATTTTCTCAACAAAGACCTGGAGAGAGACCTAGAGGAAATGAGAAAGTTCAACTTACTGAAATAAATAATTACAAGGTAAAAATCAATAGCATCAGAAAAAAATGTCAAAGACCAAAAAACACACCAAATATGGCAATGGGCAGAACTGGTAATAAGCTGAAAAGAAAGCAGTCTGGAGAGCTGTCAAGGAGGAAATACAGACAGTACATTAATGATGTGCTGGAATACGTGTTACAGCTGTTAGAAAACTGCAGGAAGGTTTGCTGTAAATAACCTGACCCATGCAGAGAGCAGCTGTCAATCCTCCTGTATTTCTCAAAAGCAGCAAAGCTGCATGTGCTTACGCAACAGGTACCGTCCAGGCCGGTGAGAACCGCAGGACCAGATTAATGCATCTTTGGCAGGGAGAGCAAGGGCTGTGAGGGACAGTGGGAATGACTCTGAGCCTTGGCAGCTCCAGCTCATCCAGCCATGCTGGACAGGACGGCTGGTGGGAACAAAACCAAACAACAACTAAACCCATCCGAGGGCCAGGCCACCTCAGTAAGAATTCAGCCAGCTCTCACATCTCTCACTCAACCTGCCCTCTTTTCCTGGAAATGAGGAGATTCAGTAGCACTCGGTCAGAACTTCTTAGCACAGTTTCTGCAAACCCTGTTGGAGCTGACACTGAAGCAGATGAGAGCTCCAGAGATGATCAACTTTCTAATTAGAGTTTACAAGACCCCAGCTTTCACAGACAGATCCTGGTTTTACCTGACAGAGGAGGCACTAGGCATGACTACATAAAATCACTAAGACACAGCCCTGCCAGTAAGGTGTGTCAGTCCACGTTAGAAGCACCCCGTCACCCAGCATGCCCTCAGCTGCTTCGGAGGGAAGGGACGCCAGTTTCGAGCAGACTGCTGCAAGGATGTACCTGAATAGCTACACAATTAGGAGGAGTATAATGTACTGCAACACACTGACTGCCTTCTAATTGCTCTTACTGAATGATCACAGGAATGGTGGCCACTCTTTCAGCATCAAGGCATTATTTCCAGAACGGGGTAACAACACTCACTTGCTTTGTGTAATCCTGGGTATCACCTGGTCCCAAGTTTTCCCCGTTCTTTGCAAAATGCATGTGCTTCACTGATGACCTCAAGACTGGGTTTCAACCTCTTACTACGGTGTTAAAAGGACATCAACCCTTGGAATGTCTTAAAGCACTTTTCTGTGGTAATGCCTACCACATAAATATTTCCCCACACTGACTTTAATTATTCAAAGAAAATAAAGACTGTAAGCAAGACAAAGCCCAATACTGAGACATTTCTAATGAAAAGCTTTTTCAGAACAAAAAGACATGAGACTTATCACAGCCAATACTGCTACAACAGTTTAACACTGTTAATATTCTGCAATTCCCTTACAAAAATGCTGCACGTTATATCTTTCACAACATATTTACCATGACTGACTATGTGAGCTTTGTTTTAGCAGAAACCCGTTCATTATCACCAATTTCATTAGAATATAGGATACAGCGCTGGCATGATTTATTCCCACAAAGACTGCTACACATCGCATCACACTGGACCATTCTCTCTTAAATTTATGTGGCTCTCCCAGATGTCTGTCCATGCAGGGGTACAATAACCCAATCACAGCTGTGGAGACAGGAAAGAAAAAAGGTCCAGAAGGTAAAGAACTGGCAATATTTAACTAAAATAAAGACTATTTAGATTTCAATAATTATTGTCGCTACTGAAACAGATCTTTTAAGGATAAATCGTACAAAACACACATTGTAAAAGAAGCGGAATTTCAAACAATTTCATTATTTTAAAAAGTCCTGTAAAACTCCAGCAGCATCTTCAACCACTGCAGCAGTGACCTGGCAGAAGTAGCAGAACAGAGACAATTTGAACTAGGGGCGGAGGATGACAGAGCTCTGCACCCTGCCAAAATCTGCAGCCTCACATTATAGTTCAAAAAGAGCAGGAATAGCTCGCAGGCTGGCCCTTTTGAAAATCCCACATGTCAAACATACATGTTTAAATAACTGCAAACAAACACACCACAGTAAGGGCAAAGTGTGGTTTGTAACATCAGGATTTTGTGTCTTCTTTCATTGTTGTTACAAGCAGTTTTTGTTTGGATAATGTTTTTCTCTTCTTCAGTGCTGCTATAAAGGCTCACACAGGAGAGGGAAAGCCAAGAGCCTACCATAGCTGCTGAATACAGAAAGCAAACGGGACTTTCAAGCCCATGGAACTGCCATGCTCTTCAAACATCTCTTCATAAATGTGTTCTCTGCTGCAACTGCAGCTAGAAAGACAACACCGCTGAGGAATAACACTGGTGCTTAATGTTAAACTGGTGCCACAGTAGGGGAGCAGAGTCTGAGTCACTGATACGGACTCCAGTGCCCTCAGCCTGGCATGCTGTTGGAAGTACGTTATGGCAAATGCTCTTTATTCTGCCAGAGAGGAAACTGATCTCCAGGATTCAGGAAAATAAATCACCAGTAAAGCTGGAGAGGAAAAAAACCTCCCTGAGTAATTTTCTTGCCAAAGGCATTGGGCCAAACTGATGACTAACAACACTGACGGACTTCTCTGAAAGCAGCCTCGATCACCACTGATTATAAACATTTGAAATACCTTTACTCTGTTCATAATAATAAACCATACTGCAAAGAAATGTTTCTGTCAATTCCAGGAAGGCTGTGCAAGTATGAATGGTAAGAACATGGGTAAATTATCAGCATTTACCACAGAGGTTCCCTGTTTGTATGCTACCAGAGAAGATAAGGAAAGAAAACGGAGAAGAAAAGATGATAATAAAAAAGAAAGAACTTGAACACCTCAACAGGGGTTACTCCTGCTGGGAAAGGCCAATTAAGGCAGTAGTATCTTTAAGTCAGGTGGCTTAAAAATCAAGTAGTGCAAATGCCTAGTGACTACACTTTGCAAGTCACATCCAGTCTTTCCATCAAAACCACCAACCCACCAGAACCAGAAAGGTGCACGAGTTCCTTCTGAGACAATGGCAAGACCTAGCCTTCACGACATCCCACATGCAGCTGCAGACAGTGTTCTCAGACGACCCAAGAGAGCAGAAGGTGCAGCCTGATGCAAACATGACAGTGAACACTGCAAACCTTACATGGTGCTGCTGCCATTTCAAGGGATCCTGCCATTTCAACCCCCACTACTCCATATATAAAAGATCAAACCTTTACCAGACATGTTTGTCAAGACAATCAGTTTAAAGTAAAAAAAGAAAAACACAGCAAATGCAGGATACAAACCAAAAAAACTAATCTACGATCTTGGCAAGACCACAGAAAGAGGATTAAGACAACTAGCAGATAAAGCAGGTATGTAACTGCTGCCACAACATGCCAAACGTTTTTCCACAGGAGAGAAAAACTGACACATTCAGAGAGATATTTGGAGGGTTTCCTTTCAAATCAAGCTTCTCTATGACATCTGGGGTGCAGTATTTCAACAAAGTATCAAAAAAAAAAGCAATTAGACAAAGGGGAAAAAATAGACTTAAGTATTTTCATTAGCAAAACAGTAATGCCAACTCAAAAGCTTATTTATTGACTCATATTAATACCCAGAAATATGAGCTTCTCATTTTTTTTAAAACTGATCTCTAGGAAGATACCACCTTTACTGTAAAGGTTTGCTAAGGCAGAATCTTCCAGTAGCGGCTGCCAAGAACATTCCCTTAGTAAAGCACAAAACTGACGCATGGGATCAGTGATCTTCAGGGCCAAGTAGAAAGCCAAATTCCATCAGGCTTGTAACATGGACTACATCAAAGAAGAGGAAAAAGGGTTATTTCTTACTACCTACAGTAGACATCTCACTTAAACTAGCTAAACACGCAAAAGCCTCAACTCCCTACGTGGCCACGGGAGAAACGGAGCGTGTTCACACCATCCGACGATACATGAATCTAACCAAGGTGCTCTGTTCTGCAGCGTGCCTCTACAGCCACAAACTGCATGCCTGGCCTCAGCGCCCTGAGACACAGCCAGGTCTCCCAGCTTTACGGAGTTAAAGCGGTACCTCGAACTGGAAGGAGGGACAAATGGGAAGCTGGACCGCAAAAGGGAGCGGACCGCAAAAGGGAGCGGACCGCAAAAGGGAGCGTTACTCAGGGTGGTTTGCTGCGCTCAAGGTGCTGTGTGCCCCAATCTGACACTTCCAGGGTATTTTCAAGGGCTGCCCGTAGAGCACACTCCTGTAATTCAGCCTCAAGTTTACAAGTGGCACAACATTCTAAAGTCTGTTGAACTTCTACTCTAGCCAAGCAGAAAAAGCAATGCTAACAATATTACAGTAAACAAGGTAGCAGAACAACAATTTCTGGACACACGCATGCATATTTGTGATTACACAGGTAGATCAGAAGGATAGTAATAGCTCAAAAAGGGCAGTGATGCTGGAAGAGAAATTTTTACCTTCCACACCTTTCATATAGTTTTTTATAACTACCTATCCACTCTTTCATCTCATGCCAGGCATACATACATGACTGAACTTACCTGACGCTGTCCCACAGCAAGGTGGGACCCACCAAGCTGAGGAGAAGATGCTTGTGATCACATCAGGGGGGAAGAGAGTAACATTTCTCTGGATCTGAAGCAAGTTTAATACTAACGCAAGAAATACGCCAATAAAAAACAGCACTATACCACGAATTACCAAATTCATGCCACGACTGGTTACAGACGAAATGTAGGGGCCACACTTTTTTGGTAAGGTTGGCATTGCATCGTTTTCTGCCATGACTTCTTATGTTCTCAGAAACATCCAACAGACTGACTAAGGAGGATTCACTTGCAATCAATATTTTGACTCTTCTCAATTAGGAGACACCCAAACCCTGAAAAATAATAAAAAAGGGTGAAAAATGCAGCTATAAGAAATATTAAAATATATTTCTCTTAAATAAATTGGAGATTGGTTAAAAAATATGGCTATTGTATTTGTCTGAATTTTCTGAGGAGGCAGTTAGCCATTTGAGAGCAGAACCAACCACAGCTGCAAAAAATGCCTTACAAATAAAACAGGTTTTACAAATAGCTTGCCTACTAGGAGATGGAGGAGAAGGAAACACGTGGGTTGGGACAGTTAGGAATGTGAAACCAGAGGTGAAGAAAGGAAACCAGTATCAGATGGAAGAAAGGCTTGCTTTGCAACAAGTTGTGTTTCTCCCCTCCTTTAAGCAACAACTGGAGATTATGTAATTCAGAAGCAAGTAAACACAGCCCTTAGTTTCAAGTCAGCCCACAGGGGTTCAGAGATCTTGAAGAGACGCCAGAAAACATTTCTCGACTGGAAAGTGAAATCTGAGAAGTATTTTTGAGGACAGAGTCAGAATTTCAGCAATCCTGCAGCACATCCATTTTTATAAACCCAAACTCATCAAACCAGGCAAGTAATCTCCATATAGAGAAGTATTTACCAAAGTAACACACTTTTGGTGAAAACTGCCTTACATTATCACAAACCATAATTGTAATCAGGCACAAAAAACCCTGGGACTGAAGGGAAAAGGAGCCCCCCCTGCCCGTGCACTAGGTAGAGTCCTACATGAGTAACTCTGCCGGCACTCCAGGAACGGCCGAGTTCCCATCCCAATCACTCTTTTTGAGAAAAAAAAAACAACAAAAAAACAAAAAACTGTCCATCATGAGTCTTGTTATACATGGATTCAGTGCCACATTCATGTATAACAACAATTTTGATCGACAGCTTAGCCACCTGGAACTTAAGAAAAAAAGCCCTGACATTGTTTTTAAATTTGAAACTGCCAACTGGCGGCGGCTTTTGTTAACTCTTACTTAAGGCCAGGTGGGCACAACGGGAACCAAACCAGCACCTCCATCCCCCTTCCTCCCCGGCTTCAGCAGATCCCAAGGAAGCTCTCAGAAGATGCAGCAGCAGCGCAGAGGACGCAGCATTCACTTCCGTTGATTGAAAGCCAAAAGGGAAGTTGAGTGCTTCCAGGCTCGTTAAGACACTACAGGTGATGTAGTACAGATGCAATGCCACGCCGTGGCATCCCCCATCACTCAGAAAAAGTTCCAACAGGCAAAACAAGAGGAAAAAAAAAAAGTTCTGAGCACACATAACTTCCCACTGGCAGTTCGGGGAGGCAGCAGAGTCCTCCTAAAAATGCACAATCTTTTCTACACATCTGATTCCCCGCGTTATTTGTAATCATGAACACATCTTGGGGGGAAAGAGGGCAAGGCGATGTCTGGCTTCTTAGTCAGCTTCCTGGCTTGCACTGAGCAGATGTCTCCATCAAGGCTGGCACTAGCACTGCCACGCACTTCCCTCAAGCAAAAAGGAGGTGCTCCTCACTTTGTTTGTTTTTTCCCTCCTCCGGATGGCATGACAGTGGAACTTGGACAATACATTTAGCCTCCGGGAAAGAAAGCACAGAGTCACAAATACATCACTATTTCAGCTGAGAGTCTCCCCTGTCCCTGGGGCTCTGCCCACCAGGTGATCCCAGGAACAGAAATCTTTCCAATACACAGCATTGGAGACCGTAGGTCTCAATCACAAACTCTGCAGGAATACCGTACCTAATGGGGGCTTTTAAACTGTAACGTCCCTTCTTAGCTTCAGCTTGACTAGGAAAACAAGCTAAACTCTTGACTTTCCACTTACTTCACCATCCCAACAGCTCTTGGCCCTTCCTGAAGTCTGCACATCCCTTTTTTTTTTAATGCATGACCAGGGCTGATGTATACAATCCCAGGTTTGGCCCTTAGAGCCTTGGGCAAGAAAGTTCACACTTTTGTCCTTCTCTTTAAATGAGCTCTTCTGCTGCACACCGAGGATCACAATTTCTTTCTTCACTGCCATAAAGCACTTGCTCACACCTTGTGATACATTACTACGCTCAAGTCTCTCTTCTTTCCTGTTACTGAACTCCTTGTCCCTTGGTACCAGCCCCAAACCTTGCACGCTGAATTTCAGCCCATACGTACTATTTACTCCGACACTCAATGTCACCGCATTTTTCCTGTAGGCTGTCTCAGTCCTCTTCAGCCCTGCAAATGGTTTCCAGCTTTGGGTCATCAGCAAACATCATTGCTGCATCCTGTTTTGTGCACCAAGGCCATCAACTAAAATACTGCGCAAGACCAGCCAAAGTCCCTGTCTTTGATGAAATTAATAATTTCCCCGCAGCCGCTATTTCCCCATTTTATACTATCTCCTGATATCTCCCTCTAACGAGACTTTGCTTCTTGTAGTTCTTCAAATACCAAAATTTCCAACTTAATTAAGAATCATCAGCTGTCCAACATGGCAATACTGACATAAACACTGATCGGAGCTTACTTTTTTTTTTTTTCCTAGAAATGCTGATGATCAAAGGTCCAATTTTATTCTGGCATAAACCAGTTTCAGTATACAAAACCTGCATTTACCTGATTTCCATTTATTTAATATGTCATTCAGCAAATACATGACATTTAATTGTGAAAGCTTATCAAAATGTAACAGGACTTTCCTATGCAAGGAAATCACTTACTGCTTTTATACAACCACTGCAGCTGCAAGTTATTCAAGGCACCAGCAACAGATTTTTACTACGAGGTAAACAGCCTCACCACAACAAGGGCACTTGGGTGCGTACACATCAGTGAATGTTTGTAACAAGCAACGCAAGGTCCCAAATTAGCATGATGCAGTAGTTTCTGTCCTGGTTTCTCACCCTACACATATTGTTCCTATTTGTTTTATCCCAGTTTCCAAATTTTCTCTGCCCACTGGCTCTACGACCTTCTGGCATGCCTCAAACAGAGCAACGGGGGAAGGGAGCAAGGTGACCAACACTCACGTAAAGATTCTTCAGTGCCTCAGACAGCCTGAGTTCACGATGCTCAGACACAGCAAAGATATTTACTGTTATCACCTTTCATGAAAATAGAAATTAAGATCTCTGAAGAAGACATCACCTCCTTCTTCTGGACCGGGAAGCTAGCGTGCCAACAGACAGAGGAGACCATGTCTCTTTCCTTTAAGCCTTGTATTTTACTCAGGGTTTCCTCTCAGATGGGAACAGTTCACATGTTGAACCAACACTACTTCTGAGCCTTCATCTCTTGGGAATGCATATTCGAAACTGTAACACCACACTGAAAGCTACAGGCTTGGCACTGCCACAAAGCCTCAGCTGCGCTTCCCCTCCTCGGTGGCACACAGCTTCAGCCCAAGCTTTTTAACGCGCTATGCAAGAGCATTATATATGATTCGCAGGGCAACCACACTATGCCTGGCATTGCGCAAAAAGTTAACAACTAAATTATCACCCTCAACATTTTCAAAACACTTAGTCACTTAACTGTCTTCTAATTAGAAGATCCATCCTGCAAGCGCTCCCCGGTGCGCTTCATACTCATGAAGAGCCTTCTGCTGTGTGCGCGAGTCACAACTTCCGACACGATACAGACACATGAGGAACAACGGAGTGTAGCGGGGGCCAAGAAAGAGAAGATTTATTTAAGCAACACCGGGCAAGAGATGGCAAAAATGGTGAAATGACAAGAAACCATCTGTCTTCTGCGAGGCAAGGCCAAAAGCAAGCCACCCCCCTTCTCCGGGCACCAGGGGAGGCGGCTCTCCCGGCCGCTCTGCTCCGGATCCCCCGAGTCTGAGGAGCCCTGTCCGCCTGGGCATCAAGCCGGTGGGTCGCTTCAGGCCAGCGGCAGGACCTCTAGCCCAGGCCGGGCCCATCAAGCAACACCCGCGGAGGGGCCGCGGGCCCGACCGCGCAGGGCCCAGCCCGCAGGCAGCCGTCCCGGCCCCGCCTGCCCGAGGGAAGCCTCGCCAGGCAGAAGGATCAACCACCGCCGGGGCGAACGGCCCCCGCCGCCCTCTCCTTCGCTCAGCCACTGCACCCGGACACGGCGGGCAGCCGCCGCGGCCCCGTCCGGCGCAGGGGCAGCCGGGCCGCCCGCCGCTTAGCGCCGCGCCCTCCAGCAGCCCGGCCGCGGCGGGGCCCGGCGCCACCCCCGCCCCGAGGCAGGGCTCCGGCGGCGGCGCTGCCACGGGCTCAGCCGCCCGCGGGGAGGACGCGGCCGAGGGCGGGGGGCGCCGCTGCCCGCCCGGCCCGGCTCGTCCCCCGGCGCCTCGCACAGCCCCGGCCCGCCCCCCGCGCCCCGCTAGCGCCGGCCCACCCGTCCCCTCGGCGCGGCCGCCGCAGCCCCTGCACTCACTCGGCCTCCGCCATCTTCTCCCTCCCCGCGCCAGTCCCCGCCCCGCGCAGCCTCCGCAGCGCCCCGCCGGGCCCCACCGAGCAGCTGACGGGGGCGGCGGCGGCGGCGGCGGCGGAGGGGCGGGCCGGGCGCGGAGCCGGGCCTGGCCCGGGGCCTGCCCCGCCGGGAGGGAGCGGCTGGGCGCTCCAGGCCGGCCCGGCCCGGCCCGGCCCTCGGGAGCCGGCCTCCGCGCCCCGCCGCGGCGATGCGAGTTGGCTCTCGGGGGGGGGGCTGGTGAAAAGGGCCGGGCGTGCAGAATGGACGGAGTAACTCAGAAACTTCGCTAGGAGTCTGATCTGTGCAGCGCTGCTCGTCCTCCGGAGAGGGGTTTGTTACCAAGATTTAAACAAACAAAAAAAAAGGCGTAGCGCCGTTAGGCTCCTTGCCCCGTGCTTGTGCTTCCAGCCGCACACGCTGGGGGTCTGGCGATGCAGGGTTGTGCGAGATCCCTGTCACCCGTTTCGGTCGCAGAGAACGGGCCGATGAAACACCAGTGCCCCGGCTCAGACCGCCTGCCCGGCTCCGGCTCTGCGGGGCACCTGGTGCCGCAAGGGTTTTCCCACGGGCTGAATGTTATCGACCGGGGCAAAAATGACACAGCGCGTTACTCCAGAAGCCACATTTTCATCACCAGCCTGGGGCCGCTTGGGGAGAACGTACAATGTGAAGCAGAAAACAGTTTGCTTTCACCCGTCTTAATTAGTAGAGGCATCACAATAAAAAAAGTCCATTTATTGTATATATGTGGGCAGAAGAATAACGCTGTTACATTGATTTATATATGTTATATATTCATTATAACATTGTATTCATTATTATTATTCTGTTAATGAAGGTTTTCCTTTTTCGTTGCACTGATAATTAATACAATTTATTAAAAATATTTGCACGTTGCCTTCCCCCAAGCTTAGTATTTCATTGCAAAGACTTTGATACAGCTTTCCATATTACAAAGTCTGCAGTGATTCAGTGCAGATCCCATTACAGTTCCCAGAATAACAATTGGATAGGATGGAATTTGTAACTATTTACTCCAGCGGCATCTTTAGCGATAAATGTGGTTTCTTCGTGCTGGTATGTTGTGAACAACAGTGTCACCAAACATGTACAAACTCAGAGGAGAGTATATGGGTCTATAATAGACACATTAAGAATGGAAAAGGGAGAGATTTACAGCAGCAGAAACCCATTGTGGTTTAGATGAGCAATAAATGAGTTTTCAAATCATTCAACTTTGGTTTTCGTCACACAGAAACAAAGTCTTTTTATTCTCAGTAATTCCTGCTGAGCTGCTTGCCCTGCCTGTAGTTTAGATAGTTACTTTACTGTACTTGAACTCCAAATTTTGAATTGAGAAAGACAGAAAGGATTTTTAATCAAATAAAATAGCTTCCCCTAATGTCAGATAAATGCCTTTGGCCAGCCACATGCCTGAGGCAGAGCAAAGCGCCCTGTCTTTTTATGGCTTAAAGACTGGGACCATCAGAAAGCCTGAAAGCAGAAACTTTGTGAACATCAATTGTGTGCATTAGAGAGGAAAGTGTGATGTAAGTAGATGGAGACTGCAAATGATTGCTGGATCTTTCCTTCTCTGGACACGTGTATATATAGTGAGGTAATGATTTGTCTATAAATAAATTTGGATTAGTTATAGTCAGGTCTGCTGCTGTGTTTGGTACTATGAAATTATGAGAGCTTAATTCCTACAAAAAATAAACTGATCATATGACAAATATTAGCTATATTGGTAGAGGGGTATTAAGGCAAATATGTGAGAAAATAAATAACCAGTGCTGATGAAAATCAGTGCAACTCCAAGTACTATATTGGCATTGCCAATTTACGCCAGCTGAAGACTCGGTCCTTACACCCATCTGGTTATCCTAGAGCGTACCGTGTCCTGTTGCACAAAAATGGGAGGAGCATGAGGGAAAAGCATACAAAAACATATCTGAATTGGAAATTGCCAAAATAAATACATCAGCAAATAGTTTTGCGGACAAAGGAGACAGACATATGACCTGCAGAGAAATGCCACTTGCCCCGACTTTGACTGGAATTGCTATGAAACATCATGGGAGAAGCTTCTTTTTTGGAAAGCGTAGCGGGGTTGTTTCGTTGCACTGGCTGCAGAACAAGACAGTACAGAATATTCTGGATCTAGTTTTGGGACATAGGTATTTCTCTGGATATGATAAAACTAGCAATGAACAACTCAGCAAAGTTCATACAAAGCAGAGGAGCCTACAGCAGCCACATACTTACAGAAAATGTGGAATTGCTCTCATGTTCTTAGCAGTGGCTTTTTAAAAGTATTTAAAAGTAAAGGCCTTCATAGCTGCCTGATACACTGGTTGAATGAGCCAAGGCCAGTCCGCTTGGCTGAAGGTGTGTCCATAGCAGGACAATAAAGGAAGAGTGAGAAGTTGGGTGGATG